>NC_140388.1:10330000-10655000 GCF_054491055.1 Hypomesus nipponensis | reverse complement strand
GCCTGATTACTGTACCAGCATTAATAACGAATGAATCAATTAGTTAATCATTTTATTTCTCCCCCCTTTTCTCCCCACATTTCTCTCTCTCCTTCCTTTCCCTCACCCTCCTCTTCCCTCCTCCACCTTTCACCCTCACTCTCCTCTTCCCCTCCTCCTTCCCCCCCCCCCCCAGTGCTCCACCTCCTGTGGGGTGGGGGCGGTGTGGAGGACGGTGCGGTGTAGTTCGGGTCAGGAGGGGGACTGTGCCAGCATGAAGAGACCAGACCCAGCCAGGACATGCCACCTGCGCCCCTGTGCCACCTGGCTCAGCACCAACTGGACCAAGGTAAGCCCTGCTGGGGGCGCACTGGGAGGAACTGCTGAGTGTCTGAAACTGAAACATGACATCATCAGAAGGAAAAACGACCTGTCCGTCGCTCTCTTTTAATGTCTGTCTATCCCTGGCTATGCACAGGACTGTCTAACTCTCCTCCCATCTCCTCTTGGTCTCTCCTCCTCTCTTCTCCCCCCTGCCCCCTTGCCGTAGTGCCCTGCGGGGTGTGAGGTGGTGGGTCGCAGACAGCGGGATGTCCAGTGCGTGGACACCCAGAGCAAACGTCCACTAAGGCCGTTCCACTGCCAGGTCCTGTCCTCCAGACCCCCCAGCACCCTGACCTGCCCCTCCTACACCTGCCTGGCCTGGAATACCTCCCCCTGGGGACAGGTAACACACACACACTCACACACACCATACACACACTCACACACACTACACACACACACACATGCACATACATACCACACACACACACAGATAATACCAGTGTGTTGTTCTGCGGTCCCAGTGCTCCAGGACGTGTGGGGAGGGAGTGAGGGAACGCCTAGTGTTCTGTGAAGAACCACGGCGCTGCAGCGCCCCCCGGAGGCCAAACAGCACGGAGCCCTGCAGCCTGCGCTCCTGCAGCCACTGGGAACCCCAGGCCTGGGAGGAGGTACACACAGGATGTAGGGCACACAGGAAGTAAAGGGACACAGGAAGTCAAGAGACACAGGAAGTAGGGCACACAGGAAGTAAAGGGACACAGGAAGTCAAGAGACACAGGAAGCAGGGCACACAGGAAGTCAAGAGACACAGGAAGCAGGGCACACAGGAAGTCAAGAGACACAGGAAGCAGGGCACACAGGAAGTCAAGAGACACAGGAAGCAGGGCACACAGGAAGTCAAGAGACACAGGAAGTAGGGCATAAGGAGGTCAGGAAGACAAAAGTACACTGATGGGCAAATCCATCAGTTTTGAGAGTATATGTGTGTGTGTGTGTGTGTGTTCCAGTGCTCTACCAGCTGTGGTGAGGGTGTGCAGCAGCGTGAGGTAAGGTGTGTGAGGGAGGAAGACATGGAGCAAGTGACAGACAGCTACTGTGACACTGACCCAAAACCAGTCACCAGGCGGACGTGTAAAACAAAGCCATGTCACGACAACAACACAGGTACCTATGCATCCCTGTTCCTCACCCTGGGGAAGCTATTACCTTCTTTTAGCAGTTATCTAGGTGTGGGGATATGTGTGTGTGTGTGTGTGTAGGACTGTGTGTGTGCCAGTCTTACCCGCGTTCTTGTCTTGCAGGCCCAGTGTGTAAGAAGAACGCTATGTCATCTCGGTTTTGTGACAAGCTGAGGTTGTTGGGTCGCTGTTCCTTCAGGTCCATCCAGAAACAATGCTGCATGACCTGCAGGTCCTAACACCCTCACATTACCACAGTATCCCTCAGGGCGTCCCCTAGTCTCACTACCCTGGCTCTGTCCCAGAACAAGATACCCCCCACTCTTACTACCCCAGGCCCAATCCAAACCACCCCAGCCCCAATCCAAACCACCCCAGGCCCAATCCAAACCACTCCAGCCCCAATCCAAACCACCCCCCGTCCACCCCTCGTCTTCCCTCATGATAGTGAGTGGATGTTCTGTCCACGTTTACACACGAGTCCTGTTTTTAACAGACTTCAGTGACATCACAGAACATGGAGAGAGAGAGAAGACATCAGAAGCTGCATGTGAAAAATGCCTTCCTGCAGAACAGCACACTTAGAGGCAGGCTAGACTGTGCATTCCTGCAGAACAGCACACTTAGAGGCAGACTAGATTGTGCCTTCCTGCAGAACAGCACACTTAGAGGCAGGCTTGATTGTGCCGTCCTGCAGAACAGCACACTTATGTGGCAGGTTAGACTGTGCCTTCCTGCAGAACAGCACACTTAGAGGCAGACCAGATTGTGCCTTCCTGCAGAACTGCACACTTAGAGGCAGACTAGATTGTGCCTTCCTGCAGAACAGCACACTTATGAGGCAGGCTAGACTGTGCCTTCCTGCAGAACAGCACACTTAGAGGCAGACCAGATTGTGCCTTCCTGCAGAACTGCACACTTAGAGGCAGACTAGATTGTGCCTTCCTGCAGAACAGCACACTTATGAGGCAGGCTAGACTCAAACAATCTCCTTTTCTGTTTTCAAGTGCTCTAACTGTTGTGTATTCACATTTTATGATTGTGTTCTTTGGTAAATAATCAAGTAATGAACAGGCTGTAAAATAAACCTTATGTCCCTCTATAATAATGTTTACTGCAAGATTTGTTTCAGTTTTAATGTTATTGCTCTCATTATCAGAGCTCTCAGTCGTGCTTTGTGTCTGAACTATACAGAGTAGGTAGAAACGTGTTAGCATGACTAGATCTGCTTTGGTTTTTGATATTGTTGTTGTTGTTTTTGTCAATTACATGACTGTTGGGGTAACAGCCAATCAGATCCTTTGTCCGATGCTTCCCACCTTGACCCCTCCCACTTTTATATAAATGGAAATGAGAACGAGGTGTTGCTGGCCATCCCTCTCTGGCTCCACTGAAGACGGCTGCTGTTCCTATGGTGATGCGACGTCAGGGTACAGGCATTATGATCTACTGTACCTGTTCTACACATGTCTGCTGAAATAAACTGAACGATGTTAAAGATGTCCCGCTGTCACTTTGCTTTGGAACTGACACTTCCAGTGAACAATAAAAGGATTCCTTTTGTTGTCAGCAGATTTGTATCAGCAGCACACTATAGGAAGACACACGCCAGGACTGTATCTGTAAGATGTCCCACAAGACAGGGGAAGGTTGTTTAGATGTGTTGGATGATGTGGTACTGTCAGTCTGGCTGTCTGTCTGCCTGGCTGTCTGCCTGGCTGTCTGGCTGTCTGAGCAGTTGGCTGATTAGGCTGGTTAGCATCAGTCTGTTTTACTGTCTGGCCATCAGTCTGTTTTACTGTCTGGCTGGGTAGTTGACTGTCTGTATGTCTGGCTGGCTGTCTGGCCGTCTGTCTGTCTGTCTGCCTGGCTGTCTGGATTTCTGAGCAGTTGGCTGATTAGGCTGGTTAGCATCAGTCTGTTTTACTGTCTGGCTGGGTAGTTGACTGTCTGTCTGTCTGTCTGTCTGTCTGTCTGTCTGTCTGTCTGTCTGTCTGTCTGTCTGTCTGTCTGTCTGACTAGTGGAGCCTCCAGCCCTGTGGATCTTATCACAGAAGCATGTAGTCAGTGCCAGAGGAAATGAGGCAGTAGGAGTGCGTGTTATTGGTGGAGATAACCATCCGAAAGGACCGGTGCGTGTTATTGGTGGAGATCATTCAGAAGGACTCAGGCCCTTGGTTAGTATCACAGATACACCAGGTACAGCGTGTGTGTGTGTGTGTATAAAGAGAGAAATGAAAAGATTTTTTATTATCGTTCTGTACCTGTATGCGTGTGTGCACTGTAGTGTGTCCCCTTCATTTCCGGGGGGGGCTGCGCTCTGGACGGCACAGCGCGATGTGGGTCGCCACGACCTCCAGGTCACCACGACCTCCAGCTCCCCAATGGAGCAGAGCAGAACCAGAGCTGTGTGTCCAGGTGTGGCCAGGCAGAGATGGGAGATCAGGTTGATGGCCCAGTTATCCCAGGATGTTGTGTCCCAGATAACTGGAGATGCGCTCGCCAGCAAGCTCCGCGTGCCTGCCACTCAACCCTGCCCAGGTTAGTCAGCAGTAACGCAACACGTAACTCTACACATGCGCTTCACAGAGCAGGGTGTCCTAGATGTGTGTGTGTGTGTTTGTGTGCGTTGTCCTGACAGAACTATCTCCATTTCCTAACCCTCTCTCTCCTGTTGTCTTATGTCACAGTGCTGATGTTTGGTACCTGGGTTGTGTCAGTGCTGTAATTGCCCCACGGAAACTGTGGTGCATCTTCCCCTTGTTAGTTAACCTTAATTACACGCTGGACTCTGTGACTCTTCGTGGTAGCTCCTTGTGCTGCTTTGAGGAAGCCGTAGCATTTGTGTTGGCTCTCAGGAAGGATGTGGTCACATTGTTTACAATAATATCAATCTGGTGATTTTCTGTTGACTGCCAGTTTGTTTTGGGTTTTAGCCTGAGTTGTGTGAGGCTGGGGGGCTAGAGGCTGGGGGGCTAGAGGCTGTGGGGCTAGAGGCTGTGGGGCTAGAGGCTGTGGGGCTGGGGTGTCTAGATTGTGGTCTGGTCTAGATATTTTGAGCCTTCAATGGCATGTAGTCTTGAGCTCTGGTCTCAGCAGGTTCACAAGTTCAGAGGATGTCCAGAGTTTGTTGACCTCGACTCACCTTAACTCTTATGTCACAGAGCATTCCTTGATTGAGCCCTCGCTTACGTCTGAGCCACGATCGAATGAAGGGATTCTTTCTTTTCTCTCGATCTCCCCGGTGTGTGTTGGGTGATAACAGGCGGGAGGCTCCAAGCTGCAGGTGGATGCTGCTTTTGCTTGGGTTTTGTTAGTGTCTCATACATGTGTTTCACAAACATTCGTGTGTTTTTACTGTGACACAAACGCTACTCCGTGTCCCCCAGGGGCAGGAAGGCCAGGGTCCAGAGGCTGAGGTCCTCGAGGCTGGAGGCTGGGTACTGGAGGCCGGGGGCTGGAGGCTGGAGGCTGGGTACTATAGGCTAGGGGCTTGAGGCTAGGGGCTGGAGGCTGGGGGCTGGAGGATGGAGGGTAGAGGCCGTTGACCACTGCATGTCAAGGTGACTGGGTCCAGTGTCCTGTGACCTGTAAGTGAGGCCGGCTGAAACTCACCTAAGTATCCCTCCAGGAAGGGATAACATGACAAACATCTATCGTTCACCACTCAGTAGGAAACAGCCGTCTCACCTGGGCTACCAGACACCCCTGCACACACCTTGCAGGGCAGCATCTATTATTTACATGTGATGACTGGAGAGAGCAGGCTCTGGTACAGCGCCGTGGTAACAGGGCTGAAGTGGATTTCTTATCTTGTTGTCCAGTGATGTGCTTTTTCCACATGTTTTTGGTGGAGGTCTTTGTTTTAAGGTGTCACTCTAAGCATGCTGATGTAATGGTGAGGGTCACACACACACACGGGGACAAACACACACACACAGGACCACACACACAGGACCACACACACATGCACACACATGCACACACATTTACAGTCATTTAGCAGACGCTCTTATCCATAGCGACTTACAGTAAGTACAGGGACATTCCCTCCGAGGCAAGTAGGGTGAAGTGCCTTGCCCAAGGACACAATGTCATTGTCACGGCCGGGAATCGAACCAACAACCTCCTGATTAATAGCCCGACTCCCTAACCGCTCAGCCATCTGACCCCCCACACACACAAACACACAGGACCACACACACACAGAGGCTCAAACACACAGATAAACCCTGGTGCACTTGTTCCTGGTAGGAAACTGGCAGCTTGTTTCCACTGCTGCTGTTGACTGTGTTGTAGCTATCAGTGTACTGTTGCACAGGACACCAAGGTGTGCATGTTCCATTCTGATGGAGTCCTATGGTGCCATGGGATACGCATCTTTCTGTAACTTACTCAGTTACTAGTTCTGCTGTGAGTTTACTGTGATTTACTGTCACAAAAACAATAGTTAATTCAGTATCCTTTTTATGTTTTATTGTTTTGAAGGGAGTTTTGAGCTGGTTTATAGTTTTCTTGCTCGGTTGGTCGGTCCACAAACGCGGTCGCCGCTATTACGAATTGAGGTTTGTTAAAACCGCAGTCAAGTTACAAAATTGCTGACCGCTTCCATTTGAAAAGAAAAAAAGATCGAGGTATTCCCACATCTGGTCTGCACCTCTGGTGGTGTGGCGCAGGTGTGAAAATCAAACCTGTCTTGACGCTCCTGGATCTCTGGTATTTTACATTTCGTTTTATTCCTTGTAATTGTGTTTTTGTATTGCCCAGTTCAGGAACCATGCTCCCCCACTGCCAGGTATCAGAAACACATTGTCCTGTTCTCCCGAGGTGGTTTTTTGGACCGCGGAAGGCAAAGCAAGGGGATAGATCAATAAAGATCCGGTTAAATAGTAAGCAGGAGAGCGTAGGGGGAGAGTCACGACCCTGGCCACTCTCCAGTGCCTCCAAATCTCACTTATATTGAGTTTAGGAGAAGAAAGCTCTGGCATAGCTGCATTTACAAGGAATTTACTCTTCGGGCTCTGAAGAAAATCTGCAAATCTGTGGTACCTCACTGCATCAAAACCAACCTCCCTCTGTCTCTCGCCCTCTGTCTTTCTCTCTCTCTCTCTCTCTCTCTCTCTCTCTCTCTCTCTCTCTCTCTCTCTCTCTCTCACCCCCTCTCTGTTTCTCCTCTCTTCCTCGACCCCTCTCTCTCTCTCTCTGTCTCTCTCTCTCTCTCTCTCTCTCTCTGGGGGCACCTGCATAGGACATTATCCCCTCACTTGAAAGCAGAGCCTACTCTGGAGAGTATATCAGCATAATGTAGATTATTCATCTGACCCTGAAAGATGATCCTTGGACGCTGTGGTGGAGGGGGATGATGAGACAGGGACTTAACGCTGGCTGTTCAAAGGTTTGACAAGTCCTCCATGATCTCTGGGTAAGAACTACAGGGTTATGGCTGTCAGGTGAGGAATGATCTGTTGCCTCTCGTGTGTTCTATAAGTAGAGTATAAAGCAAAGCCTGTTCTTTAGCCAACATTACGGGATCATTTTGGAAATCCATAAAGGAAATAATGTGGGATCACAGATAATGAAACCTGAAGAAATAACACCACATATTAAAATAATATCATAAACTCTCCAAACATCCAAATCACGGAAATATCAATTATGATTGAATCGCTCATACTTGTGTGTGGCGTGTGCTCTCTGGCAGGCTCAGCCAATCAGGGTTGGAGCTGCATCTCCTCTCTGCCAGCTCAGCCAATCAGGGTTGGAGCTGCATCTCCTCTCTGCCAGCTCAACCAATCATCAGCCCATTTGCATTCAAGCAAATGTTAAACATAAAATAAAATAACATCGATAGCCCCAAAAGCCCATGTGTTGCATCAATAGCACCTTTGGGAAAAACTCTGCAGCCAAACTTCCGTTTTTCACCAATACAGGCTGGAGAAGGAGTGGAGAAAGCGTGCAGGAGAGATAGAGGAGGACAGAGGGCCATCTGCGTTAGAGGACAGCAGGAGAGATAGAGGAGGACAGAGGGCCATCTGCGTTAGAGGACAGCAGGAGAGATAGAGGAGGACAGAGGGCCATCTGCGTTAGAGGACAGCAGGAGAGATAGAGGAGGACAGAGGGCCATCTGCGTTAGAGGACAGCAGGAGAGATAGAGGAGGACAGAGGGCCATCTGCGTTAGAGGACAGCAGGAGAGATAGAGGAGGACAGAGGGCCATCTGCGTTAGAGGACAGCAGGAGAGATAGAGGAGGACAGAGGGCCATCTGCGTTAGAGGACAGCAGGAGAGATAGAGGAGGACAGAGGGCCATCTGCGTTAGAGGACAGAAACAGAAAGAGAGGGCTGAAATAAAAGAGGGACGAGAACTGAACTGTTCAGGCACTCCATGGGTCGACTCCCTCGATCGATGCCATCCGTTTGGCAGTGCCTCCCTTTCTCCCTGGTGTCCTGGGTTCACAGGACCACGGAGCTGAAGGAGCCTGCCTTGTAAGAGAGCCAGCTGATTGGCTGCTGTCCACTCGGACACCTTAGTCTCGCAGGTCTGGCCAGTGAAAGAAGATCTGCCCAGGTGCATTATCGCACCCTGTGGGAGAGAGACAGAGAGAGAGAGACAGAGAGAGAGAGAGAGAGACAGAGAGAGAGAGAGAGAGAGAGAGACAGACAGAGAGAGAGAGACAGAGAGAGAGAGAGAGAGAGAGAGAGAGAGAGAGAGAGAGAGAGACAGAGAGAGAGACAGAGAGAGAGAGACAGAGAGAGAGAGAGAGAGAGAGAGAGAGAGAGAGAGAGAGAGAGAGAGACAGAGAGAGAGACAGAGAGAGAGAGAGAGAGAGAGAGAGAGAGAGAGAGAGAGAGAGAGAGAGAGAGAGAGACAGAGAGACAGAGAGACAGAGAGACAGAGAGAGAGAGAGAGAGAGAGAGAGAGAGAGAGAGAGAGAGAGAGAGAGAGAGAGAGAGCAGTGTAGGACACATGCTGGAGGTGGCCATGCTTTCCAGATTAAATCAGACCCTCTAGTGGTAACTCTATAACCGGCTACCTGCTGAGGAGTCATGTGTCAGGCTGGTCACATCCTTCTGGGTTACAAGTGGGTCCATTTCAAATTATGTAACACCCCGGTACATCATCAGTCTATTGTCTATGGAGACAGATCATGCAGAGTCAGAGATTTCACAGAGTCGAGTGGAGTCAGAGTATGCAGGATTTACAGTCAGAACACTCTGAGTTTAGAGTCAGAGTTTTTGGAGTATAGAGTCAGAGAATGCAGGATTTAGAGTCAGAATACTAAGTTTAGAGTCAGAGTTTTTGGAGTATAGAGTCAGAGTTTTTGGAGTATAGAGTCAGAGAATGCAGGATTTAGAGTCAGAATACTAAGTTTAGAGTCAGAGTTTTTGGAGTATAGAGTCAGAGAATGCAGGATTTAGAGTCAGAATACTAAGTTTAGAGTCAGAGTTTTTGGAGTATAGAGTCAGAGAATGCAGGATTTAGAGTCAGAATACTAAGTTTAGAGTCAGAGTTTTTGGAGTATAGAGTCAGAGAATGCAGAGAGGAAAATCAAAGTATGCAGAGTGGAGGGTTCAGCAACATAACCCACGGCCCACCCCCACCCCCCTCAGACACACACGCGTGTGTGAGAGAAAGATAGTGGACTGTGTGAGGGAGGAGGGATCAAATAGAAAACACATAGCAACACTCACACGCTATCTCTCTCTGTTTCTCCCACACGCACACACACATGCACACACACACATGCACACACACACACACACATGCACACGCACACACACTTGCACAGCTTTGAAGGCAATCACTTTCAGTGATCGCTCCTCAGGTTAGATCAGTCCAGGGGATGGAGAGAGAGAGATAGAGGAAGAGAGAGATAGAGGAAGAGATAGAAAGAGGACGAGAGAAATGGAGGAAGAGAAAGAGAGAGAAAGAGAGAGAGAGAGAGAGAGAGAGAGAGAGAGGAAGGGAGGGAAAGAAAGGCTCTCCACTCAGCCCCTTGCCTCTGCTAGTTACCTCAGAGCTTGTGAAGGTGGAGTCACTGGAGAGAGGGAGGGAGGGAGGGTAGGAGTCACACACTCCCACACACTCATCTATGACCAGAGAGAGAGAGAGTTAGAGACAGGGAGAGAGAAAGAGAGGGTAGGACAGACACTCATCTATGACCAGAGAGAGAGAGAGAGAGAGAGAGAGAGAAGGTAGGAGGAGAACTTCATGAAGACGCAGATTGACCACTTTAACTCTGGGACCCGCTTGCTCTCGTTGTGTTTTCCTGCACATGTGCTGGGTTGCTGGTATCAATTAGATAGAGGACGTTTTCGCTTCTTATTTCAGACTTTTGGCCAGAGGAATTAAACACACTTCTCATCAAATGTTAGTGAACTTGAGATTGTTGGAATAATCAGCAAAGGATCCTGGAATAACAGAAGCACCAACCGAACACTGGAATCCTTTCACAAAGGACAACTGCATGAGTTGACAAAAAGAAAGGTAGCCTAACTTCCCTCTGGAATACACTCTGAGGCTCTGTTACGTTTTAACATTTATTTAATTAATTGTTTACCACACACTGTACCTAGCCTTGTCATTTCTTTCACCCATTTTGAGAGACTTCACGCTGCTAGTTAACTTTGAATACACGTCGACTCAACATTCAGAGGAAAAACTCCAACGTTTAGTTGGGTGGAAAAAGACCACCAGCGTGCTGAAGAGGCTCTGCCCCCCAGAGGGCTCCCCCCCTGGCCCCCACAGCCTCCAGGCCCCCCCAGCCCCCCGGCCCCCCCAGCAGCATGCCCCGAGGAGTGAGGCTACCCTACCGTCCTCCACACATCTCACTACCATGACCAGATGGTCTGCTGGAGAGGACCGTGCTGCCCCTGTCTCCACCTGCTCCAGCTGGGCTGGAAGGACGAGGGCTGCCCCTGTCTCCACCTGCTCCAGCTGGGCTGGAAGGACGAGGGCTGCCCCTGTCTCCACCTGCTCCAGGGCTGAGGCCAGGGCTGGTCCCTGCTCCAGGGGCCCCCCTCCCAGGCTTGGGGTGTCCCTCCCCAGCCTGGCGCTCTCTGTCCTGATGACTCTGCTACTCCTCTCCCAGTCCCTCCCCAGGGCGTGCTGCCTCCAGCCTGGCCGAGCCACGCTCAACATCTCTGAGGCTGCGGTCGAGAAGAGGGCCTTGGCCGGGGCCTGGGGGAGGGCTGGGGCCACCGGCAGCCTTCTGGGCAGGACTGGGGGCCCCTTGGGCAGGACTGGGGGGGCTCAAGGCAGGCATGTGCGCAGCTACAACCATCTGCAGGGAGACGTGAGGAGAAGGAAGCTGTTCTCATTCCAGAAGTTCTTCCTGAGGATCGACAAGAATGGAAGAGTCAACGGGACCAAGATGAAGGACGATCCCCTCAGTAAGTGAGAGACAGAGAGAGAGAGAGAGAGAGAGAGAGAGAGAGAGAGAGAGAGAGAGATAGAGAGAGAGAGAGAGAGAGAGAGAGAGAGAGAGAGAGAGAGAGAGAAAGAAAGAGAGAGAGATTGTGTTGCTTGTTTGTTCTGTGTGTTTCAGAGGTGCGTTAGTTAGCTGTGTTTCTGTGAGAGTTATGATGATAGACAGACAAACAGAGGCTCAACCTTTGAGATTCTGAACCCGGTTGCCTGGCGGGCTGAGTTTGACCATTCTGGCACTGAGCAGAGAATACTACTGCAATCTCCCAACAAATGAGGCTGAAACTGTGATAAAGTGCTCTCTTCCGAGCAAAGGAAGCGATCTCTATCTTTTTCCACACTGAGGAAAAAGGCTGTTCTATCACGCGTTGGGTGGGAACTTTTTCTGTGAACTTTACCCCCGGTTAAATCTTCTAACTTCTTTATCTTTCTCCATCTTTCTCACCCCTATATCAGCCTCTCTTTTTCAACCTCTCTCTCTCTCTCTCTCTCTCTCTCTCTCTCTTCCTCGTTATTTCTGTTCCTCGGTTTCTCTCTCTCTCTCTCCCTCTCTGTCTCAGTCATCTCCCCAGCATAAACACATTCAAGTCCTGTGTGTTGGTAGTTTAGATGGAACATTCCTGATTAGAGTCTTCTGTGTGTCAGTGACCAGACACCCTCCAGATATCTGTCCTGTCCAAACAGTCAGTGCTGTGTTACTGCTTCTTGCAAGGCTGAGTAGATTGGGGGCGGAGGGTGTGTGTGGGGGGCGGGGGGGGGGGACAGATTAGGCAGGCTGCTATCGTGACAGGGTTGTGGGGGGGACTGTTATCAGGCAGTATTCACAGCCCAGAATAAACACACCTGATAACAAGACCAGCAGAACAACTGTGGGGGGAAGAATGTGTCAATCACTCTGATGCTCCGAGACTCTCAGACCTTTCTCTGTCTCTCTGTCCATCTCTTCTTCTCTCTGTGTGTGTGTGTCTGCCTGTGTTTCTTTGTCTGTCTGTCTGTCTGTCTGTCTGTCTGTCTGTCTGTCTGTCTGTCTGTCTGTCTGTCTGTCTGTCTGTCTGTCTGTCTGTCTCCTGCTCCCAGAGGCTCTCTCTCCCTCTCTGTGTCTCTCTCTCTCTCTCTCTCTCTCTCTCTCTGTCTCTCTCTCTCTCTCTCTCTCTCTCTCTCTCTCTCTCTCTGTCTCTCTCTCTCTCTCTCTCTCTCTCTCTCTCTCTCTCTCTCTCTCTCTCTCTCTCTCTCTGTCTCTCTCTCTCTCTCTCTCTCTCTCTCTCTCTCTCTCTCTCTCTCTCTCTCTCTCTCTCTCTCTCTCTCTCTCTCTCTCTCTCTCTCTCTCTCTCTCTGTCTCTCTCTCTCTCTCTCTCTCTCTCTCTCTCTCTCTCTCTCTCTCTCTCTCTCTCTCTCTCTCTCTCTCTCTCTCTCTCTCTCTCTCTCTCTCTCTCTCTCTCTCTCTCTCTCTCTCTCTCTCTCTCTCTCTCTCTTTCCTCCTCTGTGTTTCTCTTCAGATCATGACCTTCCAGCCGCTCTGGCTAGACATTGTACAGCTGGGTTAGGGTTAGGGTTAGGTGTACATGTCCAATGTTGCCGTCAGTGTGGGTCATGTGCCTGTCTGAGAGTGGGTGCACTGCACTCATATGCCCCAATGCATATGTGTTCACGTAACAACCAGGGACACATGTGCTCACTTAACCTACCCCCCCGCCCCTCCCTCACATCCCCAAGAACACACACACACACACAAACACCCCCCCCCCCCCCCCCGTCCCACGTATATGGAACTCTTTAATGTGTCTCTTGGGAGTTCCAAACCACACATTCAATCAAAGTGACTTATGGGAAACGGTGTGGGAGTTTAAAAATGTTATTATCTGTGTTTGTTGTGTTAAGAGTGTGAGAAGAAGCCCTCTAATGGAATGACGGCTGCAAGGCTCTTCTCTATCTGCTGGAGGAGCTCTTCCCTGCTTCCTTCCTGGGTCCGCAGGATGTTAGCAAATCAGGGGAAGATATTAAAGACAGGCGCTCATTTATTTAGGGTTAGGCTAACGTGTGGTATCTCTGTCTCTCTGTGTCTCTCTCTCTGTTCCTCTGGTCTCTCTGGTCTTTCTTTGACCTCTGGTCTCTCTGGTCTCTCTTTGACATCTGGTCTCTCTGGTCTCTCTTTGACCTCTGGTCTCTCTGGTCTCTCTTTGACCTCTGGTCTCTCTGGTCTCTCTTTGACCTCTGTGTCTCTTGGGTCCCTCTGTCTGTGTCTCTTGGGTCCCTCTGTCTCTCTGTCTCTCTGTTCCTCTATGTCTCTGGTCTCTCTTTGACCTCTGGTCTCTCTGGTCCCTCTGGTCTCTCTTTGACCCCTGTGTCTCTTGGGTCTCTCTGCCTCTAGTCTCTGCTCTGTATAAAAGAACAGAACTCATGCTGCTGAAAGGTGAATATGTTTACCCGAGTCAGGTATGGCTCTAGCGCTAGGGTCAAGGGGAGGATGGGGGAGGGTTGAAGCAGGGGAGACGATGCTGTCGGAGGGGGGGCAGGACTGAAGGGCGGGGGCATAGGAGGGGGTCCTAGTTCATGAATGACATGGTTGAACGTCATTGTGGTCACATCAAAGCTGCTAGTCTTCAGTATCAATGGTGGTGCCGTCACAAAGGCCAGGCCCTGGGGGAGCAGGGGACACTGTGTGTGGATTATCTGGAGCCCTATCAGGTTCACAGGGAAACCGATCCTCCAGAGGCCCTGCCCCTGGGGGCCAGACATGGGCTCTGGGGCTGGACTCTTTGTCGGGCCTCCACCGGCCCTGGAAACGACTCGACATGATGGCAGCACGGCTGCTAAAACCCACAAACTACCCCCAAACAAGTTCCTGCTCCCTGAGACATACCACTGTCTGTAGACAGGAGGGTTCCTTTTGTTTTACTGACCCATGTGTGTTTCAGAGGAGTGACTGAGACGAGGGCACAGCATGTTTATATGCACTACCTCCCATTTCTCCCCAGCACCATAGCGGACACGCTAACAAGCTGCGAGAGAGAGAAAGAGAGAGAGAGAGAGAGAGAGATAAGGAGAGAGAGATAAGGAGAGAGAAAGATTGAGAAGGCGAGGGAAAGATAACGAGTGAGAGAGAGATCGAAGAGAAGGAAAGAGAAACAGGAAGAGGAAGAGGAAGGGAGAGAGAAAGAGATTGATTGCAAAGCTTTATTGGAGTTCCTCTGGCCACCTTAGGTCAGTCCATACGTGAGTGTGCTGGGGAACATGGCTGGCTTTAGGACCGCTGGGTGATTACCTGCGGGTTCGATGATGTGAATGTGAGCCTGTCAAGAGATCATTAGACTGCTATGAGCGAGACGCCACCAAACCATGTGTGCACAGACGCCTCCTGACTAAAGGGTTGACATGGTTGAAGTGTGTGTGTGTGTGTGTGCGCACACCTTTTCAAAGTGCCCCCCCCCGGAGTTCAGGAATCCACAACTCGGGTCTAACCAGAGCCCCGAGGAGGAGAGGAGGGGAGATGAAAAGTTTGAACTCTGTTTAGAGCGGTCCTCTTCAAATGCTGTCACTGTACAAACCAGGACATCTTCACATATCAACACGATGTCAACGGAATCAAATGAAAGTATCGTGTCTGTTTAGAATGTCTCCCTTGACGCACTGTTTTTTTTTTTCCTTCTCCAGACTGTAAACTCTCAGTTCGTTACCAAGAATAACAACACAAGCTGGAAAACACACCCTGATTCTGGCAAAACTCTGTGGAAAATCCACCTTTAATTCGCACTGGCAATGCGCGCCTCCATTCCGGCCCAATGCACCATTTACCGTAGTAACACCCAGCAGAGCGTATCAAATAAGCCACACATAGCGAAAAAATGAAGCAAGCAGGACAAAAACCAACAACATCTGCTTCCATGAATAAGCAGCTGAACTCAGGGGTTGACCCCGCGCCATACTGTAATGATTGTGGCGTGTCCCAGTTACCCCACCAACAAACACACAGGTGTCCTCATAACTGTTAGGTGTGGTAATGGGCTTTAACCACGTACATATAATGAGGCTTTATAGGCTATCTATTGTTTTTGGGGGTCATTTGTGTTGGCGTTCTCCTCATACTCACACCCTCCGAGTGTGAAGTGGGATTTAGGACTCTGTGCTTGGTGTGAATGAATCTTTAGATTGCAGTTTGGTGTTGTGCACATCTGTCCTTTGTGTGGTTACCTGCATGTACCTGTAGAAGTGTGTGTCTGTGTGTGTGTCCAGAGTTCATACAACCTGTCTAGCCCCTGCCTCCGGTGCGTGTCTTTGATCACTGATTACTACAGCTTTTCTAATCCCACCTTTCTCCTCCCTCCCCCTTCCCTCTCCCCCTCCCTCCCCCGATCCCTCCCTCCCTCCACCCCCAGTCTCTCTGTCATGGCTCCTCTGTCCTCCTCTGTTCTCTCTCCTTTCATCCCCAGCATGTTTACAGAGCAGTCAGAGACGGCCCTAGATACTCTTACAGCCTCTCCCATCCCCTGACACCTGATCCCTTACAGAAGCAGCTCTCAGATCTTCCATGGCCGCCGTGCTAGACCCCCGGCAGCACCCCGTCTGTGGGGGAGGCCCTCCACCCTGAGGTGGCCTCGCTGGAACGCCGCACACTTCTCCAGCGCGGAGAGGGAGCCCCAAGCCCTGGCCCTCTGGGACACCTGCAGTCCTCCTATCTCCACTCGGAGAATCTCCTTGATTGACCGAAGTTCGGGGGAGAAAAGGGGGTGACTGAATGAACTTCAGGGGAGAAAAGGGGGTGACTGAATGAACTTCAGGGGAGAAAAGGGGGTGACTGAATGAACTTCAGCAGAAACTCGGTTGATGGTGGGGCAGGCAGGCACACAAACAATCATCAGAGGAGAGCGGTGGAAGTCTGATCAAAGCCTATCATCTCTCTCTGGAGTTCACACCCCCAAGCTGCAGACTGTGTGTGAGTGTGTGTGTGTGTGTGCGCTTGTGTGTGTGCGGTTGTGTGGTTATCAGGATAGAATAACGACACCACACAGGAAGTGAGGAAAGGAAGTTGGTGAGGGAGGTATATATCAAACATTCCATGGGAACCAGAGAGGGTTCACACACACACACACATGTGCACACACACAACAGACGAGATAAGTAGGGTTTCTGGTCAAAGGACACCGTAGGAAGTTATATCTCTCTGACCCCAGATCCCAGAGAAACACAAATAATCCTATCTGTCTGTTAGAGCAGCATGCCTCCGTTTCAGGGGATAAATTAGCCCCTCTCTAATAGCTTCAGGCTGAGTAAGAGATTTGCATTGGGAACCGGTAACCTGCAAACCCTACAGAAATAGACAACGACTCAAGAATCCCTCCCTCCAGGGAAGCGCCTCAACTCCTGTCCAGCTAAGATCTGCTACACAGGTGTTGGCTTAAGCCATTTTCTCTCTGTTGTCTTTTGCTACAAGCACCAGGGGGGCCATATATCAGAGCAGTGGTAAGACAAATGTGTTTTCATCCCACATACAGCGTGGTATACATCATGGCTAAAGCTAAACTCATTGCCATCAGTGCTGTCGACGTGCAATGTGACCTCCAGCATCACTGACCCACAAGGGACTTGTTCTGCCTCTGTGTCTAGAGACTGAGACCATGTGTGGACTGGAGATCATTCCCCCTGCTTTTCGCCTCCCTGGCTTAGTGACTGGGACAGAGCCTTCTGGTCCTCCGGGCTGGTATGTCCTGGTTCCCCAGGCCTTCTGGCTTGCTGACCCTGGCTCTCCTCGCTGAGACAGGATGGTCTGTGTCGTTGACTTTTCCTTCCTCTTATCTGCAGCGGCTGCAGATCAAGAGGAGACTTTTAGGGGCCTGATGGTGTCGAGGTCTGGTCCACAAGTGACCCACACGACCCCTGCCCCCTCCTGCTCGACATCCCCAGGAAACACTCATTAGCCAATCACAGGGTTGTCAATCTCTTGTATCTATTGTTATCGCAGTTATCATTACCCATTACAATCACAGGGTTGTCAATCTCTTGTATCTATTGTTATCGCGGTTATCATTACCCATTACAATCGCAGTGTTGTCAATCTCCTGTGCCCATTGTAATCACGGTTATCACTAACCGTGACATTTTTTCCCCTGTTCTCCTTGACCAAACAAACACAACCCTGGTAGTGGACCAGCCCTGGCCACAGTTATAAAAGCTATGACTGTTGCAGCAGACGGATGTTTACCAGTCTTGTTCTGTGTGTTTCAGGTGTCCTGGAGATCACATCAGTGGATGTAGGGGTGGTGGCCATCAAAGGGCTGAGCAGCAACTACTATCTGGCCATCAGCAGGAAAGGAGAGCTGTATGCAGCGGTTAGTATCCGGGTCAAGGGTCAACCGACAGGCCCCAGAGTTAGAGATAGGGCTGGATTCTTCTGTCTTTGAAGGAGGTCTTATCTGTTTGTGAGTGACTGGCTTTACTGGCGAGCTGATCGAGGGGACAGACAGGAGTACAGGATAGTGAAAGCTAGGGTCAGGAAGTCGTCGTGCAGAAAGCACATCAGAACAAATGGTCCTTTAATCATCTTCAATCTGTGCCAAGTTAAGATATGTTTAGGCGTCTTTTCAGAGTGGATGGATGATAGCCGAATGAACACCTAAACTTCTGATGCTCCACTGAACCGACAGTGTGTGGCTCTAAACTGGCTGTGTTTGTCCTCCCAGAGGGAGTTTGGCCTCGACTGCACCCTGAAGGAACGCATCGAGGAAAACGGGTACAACACGTACGCCTCCGCGGAGTGGCGGAACAAGAAGAGGCAGATGTTTGTGGGCCTGAACGTCAACGGGAGACCGCTAAGGGGGAGAAAGACACGGCGCAGGAACACGGCTACACACTTCCTGCCCATCATGGTGTGACGGACTGGGGGGCGTTGGGCCTGGGGGACGGAGCAGGGGATGGGGGTGTGTGGGGGGGCAGGGGGGGGGGGGTGATGGAGAAGGACTGAGGAGGGAGTGGGTGAGGGAGTGGCGGATGAAGAGACTTTGTAAGGAGTTGGGAGGAGGGTGGGTGTGGGGGAGGGGGAGGGTGGGGGACAGCTGGGCAGGGGGAGGGAGTGGGGGAGAGTGGGGGAGGGAGTGGGTGTGGGGACAGACTGACTGAGGGAGTGGAGGAGAGAAGGTCTGGTGGGTTTAGGGGGAGAGAGGGACAGGGGGGAGACCTGAAAAGGCTCATTATATATTCACTGGACCCAGAGCTTATCTATGTTGATAAACTGTACAAAAAAAGACATTCTTTTCTGGCAACGTTTCCCGGCTCTTCTCTATGGAATCAGGCACTGGCACTGCGCAAGGGAAGGGCTCTCTGCTTCTGACTTTGGTTGTCATCATTTAGTTTTGCTTTGTGTGTGTGTGGGGGGGGGGGGTGTACCTGTGTTTATGTGGCACGGGGTCATCTAATTCCTTTGCCTATGCCAAATAAAGTTTGACTGGTACGCAGGAAGAGGTTTTAAGATAATGGTCCAAGGAGATGAACTGTGGTGTTGTCAGCTAGAAAGACCTGGGGTTGCTAGCTATGGGGGTATAGAAACTGTTTTACGCTGTTATTTATAGTTCAATATCTCCTTGGAGAGAACCTGATACAAGCTCTGAAGTTGAGAGGCGTGTTAGATAGTAGATCATATGCAGAGAATACTTCGGTAATCACCACAACAGTAAAAACAATAGTGATTACAATTACAAGTTTCATACTTAACCACTGCGTTTTGACTGTATTAAAATTAATTATTTATTGTATGTACTATTTAACAGGAGTCTTACAAGGGAAATATATTTCTTAACATTCTTGACTTTTTATAGGAATTCTCTGTGAAAATAAAGCACACCACTTTCCTCCTCTGTACCCTTGTGTGCTTCCTTCCTTGACTTCACTGAGGCGGTTGTGATGTGAGGGGAGGTAAGCTGTCAAAATGATTGGAAGACTAAATTAAAGAGGGCAGGGAGACAGTATGATAGATATGATAGGAAGGCTGGATGAAGGGGAGTAGGAAGACAGTTTGAAAGGTAGACAGGAAGTCAAGATGCTGCCTCGGTCTAAGAAGTGGGCGTGAACACAAGGCACCAATTACTGCTCACCAGATAGTGCATGTGGCAACCATTGCACTAATGATTAGAGTTCCCAAACAAACTGGAAACATACAGGCCCACCACATCAAAAATGGGAGGGAGGCGACTGCCCCTGATACGGATCTGAGATGCTGACATCATTTCCTCCTCTCACCCTATTACCGTGTAGCCGGCACATTCCAGCGAGTCGGGAGGTTGTGAGGATGAGAGGAAAAGGTAGAGCACACGCTGAACACACATGGAGGAAGGGGGGGAGACGCAGGACCCAGCTGTGTAGAATGGATCTCTCTCTCTCTCTCTCGCTCTCTCTCGCTCTCTCTCTCTCTCTCTCTCTCTCGGCTGCCTCCAGGACTCACACTGCATGGCCTGTAGGGACACAGAAACAGACACAGAGAGAGGGGGAGAGAGAGAGAGATACAGGAAGAGAGAGAGAGAGGGGAGGGGAGAGAGTGACAGAGACAGAGAGAGAGGGGGAGAGAGAGAGAGAGAGAGAGAGAGAGAGAGAGAGAGAGAGAGAGAGAGAGAGAGAGAGAGAGAGAGAGAGAGAGATATCAGTGATGTGACCTGTGTCTGTCTGGCCACCCACTTCCTCCAGTAATTATCCACAAATGTACTAATCAATGCCAGCTGTTCTAATCCAGATCAAAGGACATTAACGCTACACATTTGAGGCTCATCACCTCCCTAATCTTTACGTTATCCCTCCCTCCAATATCTGGGCATGAAAAACAAAGTGAAGTGGACATGAGGTTGAGTAGAAAACAGGAAGTTAAAGAAGTACTGGTGCAGGGGCTCTGTCTGGTCACATGTTCATTCCTTCATTCCTGGAGGTCAACTGAAATCGCCACACTTCTTGACCCTAGAGAGGAGGGGGAGAGGGACAGGGGGAGATTACCACTAGGTTTACCAGTCCGGTATTTGGTTTGTGTAATAAATGCTCATATTGGTTCCTGAGTGAATCACCACAGCGAATTATGAATACTGTGGAATTTGGTAATGTATTATTACATTGTGGGACTGTGCCTTGGGCAACTGGTGGGATTTGCTTGGTAGAACACTTTAGCCTGGCTAGATGCAACCTATCATTGACTTTCTCCTCACTTGTCCTTAAACCTTCTCTGGAATAATTAAAGTGTGACTAAACAAAAAAATAAAAGTGAAATGTTGTGGCTGAGGGATTTTCATTCGTATTCATTTTGAAGCTTCACAAACATTAGAAATTATTTTCAATTTTTAGCCACGTATAAGCAACAACCTTAGGTTGAATATCCATTTTGGAGTGTAGTTGCCCTTTAAGTTACGTGACGCAAACTTACATGCTCATCAACTCACCAACACAAGGTCACACCACAGGGGAAATACTTGAAGTGGCTACGTAACAAATATCTGTCACCTATTGCATTAGCGAATAAATCTAATAGTTCAAAGGCATAGTGGTGTTACTTTAACTTTAGTGTTTACACCGTTAACATTTATTCTCCCAAAGGTGCCAGAAGGTCCTGTCATCTCCTATCCTGCGTAGTCCCAGGGCTGGACGTTTGAACTCCCTCCAAAACAATCATTTGAAAAAGGAAGGGGAGTGTGTGTGTGTGTGTGTGTGTGTGGGGGGGGGGGGGGCAGCAATAACAGAAAATAAGGGCAGCAATCTTTTATCAAAGTGGGTCTCCACATTTCTGGAATGGGAATGCTCTTTCACATAATGTGATCCAGCTTTGGGGAAACAAGTGGAAAATGACTGCGGGCGAAACAACTAATGAAGGTCTGGTGGTACACACATGTTTGCTGCAGCTACCGAGAGAAGGGGGGGGGGGGGGGGTGGCACGATGGAATGAAGGGGTGGAGTGGGGAATTACAAAGAGGCAAGAGGCAAGAGGCTTCTCACTGTGTGCTGTGATGTGTGTGTGTCCATGTGTTGCTATAGTGAAAAGATCTGGAGACGTAGAGCCTGTGTGTTTCTATATGAGATAGATCGATAGTTAACTTAACCACCCCGCTCTTTCTCTACCCTTACATGGTTCCCCATTTTGGATTGGTTTGGAATTCCACAAATTTCAGCAACAATTATTCTATGAAAATTTGACCCAGTTTCCAGTACAGGAGATTGAGTGTGTTATATTTTGGCTGGAGTTAAATAAATCACCCGAACGAGCCGGGTGGTTAAACGGAAATGCAATACCATCAAGATCCATAATAGCATCGGGGATCGGGGCTTCTGCTTCTGCACGGATAGGTCGTTCCGAAAAGAAAAAATAAATACAACTAAAACTAAAGAAAGAGGCCTGGACCCACCACCTAATTGTCCACAAAAAAAACGAAATAGTCCAATACATTTGTTCAGAAATTGCAATTAAAAATGATAAACTGCAATATATTTTCAGACCTTTATTTTGAAAGGCCGGACTCGCTACCGGAAGAGAGTTTTGTGACGCTAGGCTCTCACGGAAAAGGCAAAACATGTGGAATTGACTGTTCATAGATTGTGTTTTTTTATTAAGTAAAACAAAACGCATGCAAACACGCTTTTCTCAATAAGGATCTAACTACTCAGGTCGTCGATATCAATCAAAATAATACCTAACTTGACTTAGGTAGTGCGGCCAACCTTCGCTAACTAACGGTGCCCAACAGTCTTGACAGTAGTCTGACAATTCCAGATAAGTATTATCTCCGGAGCATAGCGAACTGGGCGCTGTCTTGACTTTTCTGTGCGGCAAGAGAGGGCTGTGCGTTACTCGGGACCTGCAGCATGCCTTTTCTCCATGGCTTTCGAAGGATCATTTATGAGTACCAGCCACTGGTGGACGCTGTGCTGTGTGTTGTGGGGTTGGAGGAAGGGGCCAGCTCTGTAGAGAGGTGCTTGTAATGATGGTGTTTTCCTGTGACACACGTAGCTATAACTGTATGTAAGGTGACTTGAGGTTGTTGTTAGAACATCCATTGTGTCTCTTCAATAACATCCCGTTTCCCTCTCCCCTGACTCCCATTAGTAGCCCAGAAAACGAGGACCGCCTGTGTGACTCGCTAGCGGTGCTTTTGGAGAAGGAGTCTCAGTCGGCGGTGTTTGAGGAGGGCATCAGCTATGCTCTGTTCAAGGTATCGGAGAGAGGACTTGCTTGTGCCGCAGAAGTCTTGCTGCGCTACGGGGCCGACCTCAACTTTGAAGGTAACAACAACGGACGGTTGCCCGTTCGGAATTTGACAGTGATCACGTGAGGTCGCGCTCAACTAACACAATGCTCACGCGCAGACCCCGTGTCCTACTACACGCCGTTGCACATCGCCGTGTTGAGAAACAGACCAAACATGGTGAGGATGCTGGTGCAACACGGGGCTGACGTTGACAAGAGAGATCGCGTAAGTTTAGCACATACAACTCTCAGCACCTGAAAACCTATGCCCATCACGAGAAGCACCAAAAGCCCTCCAGAAAATACATATTGCGTCATCATCCCCTATTCAAGGCCTGTCTCATACTTACCGTGTGTCATACAGATTCACGAGAGCAGTCCTCTGGATCTGGCCAGTGAGGAGCTGGAGAGACTGGCCTGTATGCACATGCTGCTGGACATGGGAGCAGATGTGAATGCCCGGGACAGGAATGGTGAGTCCAGATCATCGACCTACTCGTCTTAAGTAAGAAGGACAAACAGCGTTTTGTAGCCGGATCTTTCCTTCTTCCTGTTCTGAAAGGGAAGACGGCTCTGCTCCACGCCCTGGCCAGCAGTGACGGACTCACCGTCCGTAACGTCGACAACATACAGCTCCTGCTCCAGAAAGGTGCGTTTTGGAATCGCCTAGCTGTGTTTTCACAAAATGCAACGGTGTATTCTGCTGCCTGTAGTGTTGGGACAATCGACCGACCTAACTAACGGTGTAAACAACAACATCCAACACCCCTTAGTAGGGTAGTGCCTTGCCCAAGGACACAACGTTATTTTGCACGGCCGGAAATCGAACTGGCAACCTTCAGATTACTAGCCCGATTCCCTAACCGCTCAGCCACCTGACTCCTCCCTCCCCTCCCTCCCTCCCTCCCTCCCCTCCCTCCCTCCCTCCCTCCCTCCCTCCCTCCCTCCCTCCCTCCCTCCCTCCCTCCCTCCCTCCCTCCCTCCCTCCCTCCCTCCCTCCCTCCCTCCCTCCCTCCCTCCCTCCCTCCCTCCCTCCCTCCCTCCCTCCCTCCCTCCCTCCCCAGGTGCTGACGTGCACGCCACCACCCTGGATGGGGAGACAGCCCTGTCCTCCTTGGTGTTCCTGGTGAAGGAGGCCCTGGACGCCGGCCCGGAGGACACAGCCGAGATTGGCCGCTTCTGCCTGAGGGCCTCCAGGCTGCTGCTGTCCCACGGAGCCGACCCCAGCTGCTGCCTGGGCGGGGACGAGGACGGAGGAGAGCCCTCCCTGACCCAGACCAGCCTGGAGCACTTTGACCTGCTCTTCCCCCTGGCGGTTCTGCTGCTCCAGAGCGGCGCGTCCTTCCACTGCCCTCGCCACGGCGCCCCCTGCTGGACGGGCTACAGCCTGGTCCTCCGGAGGCTCCACGCCTCTCTGGGGGGCTGCTCGGAGGCAGGCCAGGAAGCGGAGCTCCTGGAGCAGGCGGAGGTCTTGCTGGAGCTGGCCCGGGCGTCCTCCCCCAGACTGGTCCTCCCTGCCTGCCTGGAGCTTCCAGAGCCGGGGCAGGACCCCCACGCTGACAGCCTGCTGGACCTCCATGGGCGGGTGATGGAGCTGCAGGGCAGTCCTGCTCCCCTACGCAACCTCTGCAGAGGCTATATCAGGGGACGCCTACAGCCCAGGGACCTGGAGGAGAGGGTCGGGGCTTTGCCCCTGCCTGACAGGATGAAGGACTTCCTGCTTCCTAAACCCCCCCTCTGCTCCAGGTCTGGGTGGGACTGCTTCAAGCCCCACAGTGCCCTGCGGTGATAAAAACATCCTTGTGTTTAGACAAGCTGTATTAGCATCCGTTGTGCTAGCATTTGTCTGTCTACTAGCCTCTGGGCAGGGAAGGGAAGCTAATTGTGAGGCTGTTATCAGCAATGCTGTGGTTCTTCTTCTAGAAACATCAGTTGTTGCCATTGAGGCCTTTTATTTCTTAGATTTGAAAGTGCAATTGTGTGTTTGGTCTTCGCCAAAAGGTGTGTATATGTTTGCCTTTATGTACAAGATTGTATCCCAGTGTAAACTGCCATAAATTATTTTCAGTGACATTATCGAAAGTATCAATTCAATAAGATGCAATCTGCAGGTGTCAAGTAATCTAAAATCATGAATCTGAAGTATTTAAATTATTGTCACTAGAGGGCAGTGTTTCTCTGGTATTAAACACATCTGATCCAACTTCCAACCAACCTCACAGTCCTCATCATCCCCTGTTCCACTCAGCAATAGCAGCCCATTTTGTTAGATTTCAGATGGGCACAATTTATTAGATTTACTAACCTTAATCCGAGAGGTGTGTGTATGTGTATGTATATATGTATATGTAGTGTGTATGTATATATATATACACACTACATACACACTACATATACACTACATATACACTACATTCATCTTTCAAAAGATATATATATATATCTCTTTTGAAGGGAAGATAGTGGTGCAACACTGATGGCTAGTTTCAGGAATGTAGGATTGATAATACACTTTCTGAAAAATCTTCACTCCCACTTTTTATTAAGAAAAATTCTATTCAATTGAAGTAATCTTCAGTTATAAAAAAAAAATGTCGCACCCACATTTGAAAACAAATCTTTGCCCCTGGCTGGTTATGTGCTGCACCATAATGACACTAATAGATGTGATATTACACAAATAATGTCACTAACAAGGTTTGCCTCAATCTTCAAGCTTCATGCTTATGGAAGCACAATGAGAGCAAACAGTCACAGAACAACATGTCCTGTCTACGGAATTTGGAGTTCTGCCATGAGTTTTGGACTTCCCCTGCTTGTAGTAACAGCACCAGTCTGAGCTCACCACCCCCCCACCCCACCCCACCCCACCTCCCTTCCTGTGTTCCTGCCCGGGCCTGAACCAGTGAACCAGCGCCTACAGGTACTGAATATAGGAAACAGGAACAGTGTGGGGAAGGAATTGGGAGACCGGATACTTGTTTGAAAAAACAAAGTAGGATTTGAACCACATTGATTTATCTTCTGTTAAATCCCCCTGCATGTGGTTTGTAATAAAGATTGTTCTCGGATTTGCATATATACCATATCAACATGGATAAAACAATATACAGTAAACACCAGTAGACAACGTTTTAACTGTTGATACCAGACAAACTTTCGTGCTAAAATTAACTATGACAAATTACCAACAGGGCTAAGCGGACTTCCGGTGATTAATCTCTGATGTTTTACTGTAGTTCAGAGTGCTAATAAATGGGACTGAAAATTACATAATTCACAGGTGCCGATGAGTTGGTTCTATGTAGCTCTTCTCTCTCTCTCTTACCGTCTCACTGTCTATTTTTCACTCTTTCACTTATTTTTACAAAGATTTTAAACTGTTTGTAATTTGTGTTGTTTATTGTGGATGTTTTACATTTTTATTTGTGCAAAATACACAGGTTCTGAATAGACCTTTGTACGGGACAGAGCCGCTTCTCTCTTATTGGCCAATGAGTAATAGAAGGCGTGGCAACGAGAAATGCAGCATATATAGTAAACAAACCATATCGAGATGGAGAGATTAGTGAATTTAAGCAAACGTTTTTTTACTAGACTCGCGCTTTTTGATGCGTTAATAAAAAAATGTTTTTAACTCTTTAGTCGTTTGGCTCAGATTATTTGCTGATTTTCTTTTAGTCAAACAATGCCGCCTTTTCCGTACAATCTTAATTCATAGTGTTTAGGCTAGAGTTAAGAGCGGACTTATATGATGGAGGGTGCATTTAACGCACACAATCTAATTTCTATTTCTTTGAGAAAAATCCAGAACTTTAAAACACAGAGAGGTGGGATCAAACTCCACAGGAACCTACTGATAACGTGTGTTCTGAAGAACATAAGCCATTTCCACATGAACGCGGATTGCACTTCCATGTACAGTAGGCCTAAACAATATGAAGGCTTTAGACCCTTCTTTACAAATCAAGAGTGTCTAAAAGACAGCGGGAACTCTGCAGAATTGACTGGTGAGTTGTATTGTAGATTCCGTGAGGATAATTCGGACACTGAACACCGCGCATCGCCTCTACTGGACCGACACCGTGTAGGGTTGCCCGCTTGCAAAGGAACAACTCTCACCGTCTCCACGCACAGAAACAAGGTTTTTGAAGGTTGTTTTTCAGACCCATGCTCTCAGGACTTCGCTGATTGGAACACACAATCCAAGACTTTTTTGGATTTGGACACACAGATGCTGACTAGCGTGGGATGCACCCACCTATATGCGTCACCGGATCCTTATGACCAGAGCGCGCGATGTTACGAGACAAAAAAGCGGAAAACCGACTCTAATTGTCTGATACAGAACATTTATTAGACTTTGTCTCTATCATGTCACATAGAAGAAACTAAATCTGAAGATGGATTCTAAACACTCGGGAACAACAAAGTAAACCTTATTAACGTGGTGTGTGTCCGGATTGGAGGAGCCTCTGAACTATATGACAGTCACAGATCATTTAGACTTGATCAATAAGCCTCCCGAACAAGTGTTACCTGGACCAGCGGGTGCACTAGACACATTTATAATGTAGGCCTATATGACGTATTTGTTTATCTTGGATATAATCATATGGTTTCATCAATCGTAAAATATTGAACTACTTGGATATTCCATCGTTTGAGCTCCATCGTGTGGTGGAACAAAATCCTACTAAACGTAACCGGAGGGGGGCGGAGACGCGCGCGCGTCCTAAAACAAGACGAATGTTAAGACTCCTGTGATCGCCCTTGAAGCATGAAATGACAGCTCGTGGGGGTTGTTTACTATATTCTTTCTACAATCGAACCCTCGTGAATATTTAACAAAAAGATGCTGTATCTTCTCGTGAGAAATGTGGTAAGTCGAACAGATTTTTTAGAGGTCCGGTTTTTCCTGCCTCACATAGGCTAATTCAAAGAAGAACGCTGACTATCAGCGCAGATGATCGCACGGGTGGGGCAAATAGGACAACAGTTGCGTAATGTTTGTAAAATCCGAATCGGTGTTAGTTTGTTTGTATTCAATCCAATGGTGCGTGCTGCTGTGCGTCACTAACCCAACGACCTGTCAGTGGCGCAGGAGCACCCCAAAACCCGCAGGAACAAATGTTCAAACCGCGCACTGCAGGCCTGCTAAACAGTGGCTGTTTTGGTTCCAAAATGCTCACATTGAACGTCACTTCCTACACACGGACCCAAACAGCGATGAATCTTGGTCATATTCCACATCAAGAAACATTCACACAATTATAATCTAGACTATTTATATATAATTTACATGAAATAATGATTGACAGTGTTAGGATTTCTGTGGCAACGTCCTAATGATGTGTTGACAGCTGAGCCTGGTAGGTTAGCTGTAAATAAGATCTATGCTTAACTATCAGCATCGCTCATGGTTGTATATTCCAGATGGATCATCATCTTACATATACTCTGCTAGGTACTTGAAACCTTTACGTTACCACAGCGGAAAACGACTGCATGTGTTTCTTTCCAGCTGAGGCCGGGTGTCGTGAACCCGACTCATCTGGTGAAGAGCGCGTCGGTGACGAAGGTCACCAAGAGATCGATGGTGCACCAGGAGGGGCTCCCCAAGCTCCCCGTTCCCCCGCTGAAGCAGACCTGCGAGGGCTATCTGGCCATGCTGCAGCCCATCGTCAGCGAGGAGGAGCTGGAACACACCCGGCAGCTCGTCACAGAGTTTGTCAGCCCTGGAGGTGTGGGGGAAAGGCTGCAGAGGAGCCTGGAGCGCAGGGCTCGGAAGGTGGATAACTGGGTACGTAGCTGACGTGAGCGCTTCTGTTGTGGATCACTGGGTATGCAGTGGGCCTGGGCTCTCGTGAGATGGACAGCGGTTGTTACAAAGCTGGAATGACCCCCATCTAGAACCGTGGAAAGCGCTGGAAGCACAATATACACCTTGTAGGAATCCAGGAGATGTACAGATGGGGATATGGATGCACAGCTGTTTACATGCGGTCTGCCCTATAGGTTCCCACTAGCAGATAGAAGTTTTCTAAAGAAATACATGTTTTTTTTAAGGTATCATAACAGAAATATTGACATGTTTTGGTACATAAATAGTTTATGGATTTTGAGAGTAATGACATTTTGCTGGCGATTTTGATCTCTGTGCGTTTGTTCAGCTCTCTGAATGGTGGATGCAGTCGACCTACCTGGACTGCCGTATGCCTGTACCAGTCTACACCAGTCCAGGGGTCATCCTCCCTCGCATGCACTTCCAGGACCGCCAAGGACAGATGAGGTAGGCAGCCAGGGGCCGAACACACCTCAGGTCAGGGGTCAGGGGTCAGGGTGGGTCTCACCTTAGGGTTAAGGGTCAGGGTTGGATAGAACTCCTCAGTCTGTCCTATAAAACCCTGCGCTGACAAAACCCTGCGGTTTTCAGACATCCACGTCAGTCACAAAGTTACACGACGCCAAAAAAACATCCACACTCGCAATTGTTGTGTTTTTCACTCAGTAGTGACCTACTGAGTTTGTTATGCCCTTAAGTACGCCAGCATGCTGGTCCCTCTGTGGCTAGCATGACTGTGAGCTTGGGTTTCACTCTGACCTTTACACACACCTCTCTCTCCACGCTGACTATTTTGAGCTGGCTGCCCGCTTCATGGCTCAGCTTTTTTTAAAGCAGTGACCGACAGAGTAGGCAGCATTGTACCCGACACCACACAGACAAGACACCCACCTCCATAACACCATAGGGCCTACCCCTGTCTGATCATAAAGTAGAATGTCTGGTTTGTTGGTGACACACTAACACTTTTCTGTTATTCCAGCCGGTACAATTCAAGTTGCTTAGTCATCGACTGGGTAGTTCCATTTCAAGGGCTATTGATGAGGATTGTCAAAGGAATCATTGGTGATCTATTAATATCTTCCCTTCAGGTTTGCTGCTAAATTGATTGCTGGGGTTTTGGATTTCAAGCAGATGATTGACAGGTGACCATGAGTGAGAGGTTGTAGCTCATGTTACATGCATGATCATACCCTGCATGATCTACTGCAATTTACACAACTCCTACACAAGTGACAAACAGAATGAGTGACAACATGATCTTGCAGATCAAATTTAAGTTCGTACTTTAAATGATCATAATCGAGTCATAATTCTCAAATGGCGTAATGAGACAAGACAGTATTTTTAACAAACAAATAAATGTGTATATACAGTAGATACTGTATAAATATGTCCTGAGGAAGAGAGGCAGTGACTCGAGTGTTAATAGAGTGTATTATTTACAGCGACACCCTGCCCATAGAGTATCTGGGCGGGGAGCCCCTGTGTATGGACCAGTACTACCAGGTCCTGTCTTCCTGTCGCATACCCGGACCAAAGAGAGACACAGTGGTCAACCACGCCCTCGGGACCACTCCCCCAACACACATCACCGTGGTGCACAACTTCCAGGTACACCAGAGGGCGCTGTTGCTACGCCGCGGCCCTGACAGAGCCTCGGGCTGGATCACGTTCACGTTTCACGTTGTGTTTATCAAGCAGTCTCTCTCTCTCTGCTCAGTTCTTCATCCTGGACGTGTACAACAGTGATGGCACTCCGCTGACTGTGGACCAGATCTACATGCAGCTGGAGAAGATCTGGAACTCCTCCCTGCAGACCAACAAGGAGCCCATCGGCATCCTGACCTCCCAGCACCGCAACACCTGGGGCAAGGCCTACAACAACCTCATCAAGGGTACGCAGGCTTGACCAGGCCAGGCCAGACCAGACCAGGACAGGGGAGGACAGGATAGGACAGTTAAGACTAGGGGGAAGAGAATAAAAGGGTCCGTTATCATGCTAGCAATCCGGCTCATAGAACAAATTCTATAACCATCCACGAGAAACAGAACATAAAGCCATAAATCACCAATGAGGAGCCACTGCTCGATAACGTATTTTATTCAGGTTTTTATTTCGTGAAATATTCGCTTCACATCCGTCTGTTCCCCCCCCCCCCCACACACACACACACAGACAAGACGAACAAGGAGTCCGTGCGAGCCATCCAGAAGAGCATCTTCACCGTGTGTCTGGACGCTCCCATGCCCCGCGTGTCCGACGACATGTACCAGAGCCGCGTGGCCGCCCAGATGCTGCACGGCGGGGGCAGTCGCTGGAACAGCGGGAACCGCTGGTTTGACAAGACTCTGCAGGTGATCCCAAACAATCCCCCCCCCCCCCCCCCCCCCCCCGACCACAAACCGTCTTCTGGAGGCTGTTCTGAATCGTTTTTCAGGTCCCGTATGGATCTTGTCACTTTTAACGACGATGGAATTGACGCTGAGGTCTGCCCCTCTCCCTCCACAGTTTATCATTGGTGAAGATGGGTCATGTGGTCTGACGTATGAACACGCCCCCGCTGAGGGTCCGCCAATCGTGTTCCTGATCGACCATGTGGTGGGATACATGTAAGGCTGATGAACCCTCCCTGGAGTGGACAGTGGACATGTTATCCCAGGCCGGTGCTATATTTCAGAAAGTACTTCCCTTCCCTCACATCAGGTTGGTGTGTGTGTGTGTTGGTGTGTGTGTGTGTGTGTGTCCAGGAGGAGGTCAGAGATGGTCCGCTCCCCCATGGTCCCTCTTCACATGCCTCAGAAGCTGCGCTTCAACATCACTCCAGAGGTCAAGAAGGACATCGAGAATGCCAAACAGAACATGAACATGTAAGCACAGACCTCCGTGGTCCACCACAGACTGTTTGGTCTGTATATACAGACTTCCGTGGTCCACCACAGACTCTGTTTGGTCTGTATATACAGACTTCCGTGTCCTCAGTTCCTGAGGTGTGGACAGACCTGTATTCACGGCACAGGTTCTGTTCTTACTCCGTGTGTTCCTGAGGTGTGGCTCACCACTCTTGTGTCGTCAGGATGGTGCACGACCTGGACGTCAGAGTGCTTTTGTTTTCCCACTTCGGGGTAAACGTTCCCAAGCAGCACAAGCTGAGTCCGGACGCGTTTGTGCAGATGGCCCTCCAGCTCGCTTACTACAGGTGCGTTCGGTCTCATCCCCCTCTCACCCCTGCACACGATGACTCCGCACATCTAGCTCCACATCCACGGTAACTCGCGGGACACAGAACAACTATTTTCATTTGTTTTCTTTTCAGAATGTATCAGCTCTGCTGCTCCACCTACGAGACTTCTTCCCTGCGCATGTTCAAACTGGGCCGAACTGAAACCATACGGTCCACCACTACAGAGTCTTCCAAGTTTGTCCATGCCATGGACGATGCAGGAACTTCGGTCAGTCCTCCTCAACACTCACAGTTTTAGTAGACGTTCACGTGGCCGTGACTGAACAATAACGTGCTTCTTCTATGTACGCCACCAGAACACAGAGAAGGTTGCTCTGTTAACAAAGGCAATTCATCTCCACAGAGATAACACGAGAAAGGTAAATATCCATCATATCATTCAAATTCAAATGTCAATTTGAAGTTCAAGAAATTTTCATTTTTTTCTTGTCAATCTTTCAAACTCTTGCCTTGTAATCTTTTTTTTCTCAATATTCTTAATTTTTTTAAGAATGTTAATTCAAGGAACAGGATTAAAATGATTTGTGCAGAAAATAAAGAATTGAGGTTAAACTGATTGGAAACAGTCAAGAGGCGCAAACATTCTACTGGTCACCAAGGATACTGGTTTCAAACGGCAAATAAACACGAAAACCTTCTTGTGTAGGCGATTTATGGACAGGCCATAGACAGACACCTACTGGGGCTCAAGATGCAGGGAATCACAGAACTGACCTCCATGCCAGACATCTTCATGGACACCTCCTATGCTGTTTCCATGCACTACCATCTCTTCACCAGCCAGGTAAGCAGGACTGAGATGCAGAACCAAACCGATCCTCTCCCAGGAGGCATGCAGATGTAAAAATCGGTAAATGCCCAAGTCTTCAGCTTGAGACCGTGACCTCACCCTACTTGAATCCCCAGGTCGGCGCCAAGACGGACTGCGTCATGTGCTTCGGGCCCAACGTTCCCGACGGATACGGCGTGTGTTACAACCCCATGGACGAGCACATCAACATCGCCATCACGGCCTTCAACAGCTGCGAGGAGACCAACGCCGCCAAGTTCTCCAGGGCCGTAGAGACGGCCCTGCTGGACATGCAGGCCCTGCTGGAGCAGACAGCCCTGGCCGGCCGGTGAGGCTGCGCTGGGCCCTGCTGGAGCAGGTGGCCTCTAGGGGGCGCCGGTGCGACGAGCACCTTGGAACCGTGTGGTGATGAGACACCGCCGTACATGGTAGGAGAGGGGAGAGAGGAGGAGAGGAGAAGCACTGAGCAGGAGACAGAGCGAGGAAGAACAGCTTCCAGATGCCGTGTCTGTGCAATGTCCACGGTGCTCAGGAACGTGTCGTGTATAAAGGCTTCCGCACCATATCTCGACTTTCACGGTTCGAAGCACGTTGTCTGTTCACAGAGAGAGGCCTTATATACACATGTATTCAGTCCAAATGTTTAAAGATTATATGGTGTTGTCCAGTTTTTTCAGAGTTGGATATAAAGAAAAGTGTTTCGTTCTTGTATAATATCTTACAGAATCGATCCTTTTTGTGTGTTTTTAGGAATTTGTTTTCAGCAAATAAGCTATGTCTGTGAGGGATAAACCAAACAACATGTGCCTTTAGGTCCAACAACATTTAAACAAAATAGGAACATAAACGTTCATAAACATTTTTCTTCAAAACTGAAAGGATGAAGGCAGCAGAACATTTTGTACATAGAATAATCCCCTTGACATGTTATAAAAACTGCGTTGATTAAAGCCAAACAAACAATGTTTCTCAAATGAATTCTCAAGTTGAGTACTTTTTAAATAGTGTATGGTAGAACACAGGAGAGATGTCAGGGCCGAACAAAGGAGTATTCAGCCTTGAAGCTCCCGGTGGTGTATAGGTAAGCTCCGTGGAATTCCATTTCTGCCATGCTTCCTGATGACAGCCAGAGGAAAAGCTGATGTCCTTTAAACACGTAGGTCTTCAGAACATCCACGTCCCGTATCTAGGTTACGGCACACAACAGAAACTGTTATTATACAAAGACTCATCGCTCGTACACCACTGATGTCATGTTACTGCAGTATTAACTGTGTTGAAGGAATCCACACATGATACTAGTAGATGTTATGTACAATGTATTCATTTAGCAGACACTTGTTCTAGACAACGTAGAGAGGGGAATTTGAGCCTGGGACTGCAGTCAAATGCTCTACAGCAAGAGCTCGGAGCTACACCTGCTGGGACAAGCTCCTACAGTCTCACCATGATGTATGTGTCCTGGGTGGAGGAGGCGTTCACCACAGGCTCTAAGCTGTGGGCTTGGATCCGGATCTTCACCGAGGGAGGGGCGTTGATGAGTACCCTGCAGGTGTGACCGTCGGAGACGGAGGTCATTGTTGGGTTCTCGATGACCCCGCTGGGCCCAAACAGCTGGACGTCACACGTTGCTGGAACCGAGGAGGAGAGGGTGTATGGGCTCAAAGTCACGCCAAGAGGATTGTAAATGCTGGTGTCACAATCAACACAAATAAGTACCGGTCCACAAATGTAAATCACTTTCCACAGATATCACTTCCGCGATGCAACCAAATGTGATTGGCTATCCACAAACCGACACGTTTTGACACTGCATTCCAAAAACATCTGCATATTTGCAAGTTATGTTGGGGGGCGGGCTGGGGGTGGGGGGGGGGGTGTCTTACCCTGGTGCAGAGACCTCTTGCTGTTCTTCTGACTGCTGTAGGTGAGCAACACGCCGTTGCCAGGGGTTACGAGGTTCTGCCTCACCAGTAGGACGTTGGTGCGCGTCGTGAGCATGGTACCCTCCATCGGCCCGCACTTCCTGTTCAGCGCCAGCCTGTCGTAGAATGTCACGTATTCCTCTACAGACACACACACACGGGCAGTAAGGTACAAACCATCCCGAGTCGATCCTAGCCGAGTGTCCATTGTGTTTTACTCACTTTTCTTGCAGTTCAGGGCGCTGGATTCCACTTTGATGTGAATGAGCTCGTCTAACGGACGTCCTATGGAGAGGGTGCACCGGCCTGTCTCCTGTCTCAGGTCCACGGTACCCGAGTCCTGCAGCAGCAACCGACCACACACACCTGGACAGCACGACACAGTGTGGGATCAGCAGAATGCCACAGAATTGACATGATCATCACGACTTCAGGGGGATCTTTCCCCGGGGGCCCGCCCTGGGTCTAGCACGGAGGAGGGAGGGAGACGGCTCGGCCACCTAACTGGTTCTCGGGGCGGAGGAGGGCGTGTGAGGAAGGGTCGTCTCTGAGGGGTGAAGCGGGAGGGGGGTGGTGGCGGGGTCCCGGGGTGTGTCTGTCGGGTCCAGCAGGGGCAGGAAAGGCTTTCCCTCCGGAGCAGTGACCTCCGACGTTTTCTTCGGAGCAGCTGATGGGCTCATGGTCAGCGGTGGCGGGCTGGTGGCGAGGGGGAGGTGGGTGGGGCGCTGGGAGTCCCGGCAGTCTTCCAAGCGGCAGCCCTGGATGGTGATGGGCTTGGGCCTGTGCATGCAGAGCATGGGGTTGAGGGGCTGGCCGGTGGAGGGGCCCATGCACCACACCTCTCTGGACTGGACCCCATAGCCACAGGACACAGAGCACTGAAGACAAACACAGACGTTAGTGTGATATCCTAGTGTACGTGTTATTGTTGCACTGTAGTGGATATATTATCACTTGTGGCTCTGAAGCGGGAGGGGGTGCCTGATGCCTGATAGCTGAATTGTTATTTGTGCGTTGTGCCTTATAGCTGAACTGTTATTTGTGCGCTGTGCCCGGTAAATACAGACCATTCCTTGACTCCGACCTGTCCAACCAAAGTACTGTTATCACTGCTTCTTGTTGTCCTGCTGTGCTTTGTACATGCACTCGATTTGCACAAGCGCATCTACTAAATGAGCAAACATTTTACGTATAGATCCTTTCTAGCTTCCTAGGGTTTTGACCCGTCGCTGAGTGGTCATCACCTGGCCCCAGGCCTTTGCTTCCCAGCTGAAGGTGCACAGCTGCAGCAGGCAGGGCACGGTGGTGGCCGGCTTCACGGCGGCAACGCTGCACGCCTCCTCCGCCACCTGGCCGTCCCTCCCCCGGGCGAACTGGACACAGGCCACGCCCCTCTGGGCCACGCCCAGACCGCAGCTCACCGAGCAGGCGCCCGTCTTCTGCACCCTCCACCTGTGGACTCGCACACATCCCTCATGAGTCTGGACGTTTCTCTCCCGGGGGGTCTGGCGGGGGGGGGGACGGGGCAGTGTGTGGGCGACGCTCACCGCGCTGGGCAGCTGTCGGTGTGACAGGACACCACAGCCGTCGGCTTGGGCGAGGCACTGCACTCCGCGTCCTCCACGACCTCCTCCTCGCCCTCCTCCTCGCCCTCCTCCCCGCCCTCCTTCCCGACCTGCCGAGAGCAGTACAGCACCCTATTGGCGACCCCTCCGCCGCAGGTCACGCTGCACGCGCCCTCCTTATAGCGCCACCTGGAGGGGGAAGGGAGAAGGACATGGGCTGTAAGCGCCTGCCGGGGGTGAGAGTTACAGGGAGAAGCCGTCGTTTTCGCTGCGGGGGGGGGGGGGGGGGCAGGGACTCACGTGGGGGGGCAGGGGGAGGGGTTGCAGGTCTGGGAGCGTGGAGCCGGCTTGTTGGAGCTCTCACAGTGCATCTCTGGCACCCCTCGTCTGGTCTGGTGGTCCACGCAGGAGAACCACACCAGCAGGGTTCCTGCGGAGGAGGTGTGTTAACAGAGGCGTGGTTGATCAGGAGCCGCGGGCGTCGTCCTTCCGGAATCTTCAATCCCTCTTACCGTTGCCACAGGTCTTGGAGCACTGGCCGATCACAGGGCTCCAAACGTACACTGGGCGCGGAGGCCCAGAGCGGGGCGTCAAACCCGGCGTCTTCTTCAGCGCCAGGAGAGCCTGAGGTAGAGAGAGAGAGGCGGCGCTGTTCAATCTGTTTTCAGGCGTCTGTGGGTGTGTGGTTTGCGTGCGCTCCTCAGGTACCTCTCCCGTGGACTCCCAGCCGACCGGGCACACGTCCACCACGCATGGCTCAGAGTCCGGCGGCCGGAGGTCCTCCGGACACAGGCTGGGGTCCACCTCCGAACCCTGACCGCCTTGTGAGCGCACGCAGGTCACAACACGCCTGGCCTGGCCTGGCCCACACACGGCCGAACATTCCCCGGGCTCAGCCACGTGCCACCTGCCTCAGAAACACACACGCACAGACTGTCACGTGCTCGTTTTCATGGGTCGACGGCGATTTGAACCGCGGCACATCTCGTGGGAGAGGCGTCGAGAACGGAGGCTGAGGGGGTGGACCTGGCTGGGCAGGGCTGGAGGTTGCAGCTGTCTGTAGCTGCTGGGGCAGAGTCAGGTGGACATTCTGATGCGGGCACCTGGACGACGTCTCCCGCCTGCCTCTGGACACACCTCACGGGGCGCACCGCCTCTCCTCCGCCACAGGTGGCGCTGCAGGGTCCAAACTCCCCCACCTCCCATCTGCAAAGCAGCATCGCAAGAGGTGAAGGAGTCACATGAAGAGGATACAGCTGTGTTCAGGGCTGGAGGTGACATGTGTGTGTGTTCAGTGTTGAAGGCGACGTGTTTGTGTCGGAGGTGACGTGTTTGTGTTGGAGGTGACGTGTTTGTGTCGGAGGTGACATGTTTGTGTTGGGTGTTGAGAGGGAGCGGACCTGGAGGGGCAGGCTGAGAGGTGACAGACTGTCTGTTGAGGCGGTGTAGGAGGAGCCGTCTCACAGAACCGTTCATCCAGGTGCTCCTTGGTGTCTCCATCAACACAGACATACACATGTTTCTGCACTCCTACAGGAGTGGTAAAAACAAGCGCGTTCACATAAACGGGAACAACATTGCAAAGCGCTCGATGGATACCGAAAGCATGGATTCAACGTATCCTGTGACCTGTGACCCCGGAGCTGCGTACCTGAGCTGCAGGTGACAGAGCAGGGTGTGGGGACAGAGGACCAGGAGCCCCTGGGCCCCTCAGCCGAGCCCGCGTCAGGTGGGGCACCAGGAGCATAGTACTGGTAGGTGATGTTGGGGCTGGTCTGCCCTCCGTATTCTTTGCCGTACTTCCGATACACCTGCAGGAATGAAGAGGAAACGCTGGGGTGTTTCGGAAAGAATTCCTCTCCTTTTTCTGTCTGGCGATGTGTTCCAACTGTCCCCCCCCCCCCCCCCTTGCCCCGCCCCCCCCCCCACCTGCACGTGCGTCTCCTCTCTTATTGGTCCAGGCACCTTCAGCTCCTCCATGTAAGGCAGGAGGTCAGAGGTCAGATAGATGCGGTACTCCAGGCGCTGGTCCTCCAGGGTGGAGGGGTGAGTGATGTTCAGGGACATGCTGCCGCGCCCTGAGACCACGTACTGACCACCCACCTTCACCGCTGTGGAGGACCACACACACCACCAGTCATCCTCTGTTTCACTGGGGTTTTTTTTTTTTTACGATACCTCACACACAGGACGAGGATTGTTTTTGAAGGAAGTCAAGTTTCAATGCACGTATAGGGTTGAGGTTAGACTGCTAGGAAACGTCAAACAATGCACACTTCGAGCATTGTTTGATCATTACAGTTTTCTTTGCATCTCACGTATTCAACCTCGCCATCCTCAGAACATTATACCTCAGAGTATACACCACTCACCCATGTGAGTGAAGACCGGAGACTCGTTCACGATGTGGACCTGGGTGGCGTTCATCGGCAGGGTCAAGAAAGTGGCGTACTCTGAGAAGCAAGGAATCATGGGATTTCAGAACCTTGATTCAGACGTGAAGTACAGGAGTCAGGTAAAGTATAGGGAGTCAGGTGGCTGAGTGGTTAGGGAGTCGGGCTAGTAATCTGAAGGTTGCCAGTTCGACAACTTGTCAAATGACAATGTGTCCTTGGGCAAGGCACTTCACCCTACTTGCCTCGGGGGAATGTCCCTGTACTTATTGTAAGTCGCTCTGGATAAGAGCGTCTGCTATGACTAAATGTAAATGTAAGTAAACATGGAGGGTCCTTCTTAAGGAGCAGGGTGGGGTCAGGGTTAGCAGGTTAGTTACCTCTGGCCTGGCCGCCGGTATATGACTGAGATACAAGGCGGCAGGACGAGCCGTTTCCCCCACACTCCCCGCACATGTCCTCCACCTTCCCAGAATGCAACACTCCGTCACAGCCAAACAGCTAAGGAGAAGAAGAGAGAGTAATGACTCGCAGATAGCGTCATCATCAATGTCGTCATCATTCTCATGACCGTCCCCGTCATCACTGTCATCGTTATTATCATCAGAAGTAGCATCATCGTCATCATCGTCACTTCCATCAACATGATTCACATCATCTCTATCACCCCCATCACGATCATCATCATTATCACCACCAGCAGCATCATAATCATCCCCCTGGTCCATGGCTGTCTGGTGGGCCTTCAGTACCTGGCACTTCCCCCTCAGACAGGCGGGCGTGGAGCCCAGAGGAGCAGGGCTGTCTGGTTCACAGCGAGTCCCGTCCACAAACTGAGAACCACGGCTCACGAGGAAGTCTTCTCCCTCGGACTGGCACATGTACTTGCACTGCTCATCCCCTGGTGGAGGACGGACACAGGAGCGTTAGAGACCTGGAGGAACACCGCCCACCACCTTCTAAATCCCTCCACCTCTGAACATCCCCCCCTCCCAACCCTCTCCACTCCTCCACCCCTCCACCCCTCCACTCCTCCACCCCTCTAACTCCTCCACCCCTCCACTCCTCCACCCCTCCACGCTTCCACCCCTCCACGCCTCCACCCCTCCGACCCTCCATTCCTCCGACCCTCCACCCCTCCACCCTCCGACCCTCCGACCCTCCACTCCTCCTCCCCTCCACCCCTCCACCCTCTGACCCTCCACCCCTCCACTCCTCCTCCCCTCCACTCCTCCACCCCTCCACTCCTCCAGGGCAGGGCAGCCTACCTGTGACAAAGCCCAGGGCGGGGATCCATGTGTAGAGGTTAGCAGTGCCAGGGATCAGGGAAAGGGGCTGGAGGTCTGTCAGGGAACACTGCTCTGCCATGAAGTCCAGCTGACTCCTTTCACAGGCCTGCTTACAAAGCATAACAGGAGGTAAACGTCCAGACTGTCTGTATCTGAGGAGATGATGGGTGGGAGGGCAGTCGTGTTCAACCCCGTGAGCTATTCATGCACACACAGTTGGTGTTCCCTGTACACAGTACTGTACAGTTGTGACAGGACCTCGTCATGCCTAGAGGTTAGTGTATGTTTTTCCTCATTAAACATGACTGAAGCATGAAGCGGTGGAACGGTACCTGCTGGTGACAAAGTCCAGCTTCTGTGTCTCTGCCCTCGCAATCCCTCCCTCCGAACGCAGGCCTAGAATCACAGAACAGAGTTTCCCACAGAAGAGAATACCAGATATTTACATCTATTCATATAGCAGACGCTCTTATCCAGAGCGACTTACAGTAAGTATAGGGACATTCCCTCCAAGGCAAGTAGGGTGAAGTGCCTTGCCCAAGGACACAACGTCATTTCCCGTGGCCGGGAATTGAACGGGCAACCTTCTGATTAAAAACCCGAATTGCCAACCGCGAAGCCACCCCAACCCCCATATATTCATAACAGTGAGTCGGCGGCGTTGTCGTCAGGGGCGCTGCCGACTCATGGGAGGTACCTGGGGTTGTTGCAGAGCCGGGTGCGATGTTGGACGCCTCCTCCGCAGGTGCGAGAGCAGGAGGAGAGCTCCGTCCAGCTGGACCAGGAGCCGTGGACCACCACGGGGGAGCCCAGGTCGTCCGGGGAGACGCAGACTCCTTTCAGGCACCACTGGGGGGGAAACAGGAAGTGCGTGAGTCACGGCTTCCTGTGTGTCACACCTGCCTCTGGAACACAGGGACCGGCTCCTGACCTTGTCCGCAAAGGCTCTCACACTCGTACCTGATTGGGTGCACACTCCGTGCCGTCCAATAGGGGAACAAGTAGGCGTTTACAGGAGCTCTTGTCTCCGGGGATCACGTGACAAGACAGAACTCGACACACCGGCTGACAGGAGGAGAGAGAATGATCACCGGGCAAGCGCAGTGTATCCTTGTGCTCTGAAAGGGCTTGGATGTGGCGGCCATGGTTACATAAACACATATTTCTCACCAGGTCCGGGTTGGAGAAAGAACAGGCCCTGGCGGTGCTTCCAAAAGCGATGCGGCACTGATCGTCCACCCCGTAGTAGAGGCCTGGCTTCCAGTCCTGCAGGGAGCCTCCCAGCACAGGCAGGTCTTTCACGCACTCCGCTTTCCCCTGCCTGGACACAGCACAGCATGACCATCCCCCCCACACACGCTGCCTCTCTGTCACAGCGCGAGGACGACGGGCGGACTGTGAGATCACAGGGAATGTGATGTGTGGGAGAGAAGAGGGAGAGAGGAGAGAGAGGAGAGAGAGGGAGAGAGAGGGAGAGAGAGGGGGAGAGAGGGGAGAGAGAGGGAGAGAGAGGGGGGAGAGAGGGGGAGAGAGGGGAGAGAGAGGGGAGAAAGAGGGGAGAAAGAGGGGGGAGAGAGGGGAGAGAGAGGGAGAGAGAGGGGGGAGAGAGGAGAGAGAGAGGAGAGAGAAAGGGGAGAGAGAGGGGGGAGAGAGGGGAGAGAGAGGGGGAGAGAGGAGAGAGAGAGGAGAGAGAAAGGGGAGAGAGAGGGAGAGAGAGGGGGAGAGAGGGGGGAGAGAGGAGAGAGAGAGGAGAGAGAGAGGGAGAGAGAGGGGGGAGAGAGGGGAGAGAGAGGGGAGAGAGAGGGAGAGAGAGGGGAGAGAGAGGGGAGAGAGGGCTGAACTACCTGAAGAATGTGTGGAGCTGCTCTCGGCTACAGGCCGACCAGGTGAGGTCCACACTGTTGTAGCCTCCATCGGACGCCATCATGAAGCCAGTCCTCCCACAGGTGTTGTGCATCCCGTCGTGGTTGATGCCGAAGCTGAGGAAGAGGGTGATGAGGAGGAAAGGTCACTGGAGGCTCACCTGGCTTCTTGTTCAGAAGCTTTCCTCCTGAGCGACATACACTGGCAGATTTAAACTTGCCAGAATTCGATTGGCAGTCAAATGCTCCACCACTGAACTATACTCATCCCACTGAGCAACACCCAGTACTGAGCAGGCAGGAAGGAGGGGTTCCCATGGCAGGCCAACTAGTGTGGCCGCCAGCTCCAGTACCTGTGGCCTATCTCGTGGGCGATGGTGATGCCCAGGTCGAAGCCAGTGTCCTCTGTAATCACACAGTTCCAGTCGCTGGAACAAGCTCCGCCCAGCTGGGCCACGCCCCTCACCTGCTTGTTCCCATTGGGCAGCACCAGGTCGAACCTTTATCAAAGAGCACAAGGATTTTCCGTGAGTGTCACTCCACAGGTTTGCGTGAGGCAGGGGTCAAGGGTATACGATCACCTTGTGATGTAGAGCAGGAGGTCTGCGTGTAAGGGATCGGTGTCGTTGGAGGGGTTCACTCTGCGGCCCCACTCACACACACTCCTGAGGGACGAGGTGATGTTGGCGGACATTTGGATCTCTGGCTGGAGGGGAAAAATATGGAGGTGAGAGGAGGACAGAGCAGAGAGAGACAGAGAGAGACAGAGAGAGAGATTGAGAGGTGAGAGAGAGAGAGAGAGAGAGAGAGAGAGAGAGAGAGAGAGAGAGAGAGAGAGAGAGAGAGAGAGAGAGAGAGAGAGAGAGAGAGAGAGAGAGAGAGAGGGCAGCACAGGTCTGAGAGACAGGAGGGACAGATGGAGAACGACTGACCTCTGGCTCTGAGAGGATGATCATGCGGACCAGATGGACCCTCATATTAGCCCCCAGCGTCTTGTCTCTCAGAAGCTCTGATGCCTGCAGAGAAGCGCGGGATAACCCTCAGATGAGCATCACACACACCCTCACACACCCTCACACACACACGCATCCATACTCACAATGTTGAGGTTGGTGAGGATGTATCTCTCTGTGTCCTGTCTGTGGATCTGCTGGACCTCCGGGCCCACCACCACCAGAAGCTCCAGGTGGGTCACATCAGGCACCACGGCTGCCCGCCGCTCCCTCCTGCTCTCACCTAGCACCACGGGACACGGCACAATCACATCAACAGACCGTGGGTCTGAATCAACGCTGGTCAGACTAGGGTCAGGAGGTTCAAATCCCCCCCCCCGTATGTCATTTTGGATAAAAGGTTCTGAGAAACAAACACATTATTGTTGCTAATAGTGTGGGGTAAAGGCACTGACTGTGAGCGCGTATGGGGGTTAGAGGATGCCTGAAAGCCGCTGAAGCAGGGAGAGGCAGCAGGAACACCAGGTGTGGGGATCCTGTCTGGGCAGGGTCCTGTGCTGGAGCCCCAGTCAGGTGGATGTGTTTCTGGAGAACAGGCTGAATGTAGAGCCCTCCTGTCCCGAAGGCAACCAGGCCTCGCTGGAAACACAAACGCCAGTCAAATCACAGGAATCCGTCAGCGAGAAGACGCGTTTGTGTGTTGAACCACAAACAAAACAACAACATTTGTCCTCTTGGAGAGTTACCATTTTCCCAGAGCAGATGGAGAGAAATCCTTTGGAGTAGGGTGGATGTAGGACATGAGGGTACTGACAGCACATGGCAGGCTCTCTGCTCACAACACCGAGAGTGGCGCTGAGAACGCTCTCCTCTCCGGGAGGACAGGAGAGGGGCAGCTCTCCCCCTCTCATCCCCAGCAGGATGACCCTCCCCTGGGTTTCCAAGGAGCACTGCCAGGGCCCTGGATGGAGCTCCACAGAGGGGCAGGCAAGCGAGAGGAGCTGAAAGTCTGGCACTAGAGGGAGACATTTCCTATCACTTTTTCAAGCGGCACATTTTCTGTGGCGTCATTTATTCGTGTGGAGGATGCAGTCTGACCTCCACCCCCCTGTGTCCCTCTGTACCTGAATGTGCGGAGGACGACCCAAAATAAAACACAGTGTCCTTCTGATCCAGCGAGCGCAGGAACCGCTGCAAAGGAAACGAAAGAACAGGGGTCGTGTTTAATGATCTTCCACAACACTGGGATAAGATTGGCCTGCAGCCTAGATTCTACAAGCCTGTACCATTCCACGTCAAGAAAGACAGATGGTTTAAAAACGCGGTGGTTTCCATTTCACCCAGCTTTCAACGCTGAGAGCCTGTGAAACACAGTTAGTCTCTCTGTAGGTGGAGATTCCAACAGGCCAAACCGTGTACAGTGTATGGTTTAGGAGGTCAACGTACTTTTCAGATGTCCCAAGCAGACTAAGTACAGACGCGTTCCCCCCCCCTCCCTCTACCTCCTCCGCTACTCTTACTGTACCTCCTCCAATGAAGATCTAATCAGCGTTGAGGAGTCTGGTACCAGGACCAGCAGAATCAGCAGAACCGGTGAGGTAGCCATGTTTGTCATCTCTCTCCGTCCAGGAGCAGTCCAGGATTGTGCCGTTCACTCAGATTAGCTCCTGCCAAATGGGGAAATGACGAGGATGTTGACAAAAAAAAACCCACACAGGGGACAAAGTTGATCAATGACAGAACTCATCTGTTGGTTTTTGTCACTGTGGATGTTTGTAAAGTAGGGCAAAGCCCTCTGATTGGTCAATGAGCTTTGGGGATTCTTTGCCATTGGATATCACTGTTAGTGGCCTCCCTTCCTGTACGATAGCCCACTACAACACAGGGAGTACAGTCTCATTGCTTGTTTCATATACTGTGTTATTTTGATGCAAGTCATCCACTACGAAAAATTCTGTAACTCCCCAAACATAGCACATGGAAATGTGATAAAATGGATTTTGCTGTTCAGTGAAAATTTGGGAAAACCTTCAAAGTTCTTCTTCTCTTGCACCGTAGGTCGTCGTTTAATTTTCGTGTTCAATTATGTACACTGCTGACTGGTGCTGTGCACTGTGGCCAACATATATGTGCCTTTTCTGATCATCTTATCTGAATGCTTTTGTCTGTATGCTTGTCTATATCTCTCCCTTTCTCTCTCTCTCACTCACTTTCTCTCTCTCTCCCACCCCCACCTCACTCCTCCATCTACTCGCCCCTCTCTCCCCCTCCTGAGGGGATAGTTTATCTCCGTAAAGCTGGGATTCAGGCCCCATCTGCCGCTAGTCTGCTTCATAACTGGCGGATGTCAGTGGGTGCTAACAGCTGGGCATCCAAGGCATTAGACCAGCAGTGAGGTTTCACTGAAACCCTCTCTCCCCATGTTGGCACACGAGCAGGGCTGATGTATGGAGAGAGATCTGCAGAGGAACCATTCCCTTCTCACCATGCTGTGAATTAAAGACACACGTTTCCCCTACGACAGATGCCCAAACCGTGTGCAAGGGTTGTAAATGACCAGGTCACCTGAACTGCACTGATAATAACCCCTGAAAACTGTGTTTGCCGTAAAACATCGCTCACACAGTCAAGTCAATGCAGTTCGTAGAAGCCTACCCCTGCATGTATCTTGGCATATTCACAAAAGCAACCGGACAGATGTGATCATTTTATCTGGTGCTTTTCGAGGTAGTCTACCTCTTTATGGAAAATAACAATAATCTGCTTTCCTTGAAACCTGCAGACTATCAGGATATTAAATGTGTGGTAACAGATTGCCTTGCTGGCCCTGCATCATGCTGGTATGTGGAGTACTTATGGAGAAGTGGTCAGGCTGTTTTAAAAATGCATCCTTGGTTGCCCTTGTTCACTCCCTCCATCTGCCCCTCCTGTCTCTCAGACCTGTGCTGCCCTCTCTCTCTCATCCTCTCTCTCTCTCTCTCTCTCTCCCTCTCACCTCTCTCTCTCTCTCTCTCTCTCTCTCTCTCTCTCTCTCTCTCTCTCTCTCTCATCCTCTCTCTCTCTCTCATCCTCTCTCTCTCTCTCTCTCTCTCTCAACAACCATCTATAATCCCTTTAACATTTACCGTCACTTGAAAAATATATTGTATATGGGCACCAAACCAAATATTTATCTTCTCCATAACCAGATTTTAATTGAGTAAATGACAATTAAGAAATCACATGTTCACTGAGACGGGAAGGCCTACAGGGTACCATTAAATGTTGACATAATTAAATGATGGTGGAAGTAAATTGGTGTTTGTGTGTGCGTTCCACAAATTGGATTCCTCTTCTTCTACTGTGTAATATATGGATGTTTCTGTTCAGTTGTTTAGGGGTTTGAAGCGTAAACCGCACATAGGCAAACAGGTTTGTGTGGCTATCTCTTCATAACTGTGATAAACTAGGTGGACATCTGGAGAATCTGGGGCAGTGTTTCCCAGGTTATGATTAAAAGATTGTATTGAATGTGCTTGTGCTTGGTGTAGTCATTTAGGTAGAGGCGTTAGAAAGGTGCCTCTCTAATCTGAACTATCAGAGCCGTAGTCTGACCATCACTTCTGAGGACAAAGTCCTAACCCTTCAAACGAGCCAATCCAATCTCAAGTGTACCTGGTGAGTGAATTCGTTTTTCTCATTTCGAAACTCCATCTTTTTCAATCAGTGAACGGTGACATGGTCTTTTATGGTATTACTCAAGTGTCATAGATCTGTGTTGGCAACACTGTCATTTTTGGGATGAGACAGCATTGGGCTCAGTCCATTTGTGAGCAGAGAAAGAGTGGACCCTGATAACAGATACAGGACTGCAGGGCTCCTTGTAGTGAATACTAAGACTGGCCCTAGCTTTGGCCCAGTGAATTGTCCTCTGTCTTGAATGCTAAGAGAACAGATGGCCAGATGTGTATAGACTCTTGTTTTGCTGTTATGATTGTCTTAATACGTTTCTATTTTCTTACATTTTCGAACAGCCTGGAATATTAGGCTAGGCTGATGGTGCCAGCTCCCAAAAAGGATTCAGACACAGCAGGTTATTTGCTAAAAGAAACAATCAATCAAATCAAAGTGCAAATCTACCAGCAGCCTTTCTCATGCAGAGTCGACTAGTAGTTAATTTAAAACGAACGTGGCGAATAAGACTACCACGACATATTAAAGTGTGACATTGTAGCGTCTTTATTCTCATTGAATTGTCATTGCATTAGCATCGGTATCATTCAAGTAACTTACTGCACCCACAATCAATGAATGCAATAAGACAACGTGAAGAAATTCATCGGGCGCTGGCACATCGTCGCTCACTTGGTCGGTAGTATTGCGGTGCCTGTCAGCGACCTGTCTGACAGCTGCGCGCCTACCGAGGGAGGAGGAGGAAGCCACGCGGGGACTGTCTAAAACCAGACAATTCGTCTACTGTCTGAAACTACAGTGATTTCTCTTGTTCGATCTGCTGTCTAAATGAGAGGTGAGTATCTAGATAAATATATAACTAGAAAGTTGTCACTGAAACTATTACTTGATTTATTGAAATATTTGTGACTTGCGGAGCCGAGTGCCTAACACGCAGCTAGCAGTGAGCTAGCTATCTTACTTAGCTAGATTTAACCAGCTGGGTAACTGTTAGTGTTGCTAAGCAATGAATGGCGTCCGGACGGCTGTGAAGTGGGGCTGTCTGTCACTTTTAGCTGCAAGACACGGTCTCAAAACAATGTTTTAAAACCACGAAAAATGTTCAGCAGCCGAGTAGAAATGTAGTCCTATAGAAGCTCAAATGTCGTATTGTATTCAATACATTGCGATTGGTTTACTTTAGTAGTAGTTAGCCTACTTTCTGCATCGCCGAACGGAAAAAGCAGAGCTATTACTGCAGCTCTTATAGTACTGTTATTATATGCCGGGCTTCAGATGTCTATATATGCTTTTTTTTCCGCAACCTCGCTGGAAATATGACTGTGATTATTATGAGCAAGTTTGTTCAGCTGAGAATGCTTAAGGAGTTGAAAAACCCTCATCCTTTTGCCAAGATCGGTATTTGTGACATGGAGGTGGTGAGATCACAAGGATTATAGTTGCTAGTTGCCCTCAGTAATCTCGCCCTTTTGGCTCTGCTCTGACCTTGCTCTGTGTGTTTGTTTCCAACGCGTCAGGGTTACACACAAGCGTTCGGCTGAGCAAACAAGATGCAGATTACCCTGGTGGCACAGGAAAGGCGTCTCTGACCCGGTTCACCGCAAAACTCTAGAAATGCCCGAGGCAGGAGGAAACATAGGCCTCCATTCTGAGTCTCATCTGGTTGCTGCGCATCGGTAAATGCCGACCCCCTGACCTGATACGAAGAAACTCCATTGTCCTCCTGGAAAAAAAAAAACGGTAACTCTAAAAATACCTAGATGTACACTGTCTTAAGACAGGGAGCGGACCATACATGTTCTTTTTGAGAACCCGGAAAAAGAGCCTGTTTCTCTGTTTGACCTAGCTCCAGTTCCTGACAGTTTGACTTTGTGAGGATGTGTGGTGTAATTGTTTTGGTATGTGAGAGTTTAAGCTGTGAGAGTGTCTGTGCAGCAGAACGCAGAAATGTCACCTAAGGCCAGCTCTGCTTGTTGTGTTTCAGTTCACACCCTTATCTAAGCTGCCAAGGAAGAGGATTCCCCCAACTTAGCCAAACGCCGCAGAGAAGAGATAGTGCTGGAGGGAGGACGAGAGAGAGAGGGAGAGAGAGAGAGAGAGAGAGAGAGAGGGAGAGGGAGGGAGAGGGAGAGGGAAGGAAGGAGTGGTGAAATGAATCGCGAGGGAGAGTGAGCCTGCGTAACCCAGATCACTGAGTGACTCCCCGTAACCAAGGACGGAGGTAGCAACGCATCGCAAACGCCACTCTCGCACGCCCACGGAGCCTTCTGAAGAAAGAGGGAGGCAGCCACTCCACTCACAGGGACTGAGCCGTGCCCCGCAGGCAGAGCCGAGCGCCCACGTTTGGTGAGGGCTGTCTGGGCAGAGAGGACGACCGCCTGGCCGTGACCGCCGCCTCCAGGGTGGACAGCGCCAAACGTTAGACCGGCAAACGGGAGGTCTGTCGACCACACGGAGGGACTTTGGCTCGTATCTCGGGGGCTTAATTGCTTCTACCTCCGGTCGGAGGTCCATATTTGCATGTGTTTGGTCGAGGAGGAAGCTGGAGGCTTGTAAAGGGGGCTTGTCTTTGCATCCGAGGTGGAGTGGGAAGGGGGGGGGGGGTGCGGTCGTCGCGTGCTGTATGAGCTGAACTAACAACCACCATGGGTAAATCCAACAGCAAGCTTAAACCAGAGGTGGTGGAGGAGCTGACCAGGAAGACCTACTGTGAGTACTAAGCATACTTAAGTCTCCTTTCCACTCGTAAGTCTTTGTCGCTGGAGAAACACTGTTGAATTATTGAATCTGTCCCTTAGGTTATGTAGTTCACATGAGCAGGTTCTGGCTCATGCATCCGTTCAAGTACCCCAAAAAGGACCCACATACTGTACGGCGAAGTATGTCCCCGTTGAGGAAGAACAGGCTGTTTGTTTAGTCTATGGCTGAATCTCATGCATATGAATGTCATGTCAATGTAATAGTGAAGACTTTGGTCGTAGGTAGTGGTTAACTGCTTATGAATGCACACAAGGCTTACATCCACTTAATTCAAAGTGCCCTATGGGGCTTTTGGCAAAGAGCTTCTTTAATTTCAGAGCAGATCTCATTCAGTACCAGCCTGTTTCCATTATCTTCTGTTGATTACCCAGCTAAGCTTAATGCACATTTAAGTGTTTACAGCAGTCTAGTTTCCTCAGGAGCAGTAAAGAATTGTTGCCTGTCTCAGTGATTGGTTGGTGACACAGTGAGCAGGTGTGGAGTGGGAGCTGACAGCCATTGGCTGCTTAATGACTGTGTTTTTCGCGTGGTGGGTTTCTGTGCGCCAAGACCCAGCAAGGCTGCTGTGGAAGGAAATTGCTGTGGAGGAAGATTAGGCTTCATGTTTGGATGGGCGGTCTGCTGCTGTCCATAACCAGCGCTCTCTCTCTCTCTCTCTCTCTCTCTCTCTCTCTCTCTCTCTCTCTCTCTCCCTCTCTCTCCCTCTCTCCCTCTTTCTTTCTTACTCTCTTTCCTTTTTACTCTCTTTCTGTCTCTCTCCCTCCCTCTCTCTGTTCTCTCTTTCTCCCTCTCTCTGCCTCCCTCTATCTCCCTCTCCATCCCCTAATTACCCTGGGAATGGAGCAGTGTAATTGTGATGTTATCTGGGTTAGCATCGCTGAGAGGGCCCAGCATCCCAGCATGACCAACCCTTCACCACGCTCTCTTTTCATCTAGACTCCGTTGTCCCTTCATTTCCTGTGATCTTGTCTTATTTCTCCCCCTGATGTCGAGTAGCTTTCGTGGAGTCTTTGAGGCTTTGGTTACTTTACTCGTCTCAATTCCTCATGTGATATCAGGTCTTTGAGGCTGTTCGGTCGCCCGAATGAAGTGTACGTCTAGTCACTTGAAAGCGCCATGAGTGAAGGAGATATCTGAGCCTCTCCTGTACTGTGAGTAGCCCATGTGTCTACAGTGGTCAGGGCCGGTCAGGAGTGTGATAGTGACAGAGCTGCTTTGGCCTGCTGACCAAAGCTTAGCTGCTAGCTCCGCTCTCCTCTTCATAGGCTGATTGCATTACTGCCCATCGCCTCTGGCTGAGTTGCGTAATAAAAGCTGATAGAATCTAAGCCATGGTGAATTGCCTCAATTTTCTGACAAGGCTGACTTTTGAGGCCAATTTAATGGTAGCTTGGACTGGCCTGACAATAGGGAAATTGACTGTGGCGTTTGTTGCTCCTGTTGGGTCACATGATTCTTACTGTGGAAGGCTGAGCCCAGCTATGTGAGACAGAGAGGCATGCTTAGGTGAGCACAGGCTTATTGTTAGTCTTTGATCTTGGATATCTCCATATTCTTAGAACATGGTAGCTATAGCAACTCGATTAAAGGCAGTGCACTTAGAGCACAGTCTATATAACTAAGTCGTACAGTCCATCACATTACCGTTATCCTTCACTATACATTAAATTTCACTCACTTGGCGCAGATTGAGAATAGCCGACTGCTACCGTAGATCCTGCCCTTGTATCTCACGTGGTGAAAATTGCTTTGGTTCCTCCAGAGCAAGGAGCGAGGCAGTGAGGCCTAATGGGATTGTTTTTTTTGGGTACTGGTAGATCACAATTGTGCTTGTGTGGGCATGATCGTAATCTAGCTCCCTAATCTACTCTCCTTTATAAGATAAGACACACTGCTGCTGACCAGTTTGTCTCTCTCTCTGGTTCTCTGTCTCTTTCTCAGTCGTCTTCTCTCTCTCCCACCACCATCTCTCCTCATTGCCTTCTAACTCTCTCCATCCCTCTCTCTCTCTCACCATCCCTTTTCTCCTTCTCCTCCCCTTCTCTATCCATCCACCTTATCTCTATCCTACTTGCTCTCTAATATCTCTCCTGTGGTCTGTCTGCAGCAGATATGGAATTACAAATGTTTCGCTTTTCCTGGAGGGCTGAGATAATTATCCAGAAAATCATTGAGCCTATTTATTTGGTCCGTGTTGACTGAACTAATCATTGTTCTCTCTCGTTTCTTTCGCAGTTACAGAGAAAGAAGTGCAGCAGTGGTGAGTACAACCTCATCCTGCTTAATGACCTTCCAGGTTTCCATACCTTCCATGAAAAAGGAAAGACCTTTTTTGTGGCAGACAAGCTTCTGTGAAAGCTGACAGGAAGACATCACAGGCCATCTTGTGACATCACAGGCCAGCCCTTCCAAACCTTCCCTGTTTCTGTCATGGCCCTGGCTGGTCCTCCGTTTTTTCTCGTGTTTTCCTTTCCTTCTTGTGTTCCTTTCTGGTGTTTACCCGTCGGTCAGCGTGTGGGTCTGGGATGGGAGTGTCTTGTGTCTCGCCCTCCCTCCCGCCCTCCCCTTGCTCTGCTCGCACGTGACCGTTCCAGCTGTGTTCAGGAGAGGGGGCTGTGTGTGGAGAGAGTGTGTTCAGGAGAGGGGGCTGTGTGTGGAGAGAGAGTGTGTTCAGGAGAGGGGGCTGTGTGTGGAGAGAGAGTGTGTTCAGGAGAGGGGGCTGTGTGTGGAGAGAGTGTGTTCAGGAGAGGGGGCTGTGTGTGGACAGAGAGTGTGTTCAGTAGAGGGGGCTGTGTGTGGACAGAGAGTGTGTTCAGTAGAGGGGGCTGTGTGTGGAGAGAGTGTGTTCAGGAGAGGGGGCTGTGTGTGGAGAGAGAGTGTGTTCAGGAGAGGGGGCTGTGTGTGGAGAGAGAGTGTGTTCAGGAGAGGGGGCTGTGTGTGGAGAGAGTGTGTTCAGGAGAGGGGGCTGTGTGTGGACAGAGAGTGTGTTCAGGAGAGGGGGCTGTGTGTGGAGAGAGTGTGTTCCTCCAGTGTGTCTGCTGTAGCTCCCCAGGGGTGGCTGACCTGCTGGACCAAAGAGCAGCCAGACTCTGAGTCACCGCCTGTTGACTCATGGTGTCTGACTGATGCCGCTGTCTGCAGCAGGTCTGTGTGGAGTTCCTACCGTCAGGACAAACATGTACAAAGATCAGTCCTGGGGTTGTGGGAGAAGGCTTCGTAAACCAGGGCAGGAGTGGTCTTGATACTAGGTTTGAAGCTTGCGATCCTCTCTCCCTCAAACAGACACATCCTCAAAATAGCCTGTCTTAGTAGGTTAACTATCCAGACTCTTAGTATAGAGTTTGATAACACTGAGTGAATCTCCTCCTTGATCTCGGCCTGACCTACCTTTTGCTGCTGCTTACCAGAGAGAGCTCTGATAGGGTTTGTGAGAGGTGTGAAGAGAGCTCTTTGTCTTCAGACAGCCTCTTGGCTGCGTTCCGTCACCGCGGAGATAGCAGCGGCAGCAGCACGGTCTCGTCCCAAGCGGCAGATGACGTCATCGCTGTTGTATCAGCCCCCACCCCCCCCCCCACGCTAGCGCTGGGGGGCATCCAACGCCTCGACAACTGCAGTCACCACGTCGGTCTGAACCACGTCTCTCCTCCGTCACTGATGAGGGAGAGAGGGGTCTCCAGCGCCTGGCAGGCGAGGGTCTAGGTTGCATCAGTCCCGGCTGGGAGTCACGACCCCGAGCATTGTGCGTGAGCGGAGCCGCGGTCCTGTGAGCGGGGGTGTGGAGGCGGGATCCAGTGCGGATCTGGGGCAAGTGGCTCCACAGCCCGGCCGTCTCAAGGGAGTCCTCCCAGGGTGCACTGGTGTGGAATACCCCCCCCCCCCCCTGCCCGGCCTGGACACTACCGCCTCAGGCGTTTACTAGTTGTTTATTATAATGAAAACTTTGCGTGACTCCTCGCTTGCAGATCAGCAGCTATCAACACAGTGCAGTGTGTGTTAAAGATGAGGAGGAGCAATCGACACAGTGCAGCACGTGTGAGGAATGAGGAGGAGAGGAGTTTAACCAGGGAGCCGGCAGATGTGGTGTAATTAGTGCTCGGGAACACAGACATCCAACAATTAGCGCTATTCGATGAACGGGCCTGTGCTGCAAAATGAAATGTGTTTTTATTTAGATTATAGTCAAGGGGGCAGTAGCATTAGTGAGATGGACTTACCCCCAAAGCTAATCAATAACAACAGAGGGATGATGCTCTGTCGGCCAGTAGACTCTACCAGCAGGACAGAGGCAGGGCGGTCCTAGCATGGAGCAGACACGTATGAAGTAGTCCTATGTAGCATGAACCATGCGTGTGGGAAGGGATCTACCAGCTACAGGAGGCTCTCAGCAACAACAGCAGTCTGCCTGTGTTGCAGTGTGATCAAGCATGCTTTCAGCCTCCTTCACCCTACTAATATTAGGGGGAGTATAATCCAGAACAAGTTGGGCTCTACACAAGATAAACCCAGTCCTCTTGCTCCATGTCTGTGACTAACGCTAGTAAATGTGTTTGAGCAGCGGATATGAAAGCAGCACTTGGTCTACAATAATCTAAATATTTGTATTTATTTCATTTTTTAATGAACCTGCTAGGAATATTGCCCTGATTTTTTTAATTTTTTAAGTTGTGTTTTTTTCCTCAAGTTACAAGTTTTAGTTCCAAACTTTCCCATGAATTGGGTCATTTCCCAATAAGATTATGCAATGTTTTGTTCGGTTCTGGCAACGAAAGCGTAGTTCCTCATTGTCCTGGACCGGTCTTTCATTCCTCTCCCATATCTCCAGATATGCAAATGACTAAATGAACCCCCCCCCCCTCTTCTCCAACCCTTCTTCAGTGTCTCTGTCTCTAAGCTGGTCTTGGCTGTGGACTGAGCCCTGCTTCATCTGTCAGACAGATTAGAAGTATGGCTTTTAGAGTGAGGAATCACGGGGAGATAAATTAGCCTATATGTGTCCTGGGTTTCCATACTTGTACTGTGTCTGCCCTTAATTACAACCCAGCCTCATTGGGGGGGGGGGGGGGGGGGGGTGATCAGGGATGTGGGGAATGTGGGTTTATTAGAATAATATTTCTTCTCTGACTAGAGAGACAGAGAGAGAGAGAGAGAGAGAGAGAGAGAGAGAGAGAGAGAGAGAGAGAGAGAGAGAGAGACAGAGAGAGAGAGAGAGAGAGAGAGAGAGAGAGACACAGAGAGAGAGAGAGAGAGAGAGAGAGAGAGAGAGAGAGAGAGAGAGAGAGAGAGACAGAGAGAGAGACAGAGAGAGAGACAGAGAGACAGAGAGAGAGAGAGAGAGAGAGAGAGAGTTTCTTTCCAACTAATCATCTCTCCTATTACTTTTTCATGTCCCCCCCGTCCCCCCTTCCCCCCCCCTGTCCCCCCCTTCCCCCCGTCCCCCTCGGCATCTGCGGAGAGCCATTACTGTCTTGTTATTACAGCGTGATAAGCCTAATTGAGTTGTACAATGCCCACCTTTGAGTGACTGCGCTTGAAATTGCATTTGAACCCGTTCTAAATTTAGGGCTGTCTAAGATGCTCGAATGTATTATCTCCAAGCTGGATAAAGCAGATCTATCTATCAGTTATACACGCTATCCAACAAAATACTTGAAAGTGATTGGATTTAAACTTAACTGTGTCTGTACCTTCTATTGGATTAGCTGTATCTGGTATTATCTGCTAAGGAGATAAATAACCTAACAAAGGTTTACGCAATTTAAAGAAATACTCATTTAAAATTAGATCAAATTAGTTTTCTTGTGTAAGAAATGTGTTTTCCTCATACAAACTGTTATATGACACCGCTGTTCATAATAATCAGTATAATTATCATAGGGTTTCTGTTTTTTGTACAATCGGTTGTTCTGTGTTATTGGCGTTACCATAACACCCTGGGTCTCTTTTCCTGCACTAGGTACAAGGGCTTCATCAAGGACTGCCCTAGTGGGCAGCTCGACGCTGTGGGCTTCCAGAAGATCTACAAGCAGTTCTTCCCTTTTGGAGACCCCACTAAGTTTGCTTTGTTTGTCTTCAACGTGTTTGATGAGAACAAGGTACAGTGTCATCCCAGGGTTGTGGGCAGGCTTGCTGTATCCTGTCATTACTGTCATTTAACGCATTCTGCTCTGTCTGTCTTGAAGAAACAGTCACCATAGCAACCGCTCGCCTCTGATTATTAGGTGTGCTATTGTTAGTGTTTTTTTGATTATTATTATTAGTAGTCTTTTATTTCTGAAAATTGACATTTCTGACAATATGGGAAACCAGCATTTTCATTGAGGCTGGAGATGGCTGCCTCCAACCCATGCTGTGGGCTTCAGAGCTGCCCCCCAATGCATGTTGGGTAATTGGACTTTCTGTGCTGGAGTTCTGTGGCATGATGGTGATAGTGGGTGGGAACCCCGCATAGCGCAGGACAAACCAGTGTGTCCCAGGAGGGGCAGTAACCCTGCGGACCCTGGAAGAGCCACTAAGAAGTGTCCATTTATGCAGTGTAGTCAGTGATAAGCCCCTGAAATACAGGGGTTCTTATGTGCTGGGAATAACTGTGAAGCTGCGTGGCAGGAGCATCCATCTTCCTAATGTCCTGGGGATGAGCTGTAGTCTCAGGGGACTGCCAGGTGCGGGGAAGGAATAGCAGCAGGCATGGCCCGCAAGCAGGGCTCGCAACTCACTTTTTTCCTCACTGTCCCAAATTGCAAAATGAAACGTCCTAAACTGAACTTGGCCTGTCCCAACATGTACATTTGTGTGTATTTTGACATGGGTCTTGGTTATTTGCAACACTACTTAAGTAATCCATACAGTTGTGAGGCTCAAATCAATGTCTGAATTTCTAAAGGTTTGAAAAATATTTTATACAAAAAGTTTCGAAAGGTTGAAAATATATCTGTGATTTTTGTTCAAAAATAGGTTTGCATCATTGATGAGTACTGGATTAGGACTCTTTTCTAACTCTAACCCTTAACTCTACTGTACTCTATTGTCCTCTGCTTTACTCTGTTTTAGGCTTCTCTGTTCTCCTCTCCCCTCTCCTCTCCTTTCACTGTGTGAACAAATGTTTCTAAAGTTTAGAAAAAAAAAACAATTGACCAAAGACAACGGCTGTCCACTGTCACCCCACAGGACGGACGCATCGAGTTCTCCGAGTTCATCCAGGCCCTGTCGGTCACCTCGAGGGGAACGCTGGACGAGAAGCTGAGATGTAAGGGGTGACCTCTGACCTTAGGGTTAGGCGCTGACATCCGGCAAAAAGTGATCTCATACTTTTTCTTTTTCGCCGTCTAAACAGGGGCGTTTAAACTGTATGACCTGGACAACGATGGCTTCATCACAAGAGACGAGATGTTGAACATTGTAGACGCCATTTATCAGATGGTGGTAAGTGTTTTTGTTTCACGTTACTAATGGACGGTATTTGTTCTCTGTTATGTTGAAAGCCTTTATGTGCGTCCAGGTGTGTGTCGTGTGTTTCAGTCGGGGTGTGTTGTGTGTTACAGTCCAGGTGTGTGTCGTGTGTTACAGTCCAGGTGTGTCGTGTGTTTCAGTCGGGGTGTGTTGTGTGTTACAGTCCAGGTGTGTTGTGTGTTACAGTCCAGGTGTGTCATGTGTTACAGTCCAGGTGTGTCATGTGTTACAGTCCAGGTGTGTCGTGTGTTACAGTCCAGGTGTGTCGTGTGTTACAGTCCAGGTGTGTCGTGTGTTACAGTCCAGGTGTGTCGTGTGTTACAGTCCAGGTGTGTCGTGTGTTACAGTCTAGGTGTGTCGTGTGTTACAGTCCAGGTGTGTCGTGTGTTACAGGGAAACACGGTCGAGCTTCCGGAAGAGGAGAACACACCTGAGAAGAGAGTTGATCGCATTTTTGCCATGATGGACAAGGTAGACCCTTTACACAAGCCTGCTTCTGAACCCATTAGCTTTTCCCTTCAGCCTCCCATCCTTCAGCCTCCCATCCCAGAGGAAGCGAGTATGACCACTGTCGTCACTGCGCTGTGGGTCAGTGAGGCAGGCAGTGTAGTTTAAACATGTCAGTTGTAGCCATTGCAGCATTACAAACACCACCCTGGCTGCAGTCTATATTAAACACCCATAAACAACCAGCAGAGTCCCGCTCTAATACCCCCAGATACCCAGCCTTCCACCCAGCAGAGTCCCGCTCTAATACCCCCAGATACCCAGCCTTCCACCCAGCAGAGTCCCGCTCTAATATCCCCAGATACCCAGCCTTCCACCCAGCAGAGTCCGAGCTAATGCCCCCTGGCCTGGGGCAGGCTCTGACGGCAGCCCAGTGAAAGCTGAGACAGCATGGGCGTGTTTGTCAGCTGCCTGCTCAGTGCCAGGGTCGGCCCAGAAGACTTGCCCGAGACCACAACACTCGTCATTTATACTAGCACAGAGGAAGGGAGGAAGGGAGGGAGAGAGAGAGAGGGAGAGAGAGGGAGAGAGAGAGGGAGAATGAGGGGGAGAGAGGGAGAGAGAGAGAGAGAGAGAGAGAGAGAGGAGAGAGAGAGAGATAGAGAGAGAGAGAGAGAGAGAGAGAGAGAGAGGTAGAAAGAGAAGGGTGACCGTCCGAGTGTACTGAACTGGATCAGCTAAACTGTGAAAAGCTGCAATACATTTCTCACTGGTCTGCCCCCTGGTGATTAGAGCAAGTAACATCAGCTACTGTACTTCTGTCAGGTTGTTGTTCTGGAATGAGAGCAAAACTGTACTCTTCCTATCTGGTTGTGTTCCAGAACTCGAAGGAGAGGAAGTTTTGTTCAACTTTATTTGTCCCCGGAGGGCAATTGGTTTTGCAACAAAACGTAGAAAACATCCATAGCAAACAAGACTATAAAACACAAAAACACCTTGGAGGTTGCGGGGCTTGGGGGACAACAATAGTGGTCCAAAGTTGTCTCTCCGATCATGGAATTACATAAATGAATGATATATAAAGTAAGGTGCCAAAAAAAGACTTTGAGGATTAAAAGAAAAGAACCTTGGAAGAGAGGTAAAGGTGCTCTATCTGGTTGTGTTCCAGAATGCCGATGGGAAGCTGACTCTGCAGGAGTTCCAGGAGGGATCGAAGGCAGACCCCTCCATCGTACAAGCTCTGTCTCTCTACGACGGCCTGGTGTAGAACTGCAAGGTCAGTGGCAACAGTAACCACAACAAAAACACCCACTGGAAGTTTGATTCCTTTTATTAACCCCAAAGGAATTTCCAGATCTACTCACTCGTCTTTCTAGTATAGTGAACTGCTGAGAATATTTGCCTAACTTGTCAGTATAACATCAGTAGTATAATGAAATGAAATGCTTTCATCCTTACAAAGAGTGGTGCTTGTAGATGCCGGCGACAGACTGAGGTCAGTGGAGAGGACGTCGTCAGTGCACAGTTAGTCTTCATGAATTATTCAGGAAACCTCTGCTGATTGTTGGCCGTCAGACAGAGTAGCAGGGCTTGAGGGAGAGAGAGCTCCTGTAAACTGCCTTCTCTTCGCTCCGCCGTCCAACACTCCACACACCATTACTGCCAATTGCTGTTGAATCGCGGTTGACAGTTAAAGCTCAATGGGCTGAATTTGCGGCTGCCTGCTGTCTTTGCAGTAGCGCTAGATGAAATGCTACTAATTCACCCCTATCAACAGGAAATGATGTTTCCAGACACAGATGAACACGACGTTTGTCCTGATGAATCACGGTGTGTTGTGTTTCCCAGATGGTCCAGTCTGGCACCAGCAGACTTGTAGCTGTGGTGGACGCCCCCTCCTCCCCCCTCTACAGCCTCTGGTAGCAGACGGGCTCTGGGCTCTGGGTGGGGGGAGGGGGGGAGACAGACAGACAGACAGACATTGGCTTGCATGAGATTCCATGTCGTCAGCTGCACATCTTCATCTCCACCATAGTAAAACAACGCTGACCCCTGTGACGTCACAGAAGAGGAGGAGCTATGAGGAGAGCCCCGCCCCCCCCCCCCCCCACAGCATGGTCTGTGGTCCTCTCAGAGTGTGGCAGCAGAGGAAGCGTCCACGGTCACGCCGTGGAGTGGAGCCGTCTCAGAGAGAAGGTTCCGGAAAGTGTTTCTCCTGGTAGTCCCACCTGTCGTGTGTGTACCCTGAGTCCCTGTGGCGTCTCCAGCCGCCTGAGCACCACACCTGGACAAGTCTTCAGGACCTGGGGATGTGTTTGGGGAGAATGGAGGCCAATTAGATGTATACTCTTGTCAAGACAGATTACATGCCAACGCAAATATTGCTTGTCATATTTTATTATCTTTGCGTCATTGGTTGGAGTGTTGTCAATCAAAGATATATATTTTTTAATGAACGCTTGTTTTTGGGTGTGTTTTATTTTATTTTATTTATTTTTTTAATGAACAGCTTTATTATATTTGTGGTGTGTGTTTTTTTTTGTGTTTCCTCATCCAACGGCCCCCATGTAGCCCCGCTAGTACCCCTTCCCCTGAACAGCATGCCTTGCTACACGGCTCAATCCCTCACAGCTGACACAACCCAAACTAGCATCGTCAGTTCCAGCGACAGTTTTTACTCCCTCTGTGGACAACCAGCCTCGGTTGGCCGTGGAGACACAGACAGGCAGATTGTCGTTGTGAAGCTTTTGCAGGCTGTGTCTTTAGGAGAATTGTTCTGTTGAGGCGGAATCCAGCATGTTAAAATAATATTAATTATTTGGTCAGTTATATCGTTTCCTTCTGAGTGTCGGTGTTTAACTAGTCAGCCTCTCTGATTCAGCCTTATGCAAGTGAGGTCACTGTAATGTAATTGCCTCTTCGTAGTGATAGAGCACAATAAATAAAAAAGCATTTAACTGACTTTCATTTACATAAAGTGTCATTGAAATTATTTCTAAGCAACAAACTCACAAGTTGACAATATCAACTCAGTTTAAGTAAACATCAAGACCCATGTAATCAAGAGATTACGTCAAAGCGTGTACCTAGGCTACAGTGGATATATTGTTGTATTTGTTTGTGCTGCAATCAGTCTGTACAACAACAACAACAAAGGTACACAATACAATGGTCATATAATGTTTATCCAACGGCTGAACTCAAACTGGAATAGGAATGTGTTCTGATGATAGTCGTGTATGAGACTTAACTACATATAGAACTAGTTCCACCGGACCATTAGTCGACCCAGGTCAACATTACCATTTATCCTTATCCAACAGTGCTGGCTGCAGGAGATATCTACAACCATTAGGAATAAAGAAACCTTAGGGTTTGACAAACAGGAAACGACAGGCTTGGAGGCTAAGAAATGACATCACTGATATTCCGTGCAACCTGCAGTCCCCAATACTGTTCAAACGTGTAATGGCTTCTAATGGCGTGCATCGCGTTGTTTGTAACAGTTCAGTGAAAAAATGCAAACAAGCTGAACCCAGGTCTTAGCTTTTCAAGTAGGCTGTTTAATGTCTAGATGTACGGTATAGGCTAACAGAAAAGTATACGACGAGGCTTGTCTAAAACGTGATGTTTCTCTGACTTATGTCAATCTACTTTATTCACCATGAGCAGTAGGCGACTGGGTATAAAATTAGATGCGTGGCAGCTGAATATAAACGGTAACTATTTTTAAAACCGTGGTCACTGAGACAATGTTCATGGCTCATAACCAAAGTGCTCTCCGCCATACAAATAAAGTGCGTAATGTTATCAATTTAATGTATGTTCTCGTACACGCTTCAGAAACAAAAAAAATAGCTGTCCAATAGAATGTGGGATGGGGTTAGCACTGGAAGTCACAGTCGGGTCAAGTTTCACTCAGAAAATCAGGTTGTTCTTCAGGACCCTTTTTAACACCCATCTCCGCCCCCCGTTTGGAGTGCCCCGGACCATTTCTCCAGGGGAGTCTAAGGCATCAGTCCTTCCAAACTTCTGCTCACGGATGTAACGCAACTCTGGAAATACCATAGCTCATCATCTGCACAGAAAGCAACTTTGTTTTATTCCAAGGTTAAGTTGGGTATCTATCCTAATTCGCCTGTAGGAGTGAAAACAGACAATTACAGATGAGTTTTGGACATTTTCCAATATTTAATTAGGTAGTAGTTGTTCAATACTATTCTCAAAGTATACAGATGTACTAGAAAGAAAATGACGGATATCGTGTTGAAGTGCCTAGCCTTGGCGCTCATCATCAGCGCGCACAATGTGTCGGCAATCCAGCGGGTTGAGGAAGAAGTTGGGTCCAGTGACAGCGCCTCAACTCTGGCCTTTGTGTTCGATGTTACCGGCTCCATGTACGACGATCTCAAACAGGTGATAGAGGGCGCTTCTCGGATCCTGGAGAAAACTCTCAGCCGAAGGACCAGACCCATCAAAAACTTTGTCCTTGTCCCATTTCATGACCCAGGTAAATACTTATCATAAGCTTAACTCCTGAACATTATGTCTTGCAACACATATACAGTATACTTAATATAAGCTTTCACATGTTTTCCTTAGTTGTATTCATATTTGTAAATAAATCTTAATTATAATGAATAAAACCACCAGGGACCGCCATAACCAAACTGGCAAAATATCTTGCTTACGGTAGGCTATCAAGGAAAACACATTCAATGATATATTATGATGATGTGTGATGTTTTTATTGTTTTAGCAACGATGAAGGTAATATACACAGCATCGGTACATTGTTCATTATATCAATACATTATGTTGGTGTACGTTAGTTTGACACACATCTAAATGGCAAATATCTCGCTTCAACAAGATAGTAAAACATTTATGACAACACCCGGTTTGGCTGTATCATTCATACTGAGGGTACGTCTCAGCAGGGTCTTCACTTCCTTGACTAGGGGAAACCTGGAGCTTGAAACCAAGAGTTCTAATGGGGGGAGGGTGTTTGGTCGCTGATGAGAAGCATATGCTGTCTGCTTGTGTGTAATTACCCCAGTCACCGCCCCCCCCCCACCTCCCCCGCCCCTCTCGCCTCTGGTCCAGGCTGGAGTGGTGGGAGGCTTGAGGGCTGTGAGGCTGAACACTGTGAGGCTGAACACTGTGAGGCTGGGGCCTGGGAGTTGTGGGGCTGAAAGGCTGGAGGCTGTAGTCCTAGGTGGAGAGAGGCTGGGGGCCGGAGTCTGAGGCTGGGGGCTGGGGTGGAAGTGGGGTTGCTGCTCAACTCGACACACTGTGTCTCTGTTAAACATGCCGTGCCTCTGGGGTCCTTGTAAACTTCTAAGATTGCAAAGAAACTGTGTGAGTGACAAAGAGGTGTGACACTGCCAGTGTTTTTACGGGCCCCATGGCAGAGGAAGAGACAAAGGCTTAATCAAATGCATAGAAAGACAGTTTGAGAGATAGCGGGGCTGACTGACTGAATAAGGACAACTTGACGCATCAAACACCCATATCACAAACACAGACACACACACACAGACACACACACACAGACACACACACACAGACACACACACACAGACACACACACACAGACACACTCAATCATATTGGCAGCATCTACCTTCTGAACCTCAGCACTGTAATCAAGGACTGCTAATCTATACACCACAAACAATGTGTCCTTTGTGTGTTGGTTAATGTTTACTGTGCCCAACATCTAGCCTCTGAAGGCTTGGGACTCCCCACAGCTGTAGGAGGAGAGGAAACAGACATCGTAGAGACAAAGTAGAGCAAAGTAGCACAGCGGTAAACAGAGCTAACGAGAACTCATTAGCATGTCATCGAGGATATCACACTCCTGTTCGGTGTCTTCCAAACACATGAACACGCAATTATGTGGTGAAGTCGTATCCAGTAGAAGGGGATGACAGATATTGTCCAAAGAGACTGGAAATGCTATGGTGCATGTGCCTTGGAGTGGCAATAAAACGAGTGGCATTTGGGCTCTGTGTTTAACAGATGTTTTGCCTGTGCCCTTCTGTTTAGTAAAGTCAATCTGCCAGTTTTGAACTAGGTGTCGAACTACTCCGAGGCAACAGCAAAGGCTTTTGTGTGTAGTAGGAAGATTTTCCTGGCTCTTAAAGAAGCACTTTCATGATTTAAAGCCCATCAAACATCTGTTCTAGACACTGTAACTAATCCACGTCCTGTGATGACGCTTTGATTGGCCGTCCATTGATCATGTGTAACGTTACCTCTGTCTGCGCAATGTTTCCACTCAGACATCGGCCCGGTGTCCATCACCACTGACCCCAGGAAGTTCCAGCAGGACCTGCAGGATCTGTTTGTCCAGGTGTGTACCACCAGCAGCCACGTGCAAAGGCCTCTCAGATTACAGGTAGACTGCTACGCCGTGTACAGAACGCTGTACACGGCATCGAGGCGTGCTCTGTGCTCCGTCTAGACGGAGGTTAGGTTTGTTCCATAGACCCCCCCCCCCCCCCCCCCCCCCCGCGCGCGCGAGTTCCTGATCCAGACGAGGAACGATGATCAAAGTAGCTGGGTAGGGCCTCGGGGGCTGTGGTCGGAGAGGGGGTTGTGTAACGCTTCTTGCCCGCGTGTTCCCTCAGGGTGGAGGAGACTGTCCTGAGATGAGTATAGGAGCCATCAAGAAAGCCCTGGAGGTCTCCCTGCCTGGCTCCTTCATCTACGTCTTCACGGACGCCCGGGCCAAGGACTTCCGGCTCAAGAGAGACGTCTTGCAGCTGGTGCAGCTCAGACAGTCGCAGGTAGAGCAGGCCACAGGCCTCAGGTCCAGCCAAGGCTGCTCCCCTTCATACCGCACACTGCGAAACACCACTGAGACCGTCTAATCCTGCTTGAACCACTGGAACCAGAACGCCTTTTGGTGGGATTGGCTGTGTTGATCCGTACCCTGTACCCACTGTGTGCACCCTGCCTTCCTCCTCTCTCCCCAGGTGGTGTTTGTGCTGACCGGGGACTGTGGCGATCGCTCCCAGCCGGGGTACCGTGCCTACGAAGAGATCGCTGCCACCTCCTCGGGACAGATCTTCCACCTGGACAAGCAGCAGGTCAACGAGGTGAGGACTCGTTTTAAAGGAGTGAAAAAAAAGAAGAAGAAAAACCTGAACATTTTGAATTTTGAAGGTTTTTGTGACGGGGTTTACAGTTGTGGATGCACCGTCGACGGTGTTGTGAGAGCTGAGTTGCTCCTTGACATGGTCTGCAGCGTGTAATTGTATCTGAGCCATGGAAGCCAAAGTCAGCCCGCCCAAGTAGTTCCCTGTCAGACTTTAAACAAGCCAGCTTCCTCTCAGAGAGACAGTGGTATCCTGCGCGTCGACACAGGAGATGGCTGGGCTGGGCCGAGGGCTGTGACACGATCCAGCTCAGTAGGACTGTTCACTCCGGCCCACTGAACCCCTGAACCCACTACTGATTACGCGCGCTCGCGCACTTGCGTAGGTCTGCTTTATTTAACATCATTTGAAGTGTGTAGGGCCAGGTTCCGTTGACCTCCTGTATAACCTCCATCTATTTCAGAGGAGTGCCTAAATGTCATGCCCGTGTGGCAGTCCCTTACTGGGTCTGACGCAGGCTGGGGTTTGGGGACCTCGGTTGGCGGTCCAGCTGACAGCAGTCCTCTCTCACACCCTGACCCCCAGTTGACCACAGAGTGCCAGACCAGGCTGGAGTGCGTTATGAATGTTCAGCAGTGACCCAAGTCACATGTGTAATTCCCCGGCTGAATCTCTAGCTGACTGCAGTAGACACAGGTACTAGAACTGAGAGACACATTCATACGCAACAGCGTAGTCGTTGATAAGTCCTGGATGGCTGTTATTTAATGTATATATCAAAATTATTTTATCCTTAAAAATCACCTTCGCACCACAAAATCAAACTTAAATCTTCACTCTTAACACGAGCTTAGGCAAATCAAATATACACCGTTCTTTTGTGGTCTCTGAGAAAAGTAGAGGGAAAACAGACTTATTTTCTTCTCTAATCCCAGGATATGATCTGTCATGGATAAACTCCCCACCACACACATACACACACACACACACACACACTCACTCACAGCTGCCCTGCTGAGCTGGCTCCAAATCCTCACACAACAGCCCATTGTGTGAGTTGTGTGCACATTTCAACTGTCTGTAATCTAAAGAGATCTTCCAGTCAGCCGTGAACCCGCAACAGAACACTGGTGTGCTGTCTAAGACTGGACTCAAGCTTGGAGTCTTTCAGAGCTTGGACCTAAACTCAGTTTGGAGTTTTTCTAAGATCGGACCAAAACTTGGATCATCCATATTCCTGTTGGCTGTTGTCAGCTCTCAGTAAGATGTGAGCCATGAAAAGCTGCATATCCTGAATCGAAAATGGCTTCTTACATCAGCCTGGGTTCTGTATGTAGAACAGATGATATTGAGACAGGATATGATGTCAAGAGTTACGGCTGCAGCCTCTTATCTACACTGGCTGCTTAAGATCACCTTGGCTCAACTTCCTCGTCCTCCAGAAACATGGATAACTTTGTCCTGAGTATTCCCAAAGCAGGTAGACTCAGTAGTGAGGTAAAGGAACAGCAGTGTTCCGAACCAGCGAAGCTAACCCCAGTTAACCTGCATCCCCTATCCTGTTCCCTGTGCTGTTGGAGAACAATGTCTGTCTCTGTTGCGAGTCTAGCCGCAACTCTTACACACAGGAAGACACATGTGGTCGACCCTTCCCTGAAGATGTCAGAGGATAAGACCAGGCAGGTGTGTTGACGTTCATATTGAGGAGGCGAAGTGGTCCCATCTGGGAGTGATTTGGTCTAATGGCTTGGTTCCTGGCACCCCATTGCCCCGCTAACACTGTCTGGGATGGGTTTTAACCTCAGTTCTGGGGGATACTGACCCCTGTCTGTTAGGTGTCTGGTTTCCCTGTCTCCAACGCTATGGCACAACCACCACTCCTGGAGGAGCAATGTGATGTTCTGAAGGAGCAGGGGGAGGAGTCTATGGAGGAGCAGGGTGATGTTCTGAAGGAGCAGGGGGAGGAGTCTATGGAGGAGCAGGGTGACGTTCTGAAGGAGCAGGGGGAGGAGTCTATGGAGGAGCAGGGTGATGTTCTGAAGGAGCAGGGGGAGGAGTCTATGGAGGAGCAGGGTGATGTTCTGAAGGAGCTGGACAAGGACACCTTAAGACAAGCTCTGTGGGAGGCTAAAGTAGCGGGGTGGGGGGGGGGTTACCCCAGCCTCAGCTGACCCTGTGATTCTCAGCTTCCCTTCACGCTTCCCAGAACAGGACGAGCTTCTTCCTGACACAGCGCCTGGTGTCTCTTCAGCTGAGACCTGCCGGATGAGGTTTCAAAGACCCTTAGATCCCCTGGCCTCTCCCTCAGCCTCGAGGAGGCCACGGAGGGAGGGAGCGAGGGAGGGAGCGAGCGAGAGAGGGAGGGGCAGCATGTTCTTGAGAACACACCTTGGCTCCCGGACAGCAGTGAGGTTGGTCTCTGAAGCCTGGCCTGTTGTCCTTACTCGGGCTCAGATCCCAGGCCTCCTCTGCCCGGGCGCGGGGATGAAATGGACCCCCTCCTGCGGCAGATGTAGGTCATCCCGAGCGGTTTCCTGCTGGACTGGGAGACAGAGCTACACATGTGGCAGCTGTTTCCAGTTGTAAAACGTTCCAGAAACCAGCTGCTGTCAGCACTGATACACAGAGCAGAGAGGCCTGCTAATTAAATTATCAAAGGCTCGGCCCTGGCCCAATTCTCTGTGTTACTCCTAAATATATTAAGATTTGTTGCATTAACCTCCGTCCAGAGGGCTTACTGCTGCAGTGCTCTTCGGATGCTTCATTATGGAAACGATGCAGCCAAGATGTCTAAGGACCATCAGAACAAACCTAACACAAGGCCCCTGATGCTTGTTAAGGTCTAAGACGATGGAAAAGAAAGAGTCCGGTTGCTGAAACGAGACCCCGAGCTCTAATTCAGCTAGGTTCTCCCCCTGAAGAGAGACCGACACAGTTGATTTAACCCTGTGTCTGCACACAGTCCTTTCACCTCTTACGGTGGAGCACATTCCAACGATATTTTCAGAATGGAATAGCCCACCGCTCAGTAGAGGGAAGAACCGCACTGCGATGTGTGTGACCAGGCCTGGGGGGGGATCTGCTGCGGTTCCGCTCCTCATCGTTCCTGCAGAGGGATAACTCGACCCTCATCTCAGAGCGTGACGACTGCCTGGCTTCTCATTCAGACCGCTCGCAATCAGCTATTTTAAGCCCATCCAATTTCAATGTTAACATAAAGCGCCCCCCCCCCCCCCCACTGACCCCCCCCCCCCCACTGACCCCCCCCCCCCCCACTGACCCCCCCCCCCCCCAGACAGGGGAGCCTGAGGATTCAGTACAGCCAGGACCCTCTATGACAGGAACTCCTCTGGAAGCTCACGCTGAACATGGAACCCAAACTGGACCTTATCTTACTGCCAGTTTATCTCTTGTTTATGGAGGATCCCAGGGAGACAAACGTCAGCAATAAAAGAATGTCCGGAGACAAAGAACAGCTTGCAGGGCGTGTGTGTGGTTGTGTGTGTGTAAGTGTGCTTGCATGTGTGTGTATGTGTGATATATCTGTGCATGTTTATGTGTGTGTTGTGTGTGTCATGTGTGTGTGTGTTTGCGCTCGTCACAGCCACATCCTTCCCGTGCCGTGTCCGTGTCGCGGTCCCCCAGAGGGGACGGCACAGCGGTCCCAGAGCGTCCGTCCAGCTGTGCTCTAAGTGAGGCTCTCTGTGCTCCGCCCCTCTTCTCCTCTCCAGGTCCTGAAGTGGGTGGAGGAGACCGTCCAGGCCCTCAAGGTCCATCTGCTCTCGTCCAATCACGACAGCGCGCAGGAGAACCGGTGGGAGGTGCCCTTCGATCCCAGCCTCAGAGAGGTCACCGTGTCTCTCAGTGGCCCCGCCCCCCAGATCCAGCTCCAGGACCCCCTGGGTGAGTCTCCGGCCCCCTGGTGTAACCCTCCTGTCGGACCGAGAACAGGATGTTGACGTGTGTGAGTGTGTGTTCCAGGCCGGACGGTCGGCGTGGAGGAGGGGCTCACTGAGCTTCTGAACATCCCCAACTCTGCCCGCGTCGTCAACCTCAAGTTCCCACGGCCGGGAGCCTGGACTCTCAAGGTAACCCCTGACCCCTGACCCCTGACCCCCCACACTCCTTCTCTGTAGTATGGTGCACGCTGGAACAAGTGAGTTTGTCTTTCCCCAGACAAGCTGCGGAGGCAGGCACACTCTGAGGGTGACGGGAGTCAGCAAGCTGGACTTCAGAGCCGGGTTCTCCAGTGTTCCTGTCTCTGAGTTTAACCACACGAGGGAGAGACCGATAAAAGGTGATTTCTGTTTCCACATGGTTTTATATCATCACACACATGATCTATTATAAGAGAACTGTATATGTACATGTGTATTGAAGTTTCACATGGATACGTCATTATGGCTCTGTGGTGGAGTATTTGACTGCAGATTAAGATTCAAGGTTTGAATTCCTCCTCCTTATGTCGCTCTAGACAATAGATCACTAAACAACGTGTGGGGTTGAAGTGTTTTGCCCGAGGACACAACGTCATTTTGGTATGTGGTGTTCCAGGCGTCCCTGCCCACGTGCTGCTGAAGTGTACGGGCCTGGAGGCCCCGGGCCTGCTGAGCTACGTGGAGCTGGTGTCTGGATCAGGCCGCTCCATCCGCACGCTCCCCGTGCCCCTGCCCTCTGACGGGGGCCAGCGGGGTCTGTGGGCCCTGCCGGAGTTTCGGACCCCCTCCCAGAGCTTCTTCCTCAGGGTGACGGGCAAGGATGAGGAGGGGTACCGCTTCCAGAGGCTGTCCAGCGTGTCCTACACCAACATCATCCCAGGTAGGACTCCTCCCCCTCCCAACTCCACCCCACCCCTGTGGTCACCTGAGTTCCAGTCAACCTCTGACCTCTGACCCCTGTCCCCCCCCCTCCCCCGACACAGACCCCCCTGCGGTGAGCATGCCCACTGCGGTGAAGGGTTTTTACATGCAGCCCGCTGTGATAGGCTGCTCCGTGGACAGCGACGTTCCCTATAGGCTGAGGTTCACCAGGGGCGGGCTGACCCTCGGGGAAGAGAAGCAGTTTCAGTGAGTCTACTTCCTGTGTTGGACGTGTCTTCCTGTTTGTTCCTGAACTTTAGACTTCCTTTAAGGAATCCACATTCACCGACTGTTACGACAGATAATGAGGTAACTCTCTGGGATTGGTGTGCTGTTGCCACGGCTGCAACACATCAGTGTTGACAATGCCGGCTGCATTTTATTGATGCATCAATCAGGAAAACGGGTATACACAAAAGAGTCTGTGTACATAACACATTTCACTATGTCATCTTGGAAACAAAATTAAGAACGCCTTTTTTTCCTTTCCCTGACGCTCTGTTTTGAATTACATCCCCGAACCGTTGAACAATCTCAAGCGCTTGTTGAAAGGTATTTCTGTTCCATGTGCCAGCCAGGCTAACGGTGTGTGATCTCAGACAGGGTTCCCATGAGCACTCTGCCGGTCACATGACTGATCAGTGTTGACGATTGGCTCCCAGGTTTTCAGCCAAAGCATCATGGGAAATCCCCCAGGCCTCAGGCGATGACGAGGGAGCGTATGAGTGTGTGGCTCAGAGCAGCGCTGGGCTGGGCCGAGCCCTCACACAGCTCACGGTCAGAGGTATGTCAAACGCACACACACACACACACACACACACGAACACGCATTCGCTTACCCGGAGACTCGCTGAACACAGACTTAGCTGAAATCCATCCCAGAAATCCTTATCTCCCGCCCAAACACCGTACTGTAAGAGCCGCATCAGACGATCTCGTAGGTGTGGTGTCTCACCATGCTCACTGTGTTCCCCCCTGCTGTCTCTCCATGCTCACTGTGTTCCCCCCTGCTGTCTCTCCACGCTCACTGTGTTCCCCCCTGCTGTCTCTCCATGCTCACTGTGTTCCTCCCTGCTGTCTCTCCACGCTCACTGTGTTCCCCCCTGCTGTCTCACCACGCTCACTGTGTTCCCCCCTGCTGTCTCACCACGCTCACTGTGTTCCCCCCTGCTGTCTCACCACGCTCACTGTGTTCCCCCCTGCTGTCTCACCACGCTCACTGTGTTCCCCCCTGCTGTCTCACCACGCTCACTGTGTTCCCCCCTGCTGTCTAACCATGCTCACTGTGTTCCCCCCTGCTGTCTCTCCATGCTCACTGTGTTCCCCCCTGCTGTCTAACCATGCTCACTGTGTTCCCCCCTGCTGTCTCTCCATGCTCACTGTGTTCCCCCCTGCTGTCTAACCATGCTCACTGTGTTCCCCCCTGCTGTCTCACCACGCTCACTGTGTTCCCACCTGCTGTCTCACCACGCTCACTGTGTTCCCCCCGCGACACAGAACCTCCTCCGGCGCTGAAGGCCCCCGTCAACGTCACCTCGTCCGTGGGCAGCACGGCCACCCTGTCCTGCCAGGTGGAGGGGTCCATGCGGCACAACCTGACATGGTGGAGGCAGGGGCGGGCCCTCCTGGCCCGGGAGGGCAGGGTGAGACCGCTGGGGGACGGCTCTTCCCTGGAGGTGAGCGGGGTGAGGCTCCAGGACGCGGGGGAGTACCAGTGTGTGGCCACCAATGCCCACGGAGACAGCAGGATCTCCTTCTGGCTCCTGGTCCCAGGTACGGTGCCTCCGCAAGGCATTCATCTGCTGGAACATTTAGCCAGGCTGGCTTCCTCCTTGAGACCCTTGTCATCTGGTTTCCATCTCAGCCCAGCCCCTCCCCCTCCCCCTCCCCTCCCCTCCCCACTCCCCCCACACCCCCTCACACACACACCCCCTCACACACACACCCCTTCTATTCGGTACATGGACTTGTTTCCAGTCACAGCATGTTACTCATCAGCCAGATTTATGTGCGAGACAGAAAAAAAAAATGGTGGTTTCTATCATGGCCATACTCTCAGACGCTTGTAACGTGTTTGCAAACGACCGGACAAATGTGGAACATGCCTCTCGCTGTGATGTAGCCCTGATGACGTCAGCTCCTTGCCAGCCCGCGGCCCCGTGTGTCAAAGCTGTGCCGCAGCTCTGACACCAGAGCTGTGACCTGGCCCTGACTCACCATAGCACTCCTGTTCCTCCCTGCAGAGGCTCCCTCTGTGGTGATTCAGCCCCAGGGCCAGGCCTTCTCTCTGGGGGACGAAGTCCGGCTCGTCTGCTCCGCCTCTGGATCCCCCTCGCCCCAGCTCTTCTGGAGTCATGGAAACCTCTTCCTTAGTCATCGTCCGAGGTACGGAAACCCTGCCCTCTCAACACCTCCAGGAAGTTAATGGTTTTACCCAACGTGCATGTCAGATCCTGTCGGCCCCAATCCTTAAGTGTTATAATCTCAACAACACAAAAAACGACTTCCAGACTTCCAGTCTCTGAATGTTTCTACTGTACATAACATATTCAAAAGAAATCAGCCTCAAGCCATCCTGAAATGCGTTTGGAAAAGCAGGGACTGTAGTGATTCATTGAGACATCTGTCCTTTCCATTATATATATAAGATCAACAACCTGTAAGTCCCTGATGTCGGTTTGATTTGATGCAGATTGACTCTGACCCAACAAGGAGTCTTGACCATCTCTAACGCCCAGCCTCAGGATTCTGGGAACTACACATGTCTGGCGACCAATGAGGCTGGGACTTCCTCCCAGTCAGTGACTCTGTCATTTGCAGGTAGGAACCCAGGAGCTGAGAAACACTGTTCCACACGGAGTTGAAAAAATGCATTTGTTTAGCAGACGCTCTTATCCGAAGGGACGTCCATTTAAACCTGCAGTCTCCTAACCTGCAGTTTAATGGCCATGTAACCATGGCAGCCTCTCCTTAGGGTGTACTGGGGTTACACTTAGTTTTCTCCGCGAGTTTCATTTTGAACAACATAGTATATCCGTCAAGATACCCAGCGACTGGCTGGGTGCAGCCCCTCAGCGCCAGCTGTCCCTCTGCCACCGTCCTCTCTGACTGACACTCCCTCTCTCTGTTGACGCCCAGGGAGATGTTAGTCAGCTCTATATTTAACCTGATGCTGGCCCCACTGTCCAGTCCATTTGAATTCATTAAATTCACATATTCTGGTATTTTTATCAGGTGTCGAATTGCCGGGATGTCTGGCCGTATGGTGGGTGATTCGAGTCTTTGAGTCACGTTTATGAGTATAGCTCTGTGTGTGTGTGTGTGTGTGTGTCCCCTTCCTCTCCCCTGCAGAGGTCCCCCGCGTTGCGGCTAAGTTCAAGGTGGTCCTGGTGGCTGTCGGAGGGGACGCCACCCTGCAGTGCCTCGCCACAGGTGCCCCCCCTCCCCAGCTCCTCTGGTTCAAAGGTAACGACTGCCTGTTCGAGAGAGAGGGAATTGTGAAGGATTCCGTGGGCATGTGCCGGAGGGATAGCCTTAACGAGCCATGCGCGCGTGTGTGTGACTCTTGCTGTGTGTGTGTTGGGGTGTGTGTGTCCTGCTGTGTGTGTGTGTGTGTCCTGCTGTGTGTGTGTTGGGGTGTGTGTGTGTGTCCTGCTGTGTGTCTCTTGCTGTGTGTGTGTGTGTCCTGCTGTGTGTGTGTGTGTGTGTCCTGCTGTGTGTGTGTGTGTCCTGCTGTGTGTGTGTGTGTGTGTCCTGCTGTGTGTGTGTGTGCGTGTCCTGCTGTGTGTGTGTGTGTGTCCTGCTGTGTGTGTGTGTGTGTCCTGCTGTGTGTGTGTGTGTGTGTGTGTGTGTCCTGCTGTGTGTGTGTGTGTGTGTGTGTCCTGCTGTGTGTGTGTGTCCTGCTGTGTGTGTGTGTGTGTGTGTTTGTGTGTGTGTGTGTCCTGCTGTGTGTGTGTGTGTGTGTGTGTGTGTGTGTGTGTGTGGGGGATGTTCCAGGGGACTTGCAGGTGGGCTCCGGGCCGTTTGCTGAGCAGGATGTGGAGCGCGGCGTGCTGCTGATCCGAGGGGCGCAGGTGATGGACGCCGGACGCTACAGGTGCGAGGCCCGCAGCTCCGCTGGGACGTCCTCGGACACCGTCGCTCTGGAGGTCGGAGGTGAGGGGGGGGCGGCCATCTTGGCCTCGCTCACACAACGCTCACATCAACAGGGACGACAGACCGGCTCGGTGTCTACGTCAGGGCTGTCGTTTCAGCACAGCTCGACTTAGTCCCAGGAGGTTGGTGCTTGTGTTGGAGCTCACGCGGGCGTGCTGTTCTTCCTCTCATCAGAGGGACCTGTGTTTCACGAGGCGCCGGGGGACATCGCGGCCAGCGTCGGCGAGAACGTCACCATAGCCTGTGTCGCCAGGGGTTTCCCGTTGCCGGCGGTGACGTGGCGGAGAGAGGACGGCAGGCGGGTCCAGACCAGGTCTGGTAGCCAGGGCGGAGCAGAGAAGCTGGCGAGGGGATATCTGCAGATAAAGAGTGAGTTACACACCCCTCACCTCTCGTCTCACCCACTGCCTCCCTGGTCCTCACAGCAGATTGGCCCTCCTGTGGGTTTGTCTGACTGGCATTGCTGAGATTCCCTGAATGAATATAAACATGTGTATATATAGAGAAGGTGGAGCCCCCCCCCCCCCCCCCCCAGATAAGATTCAGTAAACGTTTTCTTAAGAGTGTCAATGTAACCCGATCGTCTTGGCTCTGCTTCAGGAGTGTCGGGTTTTCTCTCTCTCTCTCTCTCTCTCTCTCTCTCTCTCGCTCTCGCTCTCTCGCTCTCTCTCTCTCGCTCTCTCTCTCTCTCTCTCTCTCTCTCTCTCTCTCTCTCTCTCTCTCTCTCTCTCTCTCTCTCTCTCTCTCTCTCTCTCTCTCTCTCTCTCTCTCTCTCACCCCCCTCTCTCTCTCTCTCTCTCTCTCTCTCTCTCTCTCTCTCTCACCCCCTCTCTCTCTCTCACCCCCTCTCTCTCTCTCTCTCTCTCTCTCTCTCTCACCCCCCTCTCTCCCTCTCTCTCTCTCTCTCTCTCTCTCTCGGCGAGGGGGCGAAGGGGCGAGCCAGGCCGGTGGAGAACTGAGAGAGAGGTGGTTGGGTTTGGGTCCTTGTGTACGCGCTGGACAGCTCTTGGCTCATGTCTTGTCAGAGAACAACAGACCCTAAACATTTATGGGCTGTGTTTTGTTTTATTGGAGTAGCACCAGTAGTATTTGCATAGCACATCTATAGGCCCATCTGGGCTGACCTGATTTGCTCAACCTGCAGCAGATGGCTGGTGTTTACCTAGCATTAAGAAGAAATGAATACCCTCGCCATGGGCTGTAAACATGTCAGATATGTAAAGCTTTCCTCAGATATGACCCCGGCCCTACTCTGCTATTTACCTCATCCCCCATCTCCACACTGAACTCGGGGCTGCACAGATCGGTCTTCATGCGATCTGAGCCGAATCTGCTTCTTAGGAAACACCGTGCACATGGGCACAGCTGTAGCACATTACACCCAAATTTGTATGTTCACGTTTTGACTTATACAAATGGCTTGATAATTCAACACATTTAAATAAGGTACGTTTTTGAGCTCTGGTCCAATATGTTTATCTTGTACGTCATCACTTGTATAGTAAATGTATACACTATACACTTATAAATGTATAGATGACCTTTCTCATATTTAGCTCTACAGGACTCTCTTTGTCCTCTCTATACATATGTGCAGACGATACATATAGTTGAACAATGGATTTTGGTGTTTCAAACTCCATTGACACTGTATGACTATGTTTAGCCTGTGGTCTGCTCCTCTCTCTTACCAACCGTCTCTGGAGGAGGGGATCCCTCTCTAAATTGCTCCTCCCACGGTTTCTTCCATTTTTTCTCCCGTTGGGAGTTTTTCTGGGAGTTTTTTCCCTGTCTTCCTTGAGGGTTTAGGTTGGTTGAGGGGCAGTTTTAAGGGCGTATGTGAAGCCCTCTGTGGGCAATGCTTGCGTGTCAAAAGAGCTATCCAAATAAATGTGATTTGATATGTGGGGGAATATGACAATTAATATGACGGTTCTAACTGACTGTGTGTGTATTTGCAGGTGTCTGGCTGGATGATGAAGGTCTGTACATCTGTGAGGCTAAGAACCAATTTGGGACTATCAGGACCGAAGTGAGCGTCTCGGTAACTGGGCTAGGTATGGCCTAGATCTCCCCTCTGCTAGTTCCCCTCACAACCAGCGGTCTCCACGGAGACCCGTCTGATAATAGCTGATATGTATCCTCCTCTGTTTACCCAGCTGCTGGAGTTATATCTGGGTTGTATCTAGATGACATCCTCCTATTCGTTCCTCAGAGCCCCCGGTCCTGGCCCATGGAGCCCCCGTCCTAACCACCAGAGTGGGCCAGTCTCTCAGTATCCCCTGCATGCTGCTGGATGGAATCCCCCTGCCTGAACGCCACTGGACCCACAACGGCAGACCAGTAAGAATGGACAAATTCGCCTGTTCTCTTTGTGTTTCATTGTTATTTTAAGTGTTCATTCGGAAAACGCTTTTATTCTGAAATTCGATAATCAGTCAAGCGAGCCCATTCCCAGCTATACGGGGACGGATGTGTCCCATAATATGTCTGGTTGCCGTGGTCGCCGTAACGCCAGCGTGTGCTCCCCTGTAGTTGCCGCTGAGCGGCCGGGCCTTCCTGCGGAGCGACGGCAGCCTTCACATCGAGAGGACCGCCCCAGGGGATGCTGGGAGTTACGTCTGCACGGCGGTGAACGTGGCGGGCTCGGTCAACATCTCCGTGAGCCTGGAGGTCCACGGTGAGAGCTCCACCTCCTCTTTGCCATAGCTCCGCATCCTCTCTGTCAGAACTCCACCTCCTCTCTGCAATAGCTCCGCCTCCTCTCTGCCGTAGCTCCACCTCCTCTCTTCAGGAGCTCCGCCTCCTCTTTGTCAGAGCTCCGCCTCCTCTCTGCCGTAGCTCCACCTCCTCTCTTCAGGAGCTCCGCCTCCTCTTTGTCAGAGCTCCACCTCCTCTCTGTCAGAGCTCCGTCTCCTCTCTGTCAGAGCTCCGCCTCCTCTTTGTCAGAGCTCCGCCTCCTCTCTGTCAGAGCTCCGCCTCCTCTCTGCCAGCTCAGGGCCGTCCAGGGTCCACCACATGCAGACATGCTCTGTAGACATGTTAACAATGTGCTGACTGTGGAGAAAAATCCCATGTATCAGAATTAAACCTCCGGCCATCCTAATACCCACAGGCTTCATTACCGCCTGCCATGTTAGTGAAAGGGCCTTCTTTGTTCCGTACCCTTAGTGATGGAGGCCCTGATGAAGGGTCTTCATCGGGTTGTAATGAAGACATGCCCCCTGGTCTGACCTCTGACCTCTACTCCCGGACCCTGGCTGGGTGTCCATGTCGTAGAGACAGCTGAAACACGGTGGATGTGCTCTCCTTTCACAGTGCCCCCTGAGATCAACAGCGGCCCGTACGACTACACAGCCAGCGAGGGCGTGGCCATCACCCTGTCGTGTGAGGCCAGTGGCGTTCCCATGCCAACCGTCACCTGGTCCATGGTATCGTCTGTTCGGCTTCGTTCAAAGGCAACATTTCACAAATGACTGTTTAGACCACATTCCCTGAAATTATTTTCGTAACTTCACACATAGAAATATCCTGGTGACTGCTGTTATTGTTAATCGGTCTTAAGATGAATAGCCAATGAGATCATATAAATCAACTGTAAACAAATGTAGCTGTACTGTTTTCCCTTTATCATTTTCCTCTAGTAGGGGCATGCCTTGTGCTCTCTGCCTCGTGCATTCTGTCTAGCATGTTTCTGTCAGGCGATATTGGCGCTGTAAAAGCCACCTCGTTAAAGAGGATAAGTACAGTGTGTGCCTACCTGTTTGTGCTTCAGTTAAAGAGAGAGTTTCCAGAGAAAGAGCTCTGTAATTAGAGGCGTCATCAGAAGTGAGTCTCTGAACTTGTAGCGTGTTACTGTACTGTCGCACGACTCCAGTCCTCACACTGCTCTCCCCTCCCTCCCTCCCTCTCACCCGCCCCCCCCCCCCCCCAGGGTCGACAGGCCTTGCCCGAGGACAGGACCCTCTCCCAGCCAGACCAGGCTGGCCACCTCCACCTCCCCAACCCCACCCTCAAGGATGCAGGCGTCTACACCTGCACGGCCAGCAGTGCTGTGGGCTACACCAGCAGGGAGATGCAGCTCAGCGTCAACAGTAAGGAACACACAATCCTCACCAGGAGAAAACCCCTCACAGTTTGAGAAATGCCGATTCATGGCCTCGGCCGAATACGTAGACATTTAGTAAACTGAAATTAAATACCTAAAAATGTCAGATCAGTTAATGGAGCCTTTACTGTTTTCTCTTCCTCAGCCAAACCTAAGATAATGGGGGTGAGCGGTCATGGCAACACGGTAACCATGGCTGCAGCGGTGGGATCCGAAGTGGTTCTCCCCTGTGAGGTCCAGGGAAGCCCCTCCCCCTGATCACATGGACCCGTGACGGACAGCCCATCCCTCCAGTCACGGCGTGGTGAGAAGAAAAACGCCTCTACAGCCCCCTTTCCAGACCCTCACTGACCTGCTCTGCTACACCACCCACCACCAGACCACCAGTCCACCACACCACCACACCACCACACCACCACACCACCAGACCACCACCACACCACCACACCACCAGTCCACCACACCACCACACCACCACACCACCAGACCACCACACCACCAGACCACCAGACCACAGTCACTGCATGGAGACGAGGGCAGGGAGAGGACTGGAGTCTGGAGAGGGAGGAGGAGAGGGAGAGACATGCGTGAGGCCAGGAAGGGATGTGGGTGAGGGGAGGGAGGGAGGGGGGGAGGGATCGGGGGGGGAGAGAGGCACGCCAACGAGACGAGAGGAAGAGTCTGTCCCGTTTGACGTTCGGTCCCCTGTGGATCTCCTGCCATAAAACAACATGTTGACTCTTTACCATGCCTGTCTGATGAGAATAGCACACCTCCACAAATACCCCCCTTATCCTGCCCCCTCCACACTCCCCTCCCCCAACACTACAGCCCAGCCAGGGAGACCAGAGGAAGCTGATAATACCTCAGCATGTCTGTCCCCCCACCCCCTCCACCACTGCCACTGGCCTTTTGGAGAGACATTAGGCCAAGCTGGACTCCCCCTCCCTCCTTCCCACAGCCCAGCTTGGGTCTTCCTCCAGGGTCAAAGGAGCTGCTGTCAGCCCAGCCTGAGTTAGGAGAGCTGGGGAGACCTCCAAGGGTCAGGGCGACTGGGACTACCTTCACGATCCACTGGGCTGGGTCTACCTCCAGTGTCAAGGAAGGCTGGATATACTGCCAGGGGTCAGGACTCCTCGGGTCTGCCACCAGGAGAGCTGATGTCAGCCCCCTCTGGCTCTCCCAGGGTGCTCCAGCCAGGCTGGGGTCAGTCTGTGTTCACACAGGTGCTGACATCAGTGTGGGGAGGAGAAGGGGCTGGCTGGATGGGGCTGGCTGGATGGGGCGGGCTGGATGTGGACGGGCTGGATGGGGCGGGCTGGATGTGGACGGGGGCCTCTGGTCCCCTATGAGGGTTCTGCCCTGACCAGGCCCTGACATACTGCTGGTGCTACGGGCTGGAGGAGAGGGCAGAGGGAGTTTAGAGCTCCATATACCGTGTTGAAATACAGAAGTCTTTGTGTTTCCGGGCCTTTCCACTTAACACGTGTCATTGTTGTAAGTTAGTTGCTTAGGAGACACACTTATCTCAGATAAATCCACGTCTGTGTTTAGATAGTGGTCGTATCTGTTTATGAAGCTGGACAGCTTCTGAAGCAGGTTTTTGCCATCAAGTTAGGATGGATTTTCAGTTCTCATTACTGACATGCCTAATTATGAATGCATGGACACAAGTACAACACCAAGGTACTCGCACACACACACACGCACACACATGCACACGCACACACACACACACAAGTCTGTCCTAACGCACCTGTTAGTTTGGGCTCACACTAACACATATACAAGCTTGTAGATGGTAACTATGTATTTCTGACCCCTGACCTCTGACCCGTCCCCAGGTTCAGTGTCCTTCCCTCTGGCTCTCTGAAGATCTCCGACGTGCGTTTGAGTGACAGTAAACGCTACACCTGCTCAGCGGCCAACCCAGCAGGGAACGTGTCCCTGAGCTATGACTTAAACATCCAAGGTACCCCTCCTCTCCAGGCCTGAGTGCTCATTCAGGCTTCGCCAAGTCTGAGGCTGAACATGTCAACATTTACGTTACATCCTATCCCTTTAGCAGAGTTGGGTCTGTTATATTCAGGGGTGTAGGTCACTTTTTGGGATGAAAATGACAGATGTCCTCCACTCTTCTTATTACTGTAAGAAAAGTATATTTAACGTCCGCAACCTTAAAAAAAAAAAGAGAAAAACTTTCCAAACCCACATTTGAAAACAAACCTGCGTCCCTGGTTAGATGCATTGTGTTTTTTTGTTGTTTTTTTTTCCCTCAGCCAAGCCCAAGATCCAGGCGGGGCCGTCTGTGCTGAAGGCTCTGATTGGCCAGACGGTGACCCTGCCGTGCGTAGTCCAGGGGGAGCCCCGGCCGCTGGTCCGCTGGTTCCACGACGGGCGCCCGCTGGAGACCAGGGACGTGGCGGGGCTCAGGATCCAGAGGGCCAGCCTGGCAGACCGGGGAAGCTACAGCTGTGTGGCGGAAAACAGTGCTGGGCAGGACACCTTGCTGATACAGCTGGAGGTGCTGGGTGAGTCCACAGAACCAACCATCAATCAGACACTTTACCTGCACCATCCATCACATCAGACACTGTACCTGCACCATCCATCACATCAGATACTGTACCTGCACCAACCATCACATCAGATACCTTGTCACCACCATACCAGCACCAGATCACCTTGTCACCCGCATCAGTACTCCCCACATACTGCTGTACACATCATGTCAGACTAAAAACAAACTCGTTTATTGGGAGGTTCAGTCCGTGTGATGATGTTGAAATGGGTTTGCAGTGTCGCTGGCTCATCACAGTAGGGCATACGAGGTTTTAGTCATAAGCTCAAAGTCCAGATTTCCCTGGCTGACGACCAGAGCAGACAGGGACAGCTCAACCCAGGAAGCTTTGGGATCTTCTGAGGATTAGTTTTCTGGAGGCAGAACCAGCATGGTTAGAGAGGATCGAGGACCGTGACAGACTGACCTCTGTGCTAGCTGATCAGTTGACCGAGCTGCCCTTTGACCTTGAAGGTCAGGGCTGGGTGAGGATGGTCCCAGAGGAATCCGGGACGCGGGGTTAATGAGGGAGCAGAGTTCAGAGGACACATGAGTCATCATGTGAGGGCAGAAAGAACAGTGTTCGTCTCACCTCTCAGATTAACCCTTTCACTAACGCTCTGCCTAAGGCTAAACTAGACTGGAATCAGGCCGTTACGCACTTAGAAGACTTAGATACGTCGTTAGGACGGTCGTTACTCACTAAGTTGGAGCTGGACTCGTATGACCCCTGCCGTAAGACAAAGCTAGCCCTGTGTCTATTGTCTAATGGTGTTAGCGACCCTTCCCTATCCAACCACTTCCTGTTTCATCAGATCTAACCACTTCCTGTTTCCTCAGATCTAACCACTTCCTGTTTCCTCAGATCCAACCACTTCCTGTTTCCTCAGATCTAACCACTTCCTGTTTCCTCAGATCTAACCACTTCCTGTTTCCTCAGATCTAACCACTTCCTGTTTCCTCAGATCTAACCACTTCCTGTTTCTTCATTTCTCCACAGAGGCTCCGTCCTTCGCCGAGGCGGGTGATGTCGTCATGGAGTTAGTGGCTAACAGCCAGGTGCTCATCCCCTGCCCTGCTCAAGGTACGACCCCGATAGGGATGAGTCACTGGACGCCGTTTCCCAGCACACTGTTCCGTACCTTCAGCCCCTCTCTTACCATATCGCCTATGGCTATAGTGGTCAAAGCCAAACCCCCCCCCCCCCCCCCCCCCCCCCCCGTCAGACCGACGGAGTGGTTTCTTCCAGGCTTGCTGCTGTAGCGTGTCGGCGAGGACGAGGTAGAACTCACCACAGTTAGGGGGAGGGACGGCTTCATCAGAAGACTTGGCCCCGGGGAACGAGCGTGTGTTTATTTACATCTGTGCCGTGCATTCATTCATGTGTTTTAGCGCCCTCCCTCACCCCCTCCTGACAGGGCGAGTAAATAGCTGTTGTTTGTGTGGGGGCCTCGCCATGGTAACGGGGACATATTTGGGAAGGTGAGGAGAGGGTGCGCTACGTGAAGCAGCAGCTGGAAGCATGCTCGCCCGCCCCCCCTCTCCCGCCTCCTCCTCCTCGCCGGCCCACATCTGTTTTCCTCTGCACTGGGCCAACAGGGAGAGGAATCCTAATTACAGGCCGCTGCTGGAATAACGTACAGAGAACGTCTGCAGGGATCTTCCACACAGGAGAGGAGGAGGGAGAGAGGAAGACAGGTTACTCCAGTCCTCCTGTAGCCCAAGCAGACAGACAGACAGACAGACAGACAGACAGACAGGCAGACCGACAGACAGACAGACAGACAGACAGACAGACAGACAGACAGACAGGCAGACCGACAGGCAGACCGACAGGCAGGCAGGCAGACAGACAGACAGACAGGCAGGCAGGCAGGCAGGCAGGCAGGCAGGCAGGCAGGCAGGCAGGCAGGCAGGCAGGCAGACAGGCATGCTATACCTACACATCCATAAGGACAATGATGTCCACCAACTACAAAACTATAACTAATTACTGTAATTATAACAACATCACTATAATTATGTTATAATTGTATATGTAGATATTATATGTTCATGGCAGAGGTGAAGCTATGCTTGGTGAAATCTAAATAGACTCAAAGACTTTAATGATATAATTTAACGTCTAAAACAGAACATCTGCCTGCATTTCCTCCCAGCAGTGATGTCATAAATTAGAGTCAGAGCTCTCAAACTGTAAACATGTGCTCTGCGTAGGAGTGGCTGACAACAGTGCCTCTGGTCTCTCGTGTCGTTTGGGACGCGTTATGACATTAGTTAAGCTTCTCCTAAGCTTCTCTGTATCTCTTGGCCGTGTCTCAGCCTCTCTCTGGTGGACCAGAGAGAGACCAGGACCAGAGTGTAGTCCTCACAGACCTCCTCCCCTTCCAGCCCCCCCAGGTTTCCCTGCCCCCCCCTTTGCCTTCCTGAGTAAAGCTACAAACACATCTGTTTTAGAAGCCAGAGAGAACACACCAAATGCTTTGAACCACAGCCTCAACCCCCTCTTGCTCTCGCTGCCTAATCCCTGACCCATTATCCCTGTCATAAATCGTTACCACTTTAAGTCAGACGTCGTACGGCGACGTGTGTTTGTCATAGGTGGGGTGTTCCAGGACCTTGTGGTGTCCTTGCTCAGACACAGAGAGGACTCTGAGGAACTATTTTGGCAAGGCTTCCCTACTTCCCCCGCTGTCCAGCAGATAAATGTAGAGCTGGCATCTTTCAGCCTGGGCTCCTTGCCCGCTCAGGCCTCCTGAAGAGAGGCAGAGCGACTGCAGTGTGTTTTATCTTGGTCGACCAACGGTCGTTTGAAGCCTTCAGGTGTGTTCACCCAGCTCCCTGTCCTCTCTCTCCACCCCCCCACCCCCCACAGGTTCTCCTCCAGCCAAGGTGCGCTGGTTCCGGAACGGCTTGGAGATACACGCCGAGCAATCAGAGCTCTCCGTGACGGCGGACAGCTCTCTTCTCATTGGCTCGGCGTCGGCCAGTCACAGCGGAGACTACAAGTGCGTGGCCACTAACGAGGCAGGATCTGCTGAGAGGAAGACGAGGCTGAAAGTGATTGGTGAGACGTCATTAACAATCACATGTCCTCTGAGGCCTGAACTCAAACAGGAGTTTGTTCTCCAGGGGATGGTTCCCAGGGTTCCCAGCCTGTTGTGACTGCACATGACATACTGTCAGCTATATATCAGTGACCTCGAGGAAGTTTGTCTTGCGCACATCATTTACAGGCTTCCCCAACAGTGCAGAGAAGTTAGACTTACAGAAAACCAGATATAAAATGAAACAATTTAAACAATAGTTTTGTTTACAGTGTACAGCATTTATCTAGTAGAAAATACACTGATGGGATTAGCCTCTCTTCTGCTTCCGTCCAGTTCCTCCAGAGATCCAGGATGATGGACAGGCCTTGAACCTGACCGTCACCCTGAAACAGCCCCTGACCCTGGGCTGCGACGCTTTCGGCATCCCCTCCCCCTCCATCAGCTGGAGCAAAGATGGCCGTCCTGTAAGTCACCTGCTCAAGCCTACACAAAGGGTTACAAACATGATGCCTTCTCGCATTCCGTAGTCGATCCAGACATACCTCCGGGACTCAATTGTATCCTATAACGGGGAGACACCTAGTGGCTGCTTGGCCAATTACAGTCCCTGATCAATTGCCTCACCGGTTCTGGCTGTGTGCTCAAGCCTCCCTGGTTCTGGCTGTGTGCAGGTGGCAGAGTTCCCTGGAGTGTACCTCCAGAATGGGAACAGACTGCTGAGGATCTATAGGGTCCAGGCAGAGCATGCTGGACAGTTCTCCTGTGCAGCACACAACAGTGCTGGAGAGGCGCGGAGGAACTACAGCATACTGGTGCAAGGTGAGACTTGATGACACTTAGGACCCCTAGATTAGGGGTCACATGCAAGGCAAGTTATATACATTGGATGATGCACTTGTCTTGTTGACTTTTGGTGTGTGTGTGTGTGACAGCTCCACCAGTGATCTCTGGTACCACAAGGCTACAGGAAGTGGTGGTGGTGTTGGGGCAGGAAGTCGAGTTCCAGTGTCGGGTCAGCGGGCATCCAGCCCCCGGAGTGGAGTGGAGCCGCGATGGAGAGTGAGTCATCTGTTCATACAGGCTGGTTAGACTGCTATGAGACTGAGAGAGTGAGTCATCTGTTCATACAGGCTGGTTAGACTGCTATGAGACTGAGAGAGTGAGTCATCTGTTAATACAGGCTGGTTAGACTGCTATGAGACTGAGAGAGTGAGTCATCTGTTCATACAGGCTGGTTAGACTGCTATGAGACTGAGAGAGTGAGTCATCTGTTCATACAGGCTGGTTAGACTGCTATGAGACTGAGAGAGTGAGTCATCTGTTCATACAGGCTGGTTAGACTGCTATGAGACTGAGAGAGTGAGTCACCGGTAATACAGGCTGGTTAGACTGCTATGAGACTGAGAGAGTGAGTCATCTGTTAATACAGGCTGGTTAGACTGCTATGAGACTGAGAGAGTGAGTCATCTGTTCATACAGGCTGGTTAGACTGCTATGAGACTGAGAGAGTGAGTCATCTGTTCATACAGGCTGGTTAGACTGCTGAGACTGAGAGAGTGAGTCATCTGTTCATACAGGCTGGTTAGACTGCTATGAGACTGAGAGAGTGAGTCATCTGTTCATACAGGCTGGTTAGACTGCTATGAGACTGAGAGAGTGAGTCATCTGTTCATACAGGCTGGTTAGACTGCTATGAGACTGAGAGAGTGAGTCATCTGTTCATACAGGCTGGTTAGACTGCTGAGACTGAGAGAGTGAGTCATCTGTTCATACAGGCTGGTTAGACTGCTATGAGACTGAGAGAGTGTCAGCATCTGTTAATACAGGCTGGTTAGACTGCTATGAGACTGAGAGAGTGAGTCATCTGTTAATACAGGCTGGTTAGACTGCTATGAGACTGAGAGAGTGAGTCATCTGTTAATACAGGCTGGTTAGACTGCTATGAGACTGAGAGAGTGTCAGCATCTGTTAATACAGGCTGGTTAGACTGCTATGAGACTGAGAGAGTGTCAGCATCTGTTAATACAGGCTGGTTAGACTGCTATGAATCTGAGAATGAGTCAGCATATTTTAAAACATTCTTCTTGGTCTGCCATGAAGGACAGTTATGCTCATCCCTCCCTCCCTCCCTCCCTCCCTCCCTCCCTCCCTCCCTCCCTCCCTCCCTCCCTCCCTCCCTCCCTCCCTCCCTCCCTCCCTCCCTCCCTCCCTCCCTCCCTCCCTCCCTCCCTCCCTCCCTCCCTCCCTCCCTCCCTCCCTCCCTCCCTCCCTCCCTCCCTCCCTCCCTCCATGCTTGCCTCCCTCCCTCCATGCTTGCCTCCCTCCCTCCATGCTTGCCTCCCTTCCTCCATGCTTCCCTCCCTCCAGAGTGCTGTCGAGCGATGGAGACCCCCATGTGGACTTCCTGGAGCAGGGCCAGGTGCTGAAGGTACGCTCCGTCAGGCAGAGAGACCAGGGCCTGTACCAGTGTCTGGCCAGCAACAACGCAGGAACTCAACAACGCCAGTTCAGACTCAGTGTACAAGGTAAACACCTCGTTGCGGTACTGTTCAGTAATACTGTCATGCAGCCTTATCTGTACCTCTACGGTGTCTTCCTAAATTTCTTTCCCCTCCCTCCCTCCCTCCCTCCCTCCCTCCCTCCCTCCCTCCCTCCCTCCCTCCCTCCCTCCCTCCCTCCCTCCCTCCCTCCCTCCCTCCCTCCCTCCCTCCCTCCCTCCCTCCCTCCCTCCCTCCCTCCCTCCCTCCCTCCCTCCCTCCCTCCCTCCCTCCCTCCCTCCCTCCAGCCCCCCCCTCCATCCAGGGTAGCAGTGACTCCTCTAATGTGTCCGTGGTGCTGGGGTTCCCCACGGTGCTGTCCTGTGACGTGGAGGGCTCACCTGTGCCCAGTATCACCTGGCTGAAGGACAGCCAACCCATCGTGTCCAGCGCCCAGCTCACCTACACGCAGGCGGGGCGGGGCCTGAGGCTGGGGGCGGCGCGGGGCGACAGCGCTGGCCTCTACACCTGCCGCGCCTCCAACCCTGCCGGCTCCGCCCACAAACACTACACAGTCACTGTCCTGGGTGAGACAGAAGACCGTTGATGCGGTTGAAGCTCATTGTAGAAGCATGGGATTAACAAGAAGACAGAAAGTCAAGTGATTCTGAACACGACGGTGTTGAATTCGTTTCTTCATGTTCTTCTTTCTGTCTGCTGTTTGGTTCAGTCCCTCCCCAGATCGAGGCAGGGGAATCGACGTTGCTCAGCTTCGGTGCCAGAGAGGAGAAAGTGAGGATTAACGGAACATTAACCCTGTCCTGCCTGGCCAAAGGCTTCCCCGAACCCTCCACCCAGTGGTTCAAAGATGGACAGGTGAGGGTTCGCCTCTCCAGGTCCTCCCTGTGCACTAACTGAATGCTGTTGAGACGAGATGTCAGTGAGGGCTGTTGGTGTTCTGTTTCCTAGTTACTGAGAGGAAGCTCCCAGGCCGGTATCCATGCCGACGGTCACCTTCTCCACATCAGCCCTGCCATGCTGTCCCACGAGGGCCAGTACACCTGTGTGGTGACCAACACAGCCGGCGAGGACAAGAGGGACTTCCATGTCACCATTCAGGGTGAGTGTGTGTGTGTGCTTCAGGGTGTGTGTGTGTGCTTCAGAGCTGTTCAGCAACACATCTGTCTGTGTTTGTCTGTTTGTAATTCCATATAACATATCCGTGCCGGTCTGTGTTTATGTTTGTGTTATTGACACGTGGTCCTCTCTCCAGTCCCTCCCGTCTTCCAGAGGGTGACCCCGGGCTCTGCAGCCTGGGGTCTGGGAGAGGAGGAAGAGGAGGAGGACACGGAGGAGGGGATGACGAAGAAGAGAGAGGTGGTCCTGGGTCATCCTGTCAGCCTGTCGTGCGAGAGCAACGCCATCCCCCCGCCCCGCCTCAGCTGGTACAGGGAGGGCCGCAAGCTGACCTCCGCCGACGGAGTCGTACTACTTCCAGGTTAAAGGAACTCCTTCCTGTTTGCTAGTCCAATCGCATTCTGCCGTGGTGTATTACAACATGGCTGCTTGACACGGATGCTCACGGTGGGGGGTGTACCTTGTGGGGTGTGTGTGTGTGTGTGTGTGTGGGGACCTCAGGTGGACAGGTGCTGCAGATCTCCCGGGTGCAGAAGGAAGATTCTGGAAAGTACACCTGTCAGGCAGTCAACGAGGCCGGAGAGGACCGCATGACTTTCGACCTGGACGTGCTGGGTAGGAACAGCATGACATGGGCGTCCATTGACATTTTCTTCGTCTAGTCAACGCTTGTATTCAAAGCGAGACGATCGTCCTCACCTGTAGTTTCTTTGTGTTTTTGGCTAGTTCCCCCCGTGATCGCTGGGGGTGTGGACTCCTTCATGGAGGAGGTGGGGGCGGTGGTGAACACCACGGTGTCACTGCTCTGTGAGGTGACGGGCCACCCGGAGCCTGCGGTGTCCTGGCTCAGGGACGGCCAGCCAGTACGCTCAGACACGCACCACCTCGTCAGCCAGGACGGCACACTGCTGCAGGTTAGGAAACCAAGAGCGGGTGGGAATCGATTCACGTACATTTGTGAATCGATCTGAATCGCTAGCAGACTGAATCGCAATTCAAATGTGATTCGATTCAATTTTTTCCCCCACCCCTAGAAACCAACCAGTGTGTATGTACCAGTGTGTAAATCCTTGTGTGTATTAGCTGGTGTGTGAATGAGCCCGTGTGCGTAGGGTGGTGTTGAGATGCTGTGTGGTGCGTGTCTTGTCAGATCCTCAGCGTGCGTAGGGTGGTGTTGAGATGCTGTGTGGTGCGTGTCTTGTCAGATCCTCAGCGTGCAGGTGGCAGACATGGCAGGCTACGTGTGCGTGGCTGAGAACAAGGTGGGCACCATGGAGAAGCTCTTCAGCCTCACTGTGCAAGGTGAGACCCAGCCCTTCCTCTCCTCCTGACCCTCTTAACCCCCCCCCCCCCCCCCCCCCCCCCCCCTCTATTGCAGGAGAGATGCCTCCTCATGTAGCATCGTGTCATATAACCTGTTCTCATAGAGGCCTTTTCAGATTAGGGCCGCATTATTTCACGTTCGCGTTACTTGACCTCCTCTGGACTAGCATTCGTACTGTGAGCCGTTTCTGGATTCGACGTGAGCGAATCCATGTTGTGGTGTGCAGTCCCTCCTAGGGTGCTGGGCCGGAGGGAGGAGGATGTGGGCGTGGTGGAGGGTCACATGGTGTCCCTGCTGTGTGACGTCCAGGCCTACCCCCCCCCTGAGATGACCTGGACCAGGGATGGAGAGCTGCTCCAGTTCAGCTCCGGCATGCACATCTTACCGGGTCAGAGCCCACACAGCAACACACACCGCCAGACCATAACACACACACACACTCTAACCCTGACCATAACACACACACAGCAACACACACTCTAACCCTGACCATAACACACACACAGCAACACACACTCTAACCCTGACCATAACACACACACAGCAACACACACTCTAACCCTGACCATAACACACACACAGCAACACACACTCTAACCCTGACCATAACACACACACAGCAACACACACTCTAACCCTGACCATAACACACACACAGCAACACACACTCTAACCCTGACCATAACACACACACAGCAACACACACTCTAACCCTGACCATAACACACACACAGCAACACACACTCTAACCCTGACCATAACACACACACAGCAACACACACTCTAACCCTGACCATAACACACACACAGCAACACACACTCTAACCCTGACCATAACACACACACACTCTAACCCTGACCATAACACACACACAGCAACACACACTCTAACCCAGACCATAACACACACACAGCAACACACACTCTAACCCTGACCATAACACACACACAGCAACACACACTCTAACCCTGACCATAACACACACACAGCAACACACACTCTAACCCTGACCATAACACACACACAGCAACACACACTCTAACCCTGACCATAACACACACACAGCAACACACACTCTAACCCTGACCATAACACACACACAGCAACACACACTCTAACCCTGACCATAACACACACACAGCAACACACACTCTAACCCTGACCATAACACACACACAGCAACACACACTCTAACCCTGACCATAACACACACACAGCAACACACACTCTAACCCTGACCATAACACACACACAGCAACACACACTCTAACCCTGACCATAACACACACACAGCAACACACACTCTAACCCTGACCATAACACACACACACACTCTAACCCTGACCATAACACACACACAGCAACACACACTCTAACCCTGACCATAACACACACACAGCAACACACACTCTAACCCTGACCATAACACACACACAGCAACACACACTCTAACCCTGACCATAACACACACACAGCAACACACACTCTAACCCTGACCATAACACACACACAGCAACACACACTCTAACCCTGACCATAACACACACACAGCAACACACACTCTAACCCTGACCATAACACACACACAGCAACACACACTCTAACCCTGACCATAACACACACACAGCAACACACACTCTAACCCTGACCATAACACACACACAGCAACACACACTCTAACCCTGACCATAACACACACACAGCAACACACACTCTAACCCTGACCATAACACACACACAGCAACACACACTCTAACCCTGACCATAACACACACACAGCAACACACACTCTAACCCTGACCATAACACACACACACTCTAACCCTGACCATAACACACACACAGCAACACACACTCTAACCCTGACCATAACACACACACACATCCTAACCCACATTATCTGGATCTGGCTTGGTGCCCTGTGTGATGTGCTGTTGGAACGTAGACCTCCTCCATGTGTGTCTGCAGGGGGCCAGATGCTGCAGCTGCCCAGGGCCAGACTGGAGGACGCAGGCCAGTACGTCTGCACCGCCAGCAACCCCGCTGGGCAGGACCAGAAGAGCATCCTGCTCACTGTCTACGGTGAGACCCCTGCTGGACACAGCTGCTGCTGGAGCTCACAGTGAGCTGAGTTGATTCACTCTCCCCTCTCCGTTGTGTTGTCACAGTGCTGCCCACGCTGAAGCCCCGCCCAGCCTCTGAGTCAGAGGTCATGACCCCGCAGGTGGGCTCGTCGGTGACTCTGGGCTGTGAGGCCCGGGGCATCCCCGAGCCTGAGGTCACATGGTACAGGAATGGACTCCAGCTGGCGCCGGGCAACGGGCTGAAAATGGACCATCACCGGCTGGAGATCTTAGGAGTTCAGGTACACACACACCTACCTACACACACACACACACACACACACACACACAGACAGACACACAGACAAGCACAGGTGCGATGACTGGATGTCTCCAGGTGGCTGATGGAGGAGTCTACACCTGCAAGGTATCCAACATGGCGGGCCAGGTGGACCGGACCTTCAGACTGAGCGTGCACGGTGAGTCAGTCGAACCGTCTAGACGTGACACACGTCCACAGGTCCAGCGGGGGGGGGGCAGAACATTCTCAAGGTGTCCCTCTTCTTGGCTGCGTCCCCAGTTCCTCCGGTCCTGGAGGGACCCCCGCAGGAGAGCCTCACCCAGACTCTGGGCTCTCACATCAGCCTGCTGTGCGAGGCCTCTGGGCTTCCTCCCCCCAGCGTCACCTGGCTCAAGGACGGCTCCCCCATCGGTGAGGTCACGTGACCAGAGCCTGTGCTTCAGCACGGCTGGGTCATGACACGTGCACGTACAGTAATACATCGTGAACACCTACATGTGCAGGCTTGAACCTTCCATGTGTGTGTGTGTGTGTGTGTACGTGTGTGTGTCATCCAGAGAGCAGTCTCCAGTGGCAGTGGGCCGTGCGAGGTAGCAGACTGGAGCTGGGGCCTCTCTCCCTGGCTCACGCCGGCACGTACACCTGTGTGGCCCAGAACAGCGAGGGACGCACGCAGAAGGACTACGCCTTGACAGTGCAAGGTCATTTCCTAGCTTCAGGGACTACTGAAGTCCTTCATTTAGCATTGGTTATGCTGCGTTATTATAATTTTTTGCTTCTCCAGTGTCACCCACCATCCTGGAGTCCAGCCAGCCGTCGGACCTGAGCGCCCCCGTGGGCGAGCAGCTGATCCTGGACTGCCGGGTGACGGGGACCCCCCCTCCCCAGCTCAGCTGGCTGAAGAACGGGCGCCCCCTGGAGGGCTCCGACACCCAGCACATCGAGTAGGTCCCTCCGGCCACATCCTCACCGGACTCCACTGTGCCGTGTAAAGGGGGTCAAGGTTGATTTGTGTGTGTGTGAGGGGGTCAGGGTTGATGTGTGTGTGTGTGAGGGGGTCATGGTTGATGTGTGTGTGTGAGGGGGTCAGGGTTGATGTGTGTGTGTGTGTGTGTGTGTGTGAGGGGGTCAGGGTTGATGTGTGTGTGTGTGTGTGTGAGGGGGTCAGGGTTGATGTGTGTGTGTGAGGGGGTCAGGGTTGATGTGTGTGTGAGGGGGTCAGGGTTGATGTGTGTGTGTGTGTGTGAGGGGGTCAGGGTTGATGTGTGTGTGTGTGTGTGTGAGGGGGTCAGGGTTGATGTGTGTGTGTGTGTGTGTGTGTGTGAGGGGGTCAGGGTTGATGTGTGTGTGTGAGGGGGTCAGGGTTGATGTGTGTGTGTGTGTGTGTGTGTGTGTGTGAGGGGGTCAGGGTTGATGTGTGTGTGTGTGTGTGAGGGGGTCAGGGTTGATGTGTGTGTGTGTGTGTGTGTGTGTGTGTGTGAGGGAGTCAGGGTTGATGTGTGTGTGTGTGTGTGTGTGTGTGTGTGTGTGAGGGGGTCAGGGTTGATGTGTGTGTGTGTGTGTGAGGGAGTCAGGGTTGATGTGTGTGTGTGTGTGTGTGTGTGTGTGTGAGGGGGTCAGGGTTGATGTGTGTGTTCTGTGCTGCAGCACGAGTCCTGACGGCAGCACCCTGACCCTCCTGGCTGTGCGGAGGGAGGACTCTGGGACGTACACCTGCCTGGCCGTCAGCCCTGCTGGACAGGAGAGCAAGATCTACACCCTCCTGGTCCTCGGTCAGTCCTCCATCAACCACCACAGCTTGAACCTCTCTGTTTATCCTCTGTACGGGGATGGGTGATGACTGTCTTCACCCCCCCCCCCCCCCCACAGTGCCTCCCTCTATCTCCGGGGAGACAAGCATCCCGAGGGAGGTCGTGACCCCCCAGGACAGCGTGGTGACCCTGGAGTGCCAGGCTGCAGGTCACCCCCCGCCCCAGATCAGCTGGCTGAAGAACGGCTGGCCCCTGCTCCTCTCCCCCCGCACACGCCTGCTGTCCTCCGACGCTCTGCTCAGGTCCCACTCACCAACGTGTTATCTGACGCTGCATTTAGACGTGTCATCTGACGTGATGATGGTGTTTTGGGCTACACACCCAAAGGTGTGTTGACTGTGTGTGTGTGTTTGTGTGTGTGTGCAGGATTTCTCCAGTGCAGCTGTCAGACTCTGGGGTCTACACGTGTGTGGCTCGTAGTCGTGCTGGTCTGGCTGAGCTCAGCTACGACGTCCAGGTCCAAGGTGCCTTCGCCTTCCTCCACCTCTCTCTCCTTCCTCCACCTCTTTCTCCTTCCTCCACCTCACTCTCCTTCCTCCACCTCTTTCTCCTTCCTCCACCTCTCTTCCTCCACCTCTCACTCCTTCCTCCACCTCTTGTCCTCCACCTCTCTCCTCGCCACCTCTCTCTCCTTCCTCTCTCCTCCTCTCGCTCCTTCCTCCACCTCTCCTTCCTCTTTCCACCTTTCTTCCTCCACCTCTCTCTCCTCTCTCCACTTCTCTTCCTCCACCTCTCTTCTTCCACGTATCTCCTCGCCACCTCTCTCTCCTTCCTCTCTCCACCTCACTCTTATTCCTCCACCTTTCTCCTCTCTCCACCTCTCTTTCTCCGCCTCTCTCTTCTTCTTCCACCTCTCTCCTCTCGCCACCTCTCTTTCCCTCCTCCACCGCTTTCTCCCTCCTCCACCTCTGTCTCCTCTCTCCACCTTTCCTCCTCCCTCTCCTTCCCCTCTCCACCTCTCTCTTCTTCCTCTACCTCTCTCCACCTCTCTCTCCTTCCCCTCTCCACCTCTATCTCCTTCGTCCACCTCTCTGCCCCCACCCCTCCTCCCCCAGTCAGCCCTGTCCTGAAGTGTCTCCCCCCCCCCCCCCCCAGTGCCCCCGGGTGTGGACCGCGTGGAGCCGGTGGAGCCGGTGACGGTGGTGCAGGGCTCGCTGGTGACGCTGACGTGCGAGGCGCGGGGCGTGCCCCCGCCCTCGCTGGCGTGGCTGAAGGACGGCGGGCCGCTGGCGCTGCAGAGGAACCTGCTGCTGGACGGCCAGGAGACCAGGCTGCAGCTGGCCAGCGTGGCGCCCTCCGACGCCGGCCTCTACAGCTGCGTGGCCAGCAACCAGGCCGGCAGCAGTACCAAGAGCTTCAACCTCACCGTGCTAGGTACACACACACACACACACACACAAACACTGCATTTTGAGGCCTTTCTTACGTCGACACCGAAGACGTAACCGTGTTCTGGTCTGAACACAGAGCCTCCGAAGATCTCCGCGTTGGGCTCGTCCTCTGAGGAGATGACCGTGGCGGTGGACAACACCCTGGAGCTGGAGTGCTCCGCGGAGGGCGTCCCCCCTCCCGCGCTGAGCTGGCTGAAGGATGGGCGCCCCCTGGAGGGCGTGGGGATAGTGCAGGAGGAGGGGCACTTCCTCAGGATAAGCAGCGTGAAGGTACGGGGTCCGGAAGCGAGGCCACGCTGGCTGTAGCAGGCGTCTTGTTGTGTCCGAAGACAGTACTTGTTGTCACGCTTGTAGTCACGCTGTACTGCTGAGCTTGACCTGTCCCCCAGGTGAACGCTCTGTCTGTGTGTGTGTGTGTGTGTGTGTGTGTTGCCAGGTGGAGGACGCAGGTCTGTACACCTGTCTGGCCACCAGTCCTGCAGGAGAGGACGGGAGAAGCCACTGGGTCCGGGTCCAAGGTGATGAACAGGATCAGTCCTCTCTTGATTCACCCACGTACAGCAGCAGCTTGTTAAAGCTGGCCTGTTTGTGTCTCCCTGTCCCAGCCCCCCCTACTCTCCTGGGCTCCGGTGACGTGAGGACCGTGTCGGTCCCAGCCAAGGGACACCTGACGCTGGAGTGCCAGTCTGACAGCGACCCCCCTCCTGAGATCGAGTGGTACAAGGATGACGTCAAACTGCAGGTGAGAAGAAGGATGATGTGAGGGAGGACAGAGTAGCCCTGACTATCTCACGCCTCAGGTCTAAGGTCTCTGTGCCAGGTCTAGTTCGAAGGTTATATCTAGGTCCCGGTTCTTTCTCTGTCGTCCTCTCTCTTGTTTATCCCTCCCTCCCTCCCCCACTCCCCCCCCCTCCCCTCCTCCCTCCCTCCCTCCCTCCCTCCCTCCCTCCCTCCCTCCCTCCCTCCCTCCCTCCCTCCCTCCCTCCCTCCCTCCCTCCCTCCCTCCCTCCCTCCCTCCCTCCCTCCCTCCCTCCCTCCCTCCCTCCCTCCCTCCCTCCCTCCCTCCCTCCCTCCCTCCCTCCCTCCCTCCTCCAGCTGGGGGGTCGTGTGCAGCGCCTGGCGGACGGTCAGTACTTGGAGATCCACGACGTGCGTTCCCAGGACAGCGGTCAGTACAGCTGTGTGCTCACCAACATGGCAGGAAGCACCAGCCTCTTCTTCACCGTCGAGGTCCTCTGTAAGTTACCACGACGACCGCATCTTCCTCATACATCATAGCATCATTTGACCAAATACCCGCATATAACTATAGGAGTATATCTCGTCTGGTGTGATTTGGAACGTCAACTCTAAACATCTGTAGCATCGAATGTGAATAACAATCTCTTAAAGATCTCGTCCGGCGATTGACTTCTCTGACATCGGTACCCGAGAACGTGAGTGATAATAAAGAGCCGGTGTGTGGTCCCTCCAGTGGCTCCGGTGATCAGGGAGAGCAGCTCCGTGGTGACGGCCCACAGCGGGCAGGATGCCCTGCTGCCCTGCCAGGTGGAGGCTGGAGCCTCAGTGACCGTCACCTGGAGGAAGGATGGGCTCCCCCTGGGCTCTAACAACAGGTAAACACAGGTGTGTGTTTGGGTGTGTTTGTATGTGTGTGTACATGCTTTCATACGTGTGTGTGTGTGTGTGTTGCAGGTACTCCCAGCTGTCGGAGGGCTCCCTGCGTGTCGCGGAGGTTCGGTTGGGAGACGCGGGCCGGTACTACTGCACCGCGTCTAACCAGGCTGGTTCTGACCACCGGGGAACAGACCTGCGCGTGTTCGGTAAACACACTCTCACTTGGCTGTTCTGACTGCCCTTCCACGCAAGAAGGAATGAACCGGCCATCTGGTTGAGACTGACTCACTGTAGTTTTGGCTTTGCTTTGACGTGGTTGAAATGGATGAGGAAAAAAAAGAGTGATGATCAGCTGTAACCCCCCCCCACAAAAAGTAAACACATTGAAGCCTTTTCTCTCATTTCCACTAAAGAGCCTTCAGCCCCCTTAAGTTTGGAAGGACTGGTGCTCGATTACATTACGTTACATTTAGCAGGCGCTCTTATCCAGAGCGACTTACAGTAAGTACAGGGACATTCCCCCCGAGGCATGTAGGGTGAAGTTCCTTGCCCACGGACACAATGTCATTTAGCACAGCCGGGAATCGATCTGGCAACCTTTAGATAACCAGCCCAATTCCCTCACCGTTCAGCCACCTGACTCCCTATGATGCAGCATGTCTGTTAGCTGTGTTGACCGGTCTGCGTTTCCCTCTGCAGTGGGACCTTCCATCAGTCCTGGACCCTTCAACGTCACCGTGACAACAGGGCTGAGGGCCGTGCTGAGCTGTGAGACCACAGGAATCCCTCCTCCCACCGTGTCCTGGAAGAGGAATGGGACTCCCCTCAGCGTGGACCAGCAGCCCTCCACCTACAGGTACAGAGAGCCGCACAGCTGCCGTCACCCTGGAACCACACCTGAAAAATAACCGTCACAAATGCTAGTTAGATGCGCCCGCAGTCCTTCTTCTTAAAGGGACAGGCCCCCTTTTCAACAACACCAGACGAAAGTAAACGATACGATAACTTGTGTCGTGTTGTTATGCTGCTGTTGCTATAGGCTGCTTTCCTCTGGATCTCTGGTCCTTTTGGCGCCATCCAATCAGGACGAGGGATACTTTGAATGCACCGCGGCCAATGAGGTGGGAGAGGAGCGCAGGGTCATCGAAGTCATCCTGCAAGGTTTGGTTTTACCGGTCTCGACGAGAAAGTTCCAGACAAACTCCTCCTCGGAACACAAAACACAGATGTTTTCACCGGATTTCAACCCCTTTTTCTCTTCGTCATCCAGTTCCTCCAACAATAGAAGATGACGTCACCACCGTCACGGCCGTCAAGATGTCCCCCGTGGTGCTGCCTTGCCAGGTCCAGGGACGACCCCAGCCCACGGTCACCTGGACCAAGAGTGGCTCCAGGCTCGGGGCCCGCGGTGGCAGCTACCGAGTCCTGCCCACAGGTGAGACCGCCGGCTCAGTTATGGGATGGCAGGCTGGTGGCAGAGCTGTGCCTGAGAGGGATGTTGGTAGACAGGACTCACGTTTACACAGCGCCATGTGTTTCTGCGGTGCTGCGTGTGTTTCTGTGGTGCTGTTAGTGCTGTGTGTTTCTGCAGTGCTGAGTGTGTTTCTGCAGTCCTGTGTGTGTTCCTGCAGTGCTGTGTGTGGTTCTGCAGTACTGAGTGTGTTTCTGCAGTGCTGTGTGTGTTTCTGCGGTGCTGTCAGTGCTGTGTGTTTCTGCAGTGCTGTCAGTGCTGTGTGTTTCTGCAGTGCTGTGTGTGTTTCTGCGGTGCTGTCAGTGCTTTGTGTGTTTCTGCAGTGCTGTGTGTGTTTCTGCAGTGCTGTGTGTGTTTCTGCGGTGCTGTCAGTGCTGTGTGTTGCTGCAGTGCTGTGTGTGTTTCTGCAGTGCTGTGTGTGTTTCTGCGGTGCTGTCAGTGCTGTGTGTTGCTGCAGTGCTGTGTGTGTTTCTGCAGTGCTGTGTGTGTTTCTGCGGTGCTGTCAGTGCTGTGTGTTTCTGCAGTGCTGTGTGTTTCTGCAGTGCTGTGTGTGTTTCTGCGGTGCTGTCAGTGCTGTGTGTTTCTGCAGTGCTGTGTGTTTCTGCAGTGCTGTCAGTGCTGTGTGTGTGTGTGTTTCTGTCCAGGAGTGTTGGAGATCATAGCTGCGGTCCCCAGCCACGCTGGTCGTTACACCTGCTCCGCTCGTAACCCCGCCGGAACGGCCCACAAGCACGTCACCCTCACTGTGCACGGTGGGTCCCGGGTCGCCGTAGAGACAGGGCTTGGATTCAAAGGTCACGTTTTGGTTTTGCGGCGTTTGTTGACCTTGTGTGTCTGACCTCCAGAACCCCCTGAGATCAGGCCCATGGCGGAGGAGGTGCATGTAGTGTTGCATCATGGGACGGTTCTGCCCTGCGAAGCCCAGGGTTTGCCCCGGCCCACCATCACTTGGCAACGAGAAGGCGTTCCCATAGCAACCGGTGAGTGATTACCCGTCAGGTATACCCAGTCTGCAAGCTGTAGCAACACAGCGCAGCATGGTAAGAATACAGTAAGGCTATCAGAACCTGTCTGTAAGGTGTGTGGCGTTTGGGTCGTCAGGTCACAGACTGGCCCTGCTGTCTAACGGAGCTCTGAAGTTCTCCCGGGTCACGCTGGGCGACGCGGGCTCCTACCAGTGTCTGGCACAGAGCGAGGCTGGCGTAGCCGTGGGGAGGACTCTGCTGGTGCTGCAAGGTAACGTGGGATACACCTGCAGGGCATGGAGGCCCTCTGAGGCACAGTGTGCTCCGAAACAAACCTGGGTCCTCCCCGCTCTGGATGACCCCGTGTCCTGTCTGCGTCCCCCCAGTGCCTCCGGTGCTGACGGTGCCCAGGGTGGAGTATTCGGCCGTGCTGGGCCAGACGGCCAGCCTGGAGTGTGTGGCGGACGGCCAGCCCCTTCCTGTGGTGTCCTGGCACAAGAACCGCCAGCCCGTGGCGGACGGGGCACGCCTACGCGTGTTCGCTAACGGCACGCTAACGATTAGCGCCACGCAGCGTAGCGATGCCGGACTGTACACCTGCTCTGCCAAGAACCTGGCGGGCAGAGCCAGCCACGACATGAGGCTGGACATACTGAGTGAGTACTGGTGCTGATGAGAGAGGAGAGGCTGAACGGAGGTTTGGATTGATACTTGAAGCATGAAATAACTGATGGGACAAAGTAGCAATTCAGGATTCATTGTGCAAAACACAAACCGTTATGTATTAGTTGATATATAATCTCTATTAACATTTTGATTGAAGGGTATGTCATTAATATAACGCCTGTTGATTCAGCCGTTCGTTTCTGTGCATTTCTTTCATGATACGCTGATCTTGTCTTTCAGTCCCGCCCATGATTCCCATTGGTCAGCAGGAGCTGTCAGTCATACAGGGTTTCCAGGCACTGTTGCCGTGCGCTGCGCAGGGGTCCCCCGAGCCACGGGTGTCCTGGGAGAAGGACGGCACCGCCGTGCCGAAGCTGCCCGGCAAATACACCGTCCTGCGCTCCGGAGAGCTCATCATCGAGCGGACCGAGGTCAGTCACAGAGCACTTCTCCTCCACTCAGCGGTCCATTGCATATTACACTGTACATATGTCTGTGCAGGTTGTTATTAGTGTTACAGTATACTGTAGTTTGGTCTGTGCAGGTTGTTATTAGTGTTACAGTATACTGTAGTTTGGTCTGTGCAGGTTGTTATTAGTGTAACAGTATACTGTAGTTTGGTCTGTGCAGGTTGTTATTAGTGTTACAGTATACTGTAGTTTGGTCTGTGGAGGTTGTTATTAGTGTTACAGTATACTGTAGTTTGGTCTGTGCAGGTTGTTATTAGTGTAACAGTATACTGTAGTTTGGTCTGTGCAGGTTGTTATTAGTGTTACAGTATACTGTAGTTTGGTCTGTGGAGGTTGTTATTAGTGTAACAGTATACTGTAGTTTGGTCTGTGGAGGTTGTTATTAGTGTTACAGTATACTGTAGTTTGGTCTGTGCAGGTTGTTATTAGTGTTCCAGTATACTGTAGTTTGGTCTGTGGAGGTTGTTATTAGTGTTACAGTATACTGTTGTTTGGTCTGTGCAGGTTGTTATTAGTGTTCCAGTATACTGTAGTTTGGTCTGTGGAGGTTGTTATTAGTGTTACAGTATACTGTAGTTTGGTCTGTGGAGGTTGTTATCAGTATTACAGTATACAGTAGTTTGGTCTGTGGAGGTTGTTATCAGTGTTCCAGTATACTGTAGTTTGGTCTGTGGAGGTTGTTATCAGTGTTACAGTATACTGTAGTTTGGTCTGTGCAGGTTGTTATTAGTGTTACAGTATACTGTAGTTTGGTCTGTGGAGGTTGTTATTAGTGTTACAGTATACTGTAGTTTGGTCTGTGCAGGTTGTTATTAGTGTTACAGTATACTGTAGTTTGGTCTGTGGAGGTTGTTATCAGTGTTACAGTATACTGTAGTTTGGTCTGTTGAGGTTGTTATTAGTGTTACAGTATACTGTAGTTTGGTCTGTGGAGGTTGTTATTAGTGTTACAGTATACTGTAGTTTGGTCTGTTGAGGTTGTTATTAGTGTTACAGTATACTGTAGTTTGGTCTGTGCAGGTTGTTATTAGTGTTACAGTATACTGTAGTTTGGTCTGTGCAGGTTGTTATTAGTGTTACAGTATACTGTAGTTTGGTCTGTGGAGGTTGTTATCAGTGTTACAGTATACTGTAGTTTGGTCTGTGGAGGTTGTTATTAGTGTTACAGTATACTGTAGTTTGGTCTGTGGAGGTTGTGATGGTTGTCTTCTTGCAGGTCCGGGATGCAGGTGTGTTCACCTGTGTGGCGAGCAACACGGCGGGCACGGCTAGACAGGACACCCAGCTGTCTGTGAACATGCGGCCCGTGTTCAAAGAGCTTCCTGCGGACGTGACCCTGAACAAAGGTCAGAGTCTGGCCTTGTCTTGCCACGCCCAGGGCACGCCCACTCCAGTCATCTCCTGGACAGCCAATAACAGCCCTTACTCAGGTATGGCACGGTCAGGATCGAGGACAGACGTAAACACAGTCGTTGTGGTGTTTGTGGGTGTAATTGTGGTGTTCCTGGGTGTTATTGTGGTGTTTCCTGGTGTTATTGTGGTGTTTCCTGGTGTTTCCTGGGTGTTTCCTGGTGTAATTGTGGTGTTTCCTGGTGCGACAGGAGCCAGTGTGGACGAGGCTGGCCGCAGCGCTCTGCTCATAGAGAACGTGACCCTGAGCCACGCAGGAACCTACGTCTGTGTGGCCGAGAACCGCGTGGGTTCCATCCGGGCTCTCGCGTTCGTCCGCATCAGAGGTTAAAACGTGCCACACATCACAACAGACACTTTCCAACCACCAGTCACAATAGCCCTGTTTCTAGCGATCAGTCCCAATTGTGTGCTGCTGTGAACGTTATGCGCGTGTGACCTGTGTGTGTGTGTGTGTCTCCAGAGCCCCCAGTGCTGAAAGGAGAGGCCCACACCACCCAGACCGTGGCCCAGGGAGGAGCTGCCATGCTGGACTGCCCCGCCCAGGGGAGCCCCATCCCCTCCCTGCGCTGGCTCCGGGACGGCAGGCCCCTGCTGCGCTCGCTCCGCCTCCAGACCCTGCAGAACGGCTCTCTGATCGTCTACAGCGTATCGGTAAAGCCTGGAGCCCCACGCACACTCCTCCATCCACCCTCCCTTCTCCTGAGAATTGATCATTGATGAGGGCTGATAGAGAAAAAAGGAAAACAAAGTCTGAACCATGAACAGACTTTAGTGGAGCTAGCTGGTGGTAGGAGGATAAGAGGGGGGGGGGAAGATGGCTGAGCGGTTAGGGAATCAGGAATCAGAAGGTTGCCAGTTCAATTCCCGGCCGTGCTAAAATGATGTTGCGTCCTTGGGCAAGGCATTTCACCCTACTTGCCTCGGGGGGGGAATTTCCCTGTACTTACTGTAAGTCGCTCTGGATATTAGCGTCTGCTAAACGACTAAATGTAAATAAGAGGATTGTTCTGAGTCAGTAATCGTCCATCTGCAGCCTCAGTCCCACAGGGTCACAGGGTGTAGGGTATCTGTGCCGTCCCAGTCTGAACTCAGATTAGCGGGGCTTCCGTCCCGGGAGCTAACAGCATTATCTGGAGAGGAGGAGCAGGGGGAGGCTGTTTCACGTAGAGAGGCTTCCTGTAACCTTGTTACCTCTCTAAAAGATGCTTCACCCTGCAGCTGAGAATCCAGACAAAACAACTCTGCTTCCCAGAGTGCTCTAATGTGATACTTCCTCTGTCCGGGCAAGGCGGATGGGTTTTCTTTACAAGATAATTGAAATGGGTCTGCTGTTTGTACATGGCTTTGGATGAAAGCAGCTGTTAAATGAGTAACATGTCAATGTACTTCACTTACCCTTTCCCTGGGGAAACATTGTCTTTTAGCAATGTAAAATTCCAGTATCTTCCTGCATCAGCCTAACCCTGTTTCTGTTAAGCGTTGTGTCGGTGTGGGGGTTCTTTCCTGTGTTGCCCTCTCCTGACTGTCACCTCTCTGTCTGCCTGTCAGAGTGGAGATGCAGGCGAGTACCAGTGTGTGGCTGAGAGCGAGGCAGGAGTGGCGGAGAGGACCATCACCCTCAGGGTGCAGAGTGAGTGTCACAGATGAGATCACGCTTATCCAACGCGGGGCACATTCGAGTACATGTGGAAAAGGACCCTCGTAACAATGGCTTCTCTCTCACACCCTCTCTCCCTCTCCTTCTCCCTTTCCTCTCCATCTGTCCCTATCTCTCTCTCTCCCTCCCTTACTCCTCTCCCTGTCCTGTCCTGTCCTGTCCTGTCCTGTCCTGTCCTGCCCTCTCCCTCCCTCCCTCCCTCCCTCCCTCCCTCCCTCCCTCCCTCCCTCCCTCCCTCCCTCCCTCCCTCCCTCCCTCCCTCCCTCCCTCCCTCCCTCCCTCCCTCCCTCCCTCCCTCCCTCCCTCCCTCCCTCCCTCCCTCCCTCCCTCCCTCCCTCCCTCCCTCCCTCCCTCCCTCCCTCCCTCCCTCCCTCCCTCCCTCCCTCCCTCCCTCCCTCCCTCCCTCTCCATGACAGTAAACGGAGGGTACTCCAGCTGGGAGGAGTGGGGTCCGTGCAGCAGCACCTGTGGACGAGGGATCCAGGAGCGAATCAGGCTCTGCAACAACCCCGAGCCAGCCAATGGGGGGCGGTCGTGTGACGGGCCAAGTATGGACTCCAGGAAGTGCCAGTCTGGTCTCTGTCCAGGTACAGTTGTGGAGCTATGGAATACTACTGTTTTGACGATCACGATGCGATCCCTTCTCTGACCCGTGTCTCTGTGTTGGGTCTGTGTGTGTCCAGGGGAGGTACCCCGTAAGGCCAGGGGCAGTCTTATCGGCATGGTGAACGAGAGAGAGTTTGGGGTCTCCTTCCTGGAAGCTAACATCACCGACAACCTGGAGGAGGGAACCAGCTCTTTCCAGGCCCACCTGGACAACATTCCTCCCAGCTTGGGTGAGGAAGAACACAAGAACCGCAGAAGGGTTCACAGTAGGGGGAGGAGGAGGGCTGGAGAGGAACTTGTGAACATGACTAGCTTCACCTGGCGGAGGTTTCCGGACCGTCTCAAGCTTGTGTTGCTGGTGCTTCTGGGTTGCAGGTCCTCTGCTGCGGGTGTTGGTGTCGGTGTTTGCTCCCGTCTACTGGAGCACGGTGCTGCAGACAGGAGCCACCAGGAACGGCTACGCTCTCACGCAGGGCCTGTTCAGACAGGAGTCCCAGCTGGAGTTTGAGACGGGTGAGACACACGGCTCAACGAGGAGCACGCCGTCACCGTCTGCCTCCTGACAAGAGCTAGCTGCTTCTGTACGTGCTGCTGCTGCTGAAGGGTCTTCCTGACGTGATGTGAAACTGGAAGTGTGTGTGTGTGTGTGTGTTCACCAGGGGAGACTCTACGTTTAACACATGTAGCCAGAGGTCTGGATTCCGAGGGAGCTCTCCTGATTGACATCGTCGTCAACGGCTATGTCCCGCCCACGCTGTCCGCCTCCCACCTCAGTCTGCAGGTGTGTTACTGTTCTACAGGCCACGCTGACCTCTCACCTCTGACCTGTGACCTCAAACCCCAAGACCTGTCCAACCTACCTCTCTGACCTTTTGGCCCGTCTCTGACCTCTGACCTCCACACCTCTGTGCTCCTCCCCCTCGCCTCTCGCTGCAGGAGTTTGACGAGTCCTACGTGCAGACTGGCCCCGGCCAGCTGTACTCCTGGTCGTCCCAGAGCCACCAGAGAGGGGGCCGGCCCCTGGCCCTGCGCTGTAACCACACCATCGTGTACGAGACCCCCGGGGGCCGGGAGGAGCGTCTGGGGCCCCTCCTCCAGCTCCTCAAGGTGTCCAGCATGACGGGGGCCTACAGCAGGTTCACGCTCAGCCTGGACTTCCACCTCACCGCCTCGCTGCTCATACCAGGTCTGGCTGGAAGTCGCGAGCCAGTTTGACGTTCGTGAAGCGCACTGCAGGACTGAATGCTTGTTGACTGAACATGGTGGTTTCTGCCTGTAGATGGCGATGGAGAGACTTGTCCGAAGGGTTTGGTTCTGGATACGGCCTCTTACTGTGCTGGTATACGACCTACGCTTCTTATTCTGATGTATATTGACTGTGTGTGTATTTAGACAAGTGAGAAAAATATTTCAAATATTTTTTGGGGGGGTATAACCATAATATTGTTTTGGATGATCTGAGTGTTATTAGTCATTTAGAAGACGCTCTTATCCAGAGCGACTTACAATTAGTACAGGGACATTCCCCCCCGAGGCAAGTAGGGTGAAGTGCCTTGCCCAAGAACACAACGTAATTTTAGCACAGCCGGGAATCGAACCGGCAACCTTCTGATTAATAGCCCTATTCCCTAACCGCTCAGCCACCTGACCCCTTGTTGTGATGTGCAGATGAGGACGAGTGTGCCCTCCAGTCTCCATGTTCTCACTCCTGCAACAACGTCATGGGCGGCTTCTCCTGCGCCTGTCCTTCAGGCTTCACCATCTCCCCGGAGACCAACACCTGCCAAGGTGAGGAGTCTCCACCCCCTCCTGAGCACCCCTCCACTGTCAAGCTGGAAAATCCATAACAAAATCGACTTGTACTCACTCTGACAGGGACAGATACATTCAGATGAAATAGTTGGATTTGGCAGATCTAACCGCAGGTGTTGTGTGTTTGGCAGTAGCTCTGTGTGCAGTGTGTGCACGTGTAGTCTTGGTCTCCTGAGCCTCTGTGGTCTGCCTGCAGATATTAACGAGTGTCTCCAGGGAGTCCACATGTGCCACTACAACCAGCAGTGCGTGAACACGGTTGGCACTTACCGATGCCAGGCCAAGTGTGGCCCAGGGTTCAAACCCAGTGCCATCGGATCGAGCTGTGAAGGTGTGTCATCAGGGGGAAAAAACACCTAAAAACACATCTTTCACTGTATACGATCTGTCTCTGTGTGGAGGTTCTGATGATGCTGTCTGGTTTAGGTAGAGCTCCAAACGTTTACTCAGTCGTGCACTGAAACATTACAAGATGTATGAAAGAGAAGCCCCTTGTGCATTGACACTACTGTAGTGATCAGACTGTATTAGAAAGTGTACTATAAACATGTGTGTGTGTGTGTATGTGTGTTTCAGATGTGGATGAGTGTCTGGAGTCCTCTCTGTCCCCTTGTCAGCAGCAGTGTCTCAACACCCTGGGGTCCTACCGCTGCTCCTGTCACCCTGGTTACCAGCTGTCTGGACACCGCTGTCTGGGTCAGTCTCTCTGCCTCTCCTGCCTCTCGCAGTCTCTCATGCCTCTCTCAGTCTCTCCGCCTCTCCTGCCTCTGTCGGTCTATCTGCCTCTCCTGCCTCTGTCGGTCTATCTGCCTCTCATGCCTCTGTCAGTCTCTGCCTCTCCAGTCTCTGTCTCTCCTGTCTCTCTGCCTCCAGTCTCTCTGCCTCTCTCAGTCTTTCTGCCTCTCCAGTCTCTCTGCCTCTGTCAGTCTCTCTGGCTCTCCAGTCTTTCCGCCTCTCCTGCCTCTATCAGTCTCTGCCTCTCTCCTGCCTCCCTGGCGAGCAGCCGCCCGGAGCCCGTCTGAGGTCCAGCTCTGCTTCCTGTTTGTCCCCAGACGTTAACGAGTGCACCAGGAACGTGTGCCCCGCCCACCAGCAGTGCCGCAACACAGAGGGAGGGTACCAGTGCTTCGACAGCTGTCCCAGCGGGATGACGGCATCGGAGGACGGGACCTGCACGGGTGAGATGACTCAGCCTGGTCACGCTCCGATACCTCCTCTGCTCTGTGGTCCTCAACTCCGCCTACACACCTGCCTCTGACCCGTGTGTGTGTGTTTGTTCTGTGTGTTTTCTTTCTGTGGGTGTTCTGTGTTTTCTTTGTGTGTGTGTGTGTGTGTTTGTTCTGTGTGCATGTGTGTGTGTTCCGTGTGTGTTCCATGTATGTGGTGTGTGTGTGTGTGTGGTGTGTGTCTGTGTGTGGTGTGTGTATGTGGTGTGTGTGTGTGTTCCGTGTGTGTATGTGGTGTGTGTGTGTGTGTGGTGTGTGTATCCAGATGTGGACGAGTGTACGGATGGGAGCCACATGTGTCGCTACAGCCAGACCTGCCAAAACACGGTGGGGGGCTACGGCTGTGTGTGTCCCCGTGGTTACCGGACCCAGGGGGTGGGGCTTCCCTGCCAGGGTAAGACGCACCTCTCGTCACATGACCTGCACGTACAAAACAATCCTTCACTTCCTGTCACATGACCTGCTGGAAGTCGACCAGCAAGCTGCTGATAAACAATGAATAGGCACCATGCATGTACATTTCATGTTGCACTTTTTTTATCCAATACGACGTACAAACAGTGGATATGGTAGGTACAGCAAAAAATCATTGAAGTGTGCAGCATTTCAGTGGTATGAGCCGAGTAATGGCCTGTATTATCGACCGTCAAAAGCCTCATACATGAATATGCAACTCACATCCCAGCATTAGTCAGAGACAGTTAAGGGACTAGAGGTCAGAGGTCAGTCTGGCCCATAGAAGACACAGTGACACATTTCAGACATCACCAAAAAACGTTCCGCTGACACGTCTGTCTGCCGTTTGTCTCCCAGACATCGACGAGTGCCAGCAGACCCCCGGTCCCTGTGCCCACCAGTGCCGGAACGTTCCGGGCAGCTTCCGGTGCCTCTGCCCCCCGGGCACGGTGCTGCTGGGGGACGGGCGCTCCTGCGCCGGCCTGGAGAGGGGCCGCAGCTTCACCAACGGCACCCGGGTTCGAACCGGCATCCGCCCCCAGCTGGTGTCGTCTCTGGGCCGGCCCGTCCTGTCCCGGCACCACGCCGTGTCACGCATCACCAGGCAGAGCTGCCCGGTGGGGTACAGCAACAAGGACGGGACCTGTGTGGGTGGGTGAACCTCTCTGACACCACATCTACTTTTAACGACCTCTCAGACACACAGCGAGGGAGGGACAGCGAGGGAGTGAATCAGAGAGAGGGAAGGAAAGAGACTGGAAGGGAGCGATAGAAGGAGGGAGGGATAGAAGGAAGGAGGGAGACAGGTAGTGGCCAGATGCAGATTGATCTGTCAGTGGCTGGAGAGAACATGATATATTCATTATTGGCATCCATTTCAAATGTGCTTATATATTAGTGATAGTTATTTTTGTATGTATAGATATTGATAATATTACATCTAAACAACATTAGCCTTCTAGATGTGATGTTGTGGATGGTTGTCATGTGTCCAGGCGTGTCCTGGGTGTTACTGATGTGGATGTGATGTTTGATCTCGATGTTACTGATGCACGTCACCGGTCCTGGGTGTGAGTCTAGATGTGGATGAGTGTGCGCTGAGGAAGCCGTGCCAACACGAGTGCAAGAACACCGTCGGAAGCTTCCTGTGTCTCTGTCCCCACGGTTACCAGCTTGCGCCCAACCGACGGAGCTGCAAAGGTAAGGCCTTTCGATCTTTGACCTCGTCCTCACGACAGACGGAGAACAACGTTCGCGGTTCTGAGAGCAGACGAGGATCTCTTGTCTGTCGTTGATTCCAGACATAGACGAGTGCGCCATGCAAGGTGTCCAGTGTGGGGCGGGCCAGATGTGCTTCAACACGCTTGGAGGGTACCAGTGCCTGGACACGCCCTGCCCAGCCTCCTACCAAAGAGGGGGCAGCCCGGGGTAAGCTGCCCACTGGCTCTGCGGGGATCTGTGGTCCACACATCAACCCACAGCCCGCTCTGTTAGGGACGATCATGTGACACAGAGTAGTCGCTTCTCCGTCTCACTTTCCACCTCTCTGTCTCTCCCCGTTCTCTTGCTCTATCTCTCCCTGTCTCCGCTCTCCACCCCCCTTATTACTCTCTCTCCCTCGCCTCTCTCTCTCCCTCCATCTTCTCTCTCTCCCTCGCCTCTCTCTCTCCCTCCATCTTCTCTCTCTCCCTCGCCTCTCTCTTTCTCTCTATCTCTCCCTGTCTCTGCTCTCCACCCCCCTTATTACTCTCTCTCCCTCGCCTCTCTCTCTCCCTCCATCTTCTCTCTCTCCCTCGCCTCTCTCTTTCTCTCTATCTCTCCCTGTCTCTGCTCTCCACCCCCCTTATTACTCCCTCGCCTCTCTCTCTCCCTCCATCTTCTCTCTCTCTCTCTCTCTCTCTCTCTCCCTGTCTCTGCTCTCCACCCCCCTCATTACTCTCTCTCCCTCACCTCTCTCCCATCTCTCCCTCGCCCCTCTCTTCCTCCCCCCTCCTCCCCCAGGACGTGCTACAGACCCTGCTCTCTGGACTGTGCCTCCGGAGCTCCGCCCCTCCTCCTCCAGTACAAGCTGCTGACCCTCCCCCTCAGCATCCCGGCCAATCACAATGTGGTGAGGCTGTCGGCCTTCTCCGAGGCCGGGGTGCTGCAGGAGAGGACCACCTTCGCCCTCCTGGAGCAGAGCTGGGAGGCGGGCACGGGCGGGCAGCAGTTTGGCATCAGGGACGAGGCTGGCAGAGGCATCCTCTTCACCCTGCGTCCTCTGGACAGGTCGGGCCTGGTGCGGCTCAGGGTTCAGGCCACCACCCTCTCAGCCCAGGGCCGCATCACCTACCAGAGCATCTTCATCATCTACATCTCCATCTCCAGATACCCCTACTGAGCCCCTCCCCCCCCCCGCGCCCCCCGCTGGGATGGACATGAACTGATCAGGCCCCTCAGAGGTCACTGGTGCCCGCCCCCCCCCTCCCTGGTGCCCCCCCCTCCCTGGTGCCCCCCCCCTTCCCTGGTGGCCCCCATCCTCCCTGGTGGCCCCCATCCTCCCCTGGGGATCCCCTCCCCCTGCCAGGGCACCTTCTCTGCATGGAGGTGCAGTGCAAAGTGGCCGGTGTGGAAACGCAGCCTTTTACCGACATGCAATACCTTTTGTATTCTACAGGATATTATGGGCCCTTAGCTGTGATTTGAAATTAACCTTAAATTGTGGGGGACACCGTTTTGTAAAGTTTTGTAAAGAAAAAAAATATATTCTTGAAAAGAATATTAACCTTAATAGGTTTGCGTGACGTATCAACAATGAACTAGCCTATTTTGGCCCCCTAGTATAAGAATGGCAAGCATATATTTATATTGTGGAAATATGTAACAAGTGTTGTGGAAATAAGTGATCTCTGTGTATTTTCTATTCCTATTTTTAAGTCATTTTGATTGTGTAAAAGCTGTTAGGGTGCTATTCTGAATGTACTTGAGTCTTTTATTAAAAGACATGAATTTGATCTAATTCCTGTTGGTGCTCATTAACTGAGTTAGATATCCTCCTAACTTGTCTTGGTCTGATAACAGGAATCAGAGTTAGACTGCACAAAATTGTCACAGGAAACAATAAATCACAACATTAAATTTTTCTTCGTTACCGTCGACTTTTCAAACGGTGTGTTATACAGTACATAAATAGACAACACACAGATTGAATCGAGACATTTAATGCAAAAGTTCCCTCAGTTTCATTGACTGTAACAAGATCCTCCCTTCCTCCCTGATTCTAGGCTAAACAGTCATTTAACAACCCCATAGACATGTGAAGCCTATTAGGACAATGCTGAGTATGCAGTTTGGGTTGTAATAGTCCTAAAACCGCATGGTAGCAAAAGCAGCATCGTTCGTCTCATTGAAGCAAACCAAAGCATGTAATAAGATGGAAATCATTAGGAAATAAGAACTAGATTCTGGGGAAAAACACTTCTATAAATTCAATTAAATCAAGGTTCGTTTACATATTCCCAGTAACACATTCTGCCATCTGTAGGGCAGTCTTGGGGGCTTGTTCCACGCTATAGAGTGCTTATGGAAGTGGACTTGTTTTGAGTTTGGGTGCATGCTGAGCGGATGCCCCGCGGTCTGTTCATACCTGCTGCCTTATATAGCCCAGCAGGGCGCGGCTCCTCTGCCAGCTCCACTCTCTAATGAGCACGACAACCTATGAGCCCATTACTGCTGAAGACACGGAATCTCTGATCATCGTCCACTCAGTGAACTCTCTCAAGAGACGGGAGTAATGCTGTCGACACATTCACGATGGTCCTGGTTGCGGTTAGCGCCGCTACAAGGTGCGTCGAAATGCCTAAACATGGCAGAAATCTGTATTTTTGTATAAACCGAATGATCAAACCATAGCAAATTTAATCGATAAACCCAAGTTATGCTGAATATAGCGAAAAAAGCCACCTCCAGCATTGGAAGGCATAGGCTTGGGTTCAACTCCCCCATCACTGATTTTCCCCAAAGAGAATGTTATATTAAAATATATATTTTAACACTTTAAGTGTTTTATGTTGGTGGGCCACCGAGGTTGCTGTTGTGGATGAAGTAACACAAAGATGTGTGACGGGAGGGTAGAAACGTCAGGTCCCGAGGAACGAGTGCTCAATCACACGTAGTCAGACTGCAGCTCCTGCATCTTTAATGACAAGCGCTACGTAGAAAAGCGGCCCAATACATACTTTCAAAACCATTTAAAAGTGACTTTTTTATGGAGTCATTTGTCATCTTTGTTAGACTGTGGAGACACGTTTATGAATGCTGTATATTTCCAGATGACATATTAATTCCCTCCTTTACTGTGGCTAACACATTAGTAGGTGTGTATGTGTTCTGGACTGATGATTAGCTGTCCTGAAAAGTAAAGGACTGTGATGTCACTGTGTTACTATGGCAGCTGAGAAAAACAAGATTGAACAAGTTACTTAAAAAAACATACATGTGAACAAGCCATTACATGCTAGGGATGCATGTCCATATGAATTCAAATATCACAGCCAATGAATGTCAGCTATTTGAAACTAGTATTTGTATTAGACCTCTCTGCCCCAGCGTTAAACATGTTGAAAACAAACTAAGCTGGGAGGAACATTCTGCAGAAACTCTCTGGTCAAACACTTCACATCTCATTCCTTGGGTTGGTTGGGACAGCGCACTGCACCAACCTGTTAAAAGAAAACAGAGCTTTCTTTCAGAGTTTCAGGTCAACATCTACCTTTTACGGTCCTGTATAACACTGGCTTGTCTGCTTCTAGAACATGAGGCCAATGACATCATAGTTCCACCACTGAGAAAGGCTTGGTTCCAAACCTCCCAACTCGCTCAGGCCTTCACCCTAACCCCCCTCCCACCCACCCCCCACCCCCCACCACGGAGCTGTGTCTATCCAGGGTCCAGAGAACCAGGATTAAGCCGTCTTCATCAAGGGCTTCTCTCTGTGGTTATTGCAGAGCATAAAGATGCCCGATTCCAGACGTAGAGGATGTCTCATGTGGTTCAGACGCTGACTTCATCCTCGCAGCACTAACCACATGGATGCCTTCCACCTTGCTTGTCATTCCCCCTCAACGCTCCACGTCCTCTTCTTACCAGGAGGGGTTGATGGGTAAAAGGAGACGATTATTTCCCCCACACTTTTCTCAGTTTTCTCTAAAGTTATCGAGCTAGGTCACCGATTTCGGTACAACTGATGTACAGGTTGGTACCCAAGGCTAACCTAGCCATGTAGAGTTACCCTGATACAACATGTCAGTCTGACAAAAAAAACTGACACCTTCACTGCCATTTAGATTGGCCACACTTCCAGCCAGGTGTGGTAATCAAGGGAAACTCCGACAAGCCCTGAGGGGCTTTAGAAGCCTTCTACTCTGCTAGGTTCATCCTTCACTCCCACACTCATCCACTAATCAGTGGGCTGAGATTTACGAGCTGGTTGGACAGGTAATTGTCAATCCTCCGCTGGTTATAACTCCCAGGTTTTCCCTGGGGGGAACATGCCGGACCAAGGACTACTTTCTCACGCCCGGACCAAGGGTGCCATCAGCTACACCCTGGTCTGTAAGTGAAAAGAACATAACAGTCCTTGACACATGGCACCAACCATATAACAGGGGAAACAGGGTTATGTTTTATGGTCTTCTAAAAAATAACTATCAGGGTGAAGATGCGGAAGGGGGGGGGGGTCGGCTGGCCTTCCTTTCCTCGCTCCTCCCCAACGCTGAAACAGATGCCATGCTAGTCTTTGTCTCTAATCACGCACTCGTAAACAGATATCTCAAACCAAACTTTAAGGCTTGTTCATAGTCCCTGGTCGCCACAGCTGTTTCTGTGTATGTAGGAGAGGAGTCACACTGATGACTGTTTAGACATCATGACTTGGGTCTTGACTTTTACAAATACTTAAATCATGTTCACTTTCATCCTTATCAAGAAGGCTGTAAAACATGGTTTATCAGCCTCTTTCTTTCTACAACACAATGACGGCCGAGGTTAATGTGACCGTCTTACATGCAGACACCCTAATATATACTTCTGTCGGAAGTGTAACGTGTGTCACGGGGTGAAAGGTCGTGACCTTGGGAGGCCCCGCGCAGGGGCCTTGACTGAAACCCAAACCTCCTCCCTGAAATAGTGGCGTGTGTGAGGGTAGGAGCAAGCCAGGGTGGCCTGGTCTCTGACCTGGCCTCTACATTCTCCTGGCTAGAGGCCTCGCGGTCTGAAGTGACCTGGACCTGGAGGGCTTGGCACCCCGCAGAGAAGGGTATTAAAGTAGGAGGACGTGCAGGCAAAAGAAAGTGAAAAGACAAATAAGAATTATTGACAAATTTCATACCAGTCCCACAAACTGACACTTAGGTGTGTAACCCCTTTACTTACCGGCAGAAGGTTTGAATAAATAAAATCCTACAAGTCAGCCATACATTTTTATATTTTAACAAAAATGTGTAAAAAACACATACTAGCATACTTTACCAGAAAGGTCTTGGCCAACAGTGACTTAGTAAGTCACTCTTCCTTAATATATTCTTATATTTGGCTCAATTTAGGACACGTTTGACAGTTTATGAGTGTCTAGAAACGTGGATTGGAGTTGGGCTTCCTGAAAAAGAGAGAGTGTTGGTGGCTACCATCCTGTAGAGGCCAGCCTTCAATAGAGGCCAGCCTCCAGTAGAGCTGACCCAGTGCGGGTAGTGGTGGGGGCTAACATCCATCACATTCCCTTCCAACAGACAGCAGGGCATGCCTGGAGTGTGCGCTCCTTGGCACCTCCTGCCTGAGTGCACTGACCAACCCAGACACGGACGTTTACAGACTCCATGGTTTACGCAGCTTGAAATGTAATACATGCTTATATTTAGCCTCTCCCGTTCGGACTACTACAACGCAAATGGGCCACGCACACTCTACCATGACAAGGTGGATGAGACACTGCCGGATGTGGCCACAGATGTAACAAACAACCTCTCCTTTTCCCTGCTATCGATCGGGAATCTGACCAGAGCTCCTTCTAGAACACGAGTCAGTCAGTGTGTTTACATTTCACATTTAGTCATTTAGCAGACGCTCTTATCCAGAGCGACTTACAGTAAGTACAGGGACATTCTCCCCGAGGCAAGTAGGGCAAATTGCCTTGCCCAAGGACACGGCGTCATCTGGCGTGGCCGGGAATCGAACCAACAACCTTCTGATTAATAGCCCAACTCCCTAACCGCTAAGCCATCGGACCCCGCTGTTCGTACCTTTCTCTTTACAGTTGCGGCAGAAAGCGTCATTTCGTAGAAACCCAGCTAATTTGGGACTCTGAGGTACAGTGGCTTTGTGACACAGCCCTCCGTGGTCAACAACACCAGGTGTTCCCCAGACAGGTGTGACTGGGGCTGGCTGCTGAGGAACAGCTTTACCAGGAGGCCCCTTACATCTGAGAGCACAATAGGTGAGGCATGTTTTCCAGGAACCACCACTCATAGCTCAACACACACAGTAACATACTGTGTAAGTCTACACAGACAACACTGTTCGACTCCCGCTATCGTGAATAAAAGGTCTTGTGGAGAACGATGTCGTATTTTAGGCTAATCTATTCTGAGCTGGTGAGACAAACAGGCCTCTGCCACATGCAAATGAACCAGGGTGCCTGGAGCGAAGAGAGATTGGGGTGGGGTGGGATGTTGGTTGAGAGAGAGAGAACAGACAGACAGACAGACAGACAGACAGAAAGTTGGTGGAATAACACTCAGTCGAGGGCCAGTCAGTCTGTCTGGAGCTCAGACGCTCACTGTAAGAGGCACTGCCAAAGCCAACGGAAAGAGATGACACATCCGTCGAAGCTAAACATCGGCTTCTAATGCATTCAAGTTCTAACTGATGGTTATTAGGTAGCTGGATCTTTTCAAGTGGTGAAGACATTAATGGGAGACATGACATGTGGAGAGCGATTTGCTGGAGGACTGAATGCATATTTGTATTTTAATGCTTGATGAAACCACGAAACGTCATAAGAAATAATAGCGGAGTAGGGTATTGTTAAACTATTTCGGCCCAACTTTAATAAAGCTTTGCTCGTTGCACAAATCTTGTGGGTTCTGTTCGTGTGTGTAACTCAAGGAGCACACTGGCCATGTGTTCAACAGCAATGCTTTCGAGTGGATGCTTTGGTAATTGCAGCTTAAATATCTCCAGAGGTTTAAGGACATCCTGCCTGGAAAAGCAGACTTGGTGACTGGCTTCAGAGCTCCAGCTTATGTTATGAAGTAGTCCACCTATTTGTGAATTCAATCAACAGATGCCTCATTGTTCCAGAGTGAATCGAGCTGCCAGTTTGGCAAGGGGAACCCAGTGAAATGTGTCATTAGAATACTGGGTGCAGGATGAATGCAACGTTTGAGCTCTCTGCAAGATTTTACATCCTAAAGTCAAGTCTCCGGCTATGACATGTGACTTTTATAGCTTCATCTGTCAAAAGACGTTCAGAGGAAATAATTATTGCTCGGAACTCAGCCACTTGGAGGAAATTAAACACTTCAGCCTCTTGCTGTATTTCAAATGTGAAACTGTAAATTTCAGATTTTGCTTCAGCTTCTCCCAGGATTACCATACAAGGAGTCCATATCCTCAGCAGAAACAGAGTACTGAAGCTGATAGCTCAGATTCTCCTTGGACTGGGGGGGGGGGGGGGGGGGGGGGGGGGGGCTTCCTTTATCGTAAGTGAAGCCAAGGCTAACCAAGCCCTGATGAAACAAGAGGAGAGGGGTTGTAACTCAAAAAAAAAAAAAAACCTTGAGAAAGGGTCAGGTGAAACGTGTGTGGGGGACATCATGTACTATTCTGTGTCTGAGTCCGGGAACGGACCTTTCACCACATCATCTCATATGCAGAGGGAAAACAGAAAATCCCTCTCTGAGGTATCGGTGGTGTCTCCCCTGGTCTCTCCCCTGGTCTCTGATCCTGGCACTGAAGGTCCAGAACATGGGAAACATCAACAGTGGAGGGTTCCTCACTGAACCACAGGGTTCCTCTCAGACCCACAGAGCAGAGTAAGCAGGAGACGGCCTCCAGTCAGCAGATCCTTCCAACCACAGACACCAACCTGCCCCCCTTCCTCCCCTAGTATTTTTCCAGCCCACTGGCCTACTGTATAGTGGGGGTTTTGTCTCGCTGGGATGAGTGGGAACTCAGAGGGGCGGGGCCTGAACAGGAAGTGGAAACGACTCCATCCAAAGCAGTGACGTGATTGGTTGGACCTGGATCAGATGCAGTCGAAATGACAATAGAATGCATCAAGGGATAAGAGAGCATTCACTCTAAGAGAGTTTGTAGTCATTTGGAATCATTCCAGCATGTTTCACAGCTGAATCACAGGTTTCGTTGATGGAAAATGCCTGTGGATAAGTGAGCATGTGTTTCCAGGGCATGCTGCAGATCTCTCCTCCTGAACAGAGACTAACCTACAATGTGAGAATGTCGTTAAGAGGCCACGCTACAAGGTCAAGTATTACTTCCTCCAAGGAAGACTAAAGTTCCTCTGTTTTCCTCATCTAGATGACCTGTGAGGCCTACCAGCCACACAGCTACCAAACAGCAAGGAGTCCAGTGAAGCACAGACAGTTTGTTTGAGCTCTAATGGTCCAAGCCAAACAGCGGCAGCTTTCAAAGCGAGATCCAGGTGGTCCCAGTCCACCTACCTGACTGTGACCTGACCCTGACCTGACAGTGACCTGACCCTGACCCAACTGTGTTTACGGTCCTGAACGAGTGACATCACTGGACCCCTGCAGAGCAAGGAGGTTCCACAGACTCCTCAAACATCCAGAGTCGCTGTGCGTCTCACGGTGGACGACAGCCTCATCAGTCACTCGTGTCTCAGTGAAATCTGGACACACTGGGGGGGGGGGGGGGGGTTATGTAACCACAGACAGACCCAAACTCGCTGACAGGGACGGACGCACAAATACAGATGCTCTGCTCAGACAAAGACCATCCACTCCTGAGCCGGGCTCCTGATAATGCGACCTGGACGGTGTACTTCGATACCACACTATACACTGAAGCATGCTATACAGAGCATAGCACTAAGCACATACTACACCACAACTATACACAGCACATACTCTACTCTACTCCAGTAGGTGCCCCTTCCACAGTGCAGTTCCACAAACCCAGGTGGCGTGAGGGAGGGATGAGCCTGAGCAGGGGGGGGGGGGCCGCTGTGCTGCTGTCCCCGGGACGTCGGCCCTTAAAGCCAGCAGACCTGAACCCAAAGACGTGGCAACAGAACCCACCTTGTTCTCCCCGGTGGCACGGGGCGAGGCGTGAGGCAAACGGGGGACGTGCTCACGCTCTCCCGTCACACCTGGCTAGGGAGCTCCAGGACCGGCTCACCCACATCTGCTTCAGAAACCATTCCGTTCCTCCCCCTCGTTTGGAGCCAATTAAAAAGAATGTATTCGTTTGCGAAAGCTAGACGTTCGTCGACCGTGCGAAAAATAGAGCAGGTATTTATTGACGCTGCCATAAAGCTAGCTGTCACATAAACATGTTGTATGAGCGTGTTAGAATAACTGACATGCAGGGGTCACTGGTTAACATAAGGAGTAACTTGTTAAGTATTGGGCGAGTGTGTGGCAGCACTGTACGAGCTTGATGGAAGAGGAACCATTCATAACAGTCCCCTTTTCATGTCATTTTGTAATGACACAAACAGACTCTGTGCTTCGAGAAGCTCTCTTCAGTTCTTGATGATGAATCGAGATAAAACGAGCCTACGTCATTTGTCTCTTTGTGACCTCATTCCGTTTGGTCAGTATTTGTGTTCAAGCGGTGCATCAGCGTGGGTTCCTGCCTCTGTTTGCTGTTCCGGCCTGTAAGCGCAATCCCAGACACGTGGCACATGATGAAAGCTTTACCTCATCACCATCTTTTCCTGGATTCTTTTCCAGTGACACACACGCGAGTCAGTGTCGTTAAATACGTGTCTGGAGCCCATGAGACGCAGCTTTGGAAGCCCTTCTGACTGTTCCGTACAACATACCAATGTAACCCTGAACTTTAAGTGGCATGGTACAGAGAGAGTATCTATTGTCAAATGCGTTTACGTGCCTAGGACAGCTGCGCTGGGTTATTTAGCTAGTCTCATTCTAACCCTGTAGCGAAGGGTACAGAGTACAAATCCTAACTAGCAATGGTATGAAGAGTAGTTTTAAACACACACACAGACATGCTGTACGTCACAACGTACAGTGTAAGGATTGAGACCAGGTGTACAGATCTCTTCAGCTCGACGTTTGTAGTTGAAATAGCTTTCGTGATCGACGGACCGCGTGGTTTCATATTTACTGGTTCTTAAATGTGTAGAGCAGGCCACACAGACGGCTTCTCCGCCCAGCTTTAGACTCATAAAGTCTGGATCAGAACCCCCTTCCTCGGGATTCTCACACATTCCACGTTTACGGCTCTCATTTGGTGCTTCGTAACAGTCGGGTGATTCGGACAAAGTCCAGTGCCAGACTGATGTTTTCCACTTGAATCATAAAACTTCCTGTCGGAACCAGCCTCAGTTCCAGTCATAAGCTCAACGTGCTAAATCACAGACAAGGCTTCCAGTCACAGCACAATATGACCTACCAGACCAGGCTTTCTCTTCGCTCTCGTATTCCTCCTCAGGTCTCCAGGTCTGTCAGTCAACCAGACATCCCAAACAGTGACCTACAGTGTGGGACTGACCAGGGGTCACGAGGTCACTGCAGGTTACCCAGCAACCATCCATCACTGGTGTGCTGAGGCAGGGACACACGGCGGGCCGGTTCAGACCGGTTCAGACCTGTGTTTACTCCGGCTGTGGGTCGCACACATCACACACTCTTAATCATTGTGCAGCTTCCCTCACTAGCCTGGGGATGTCCCAGGTCTAGCTACAGCACTAGTCTCCCCTTTGCAGTCTCTGTGAACTTAATTCTACTTTGCTGAGTAGAACTGACGCAACGCAAAGTCCCTAAACATCCAGTGGTCGACTGAAACAACATGCTCTTCATCTAACATCTCTCCACAAAGGAGTTTTGTTGTTGTTTTATATATATATATATTTTATATATATATATATATATTTTTTTTTAAAGCACCAGAATTCTGGTGATGAACTAAGCAGTTTTTTTCTTCTTCTGTGAATCTCACTATCATGGTTGTCTATGATGGAGATGTCTCTTACACTGCATCTCAAACACTTAAACCCTTCACATCTTCTCCGTACAGAGACACACACACACACACACACACAAGCGGAATGACGCTTGATGATTATTCAGGAACCCAACAAGCCAGATGTATGCTTGGCACTTCATGAAACAAGCTGGAGACACAAAAGTGGTTCAGTAACACACCTCGTCTGCGTCCGACTTGATGGGGAAAATGTTACCATGGTGATGAGAGCACGTCAGCGAGAGCGGAGGACGACAGCTCACATTTGTCCGAGGTAGTTGATGAAACACTGCCAAGGAAACGCTTTCATGTTATATTTCATCTGAAGAGCGCGTTTACAGACAGGTGAGTTTAGTTGGCTGACAACACTGAAAACAGATTTTGTAGACATGTTTTACATTGGATATTCATATCTGAACCTTCATATTTTGAAAACAGTCAGCTACTTTTCCACATCCATTCAAAGTTGCCTCATTCATGATGTTCTGTTGAAGTTCTCTTTGGGCTTTCCCTCCTTCTCTCTCCCTCCCTCTCTCTCCTGGTAAACTGTTGATGAGTGGTGTTCAAAACCGACTTTTTTTTCAGCGCTCTCATTCACCAACACAGACGAAGCATCTGTGAAACACATCAAGACGTGGACGTTCTTACCAGACTGTTCCCATGTGGGGGATCTTTGGTTTATAACATACTGATCAGTCTCTATGTCAATATAGTAGTAACATTTTCCTCTGACATTTTTACGTGACCTTGTTCCCGCACCTGTTCTGGATTAGTACAGTAACGAGACAGAGGAGCAATCACTGGTTCCATACCACAAGTTTGGATCTGGCCCAGGGAAATGCATTCTGTCTCCTCACCAGCAGGGGAACTGTTTCATTCACTTTTGAAACGGTGTGTGTATGTGCTGTTTCCATAGCTGTTTCAGAGAGACGAGAGACAAGAAGAAGTCTCACATTGAAGGAGACCTACCAAATAGCCCTCTGGTAACAGATGGAGAGCGTGTGTTGAAGTTTAACTACTTTTGGCAGGGAACAAACATAGCTTTGAGGGATTGTCTTTTTAACATGTGACCACCTCATTTTGTTTGACCCAGAAAAGTGGACAAAAAAAGTGTTCTAAAAACACCATGGCCTCACTTTCTTTATCCTCCACCCTGGTGTTTTATAAAGACAGCTGGATCTTCATTGGACAAACTCACGTTTTCCTTCTGTAATGAACAACAAGTCTATCATCCATGAAACAGAACTATGATCACATGTATCCAGCTGTCAACGTGTTGGTGAGAGAACGTGTGTTTGTGTTAGATTACAATCAAATGTTCAATGCCCAAAACTGGAATGTGATCCGATCTGCCTTGTATCACTCAGAATACAGAGTGAGTCTGTTTTTCACCCAGGTCAATACTAAGAGGCTCGTGCCCGCTTTTAGGACTCGCACGCTGGATTATTGTAATCCTGTTGCTTTTGGTCTTCCAAAATAAGACAAGAGATCAACTCCAGACATTATTCAGCTGCCCATGTATTGATCCGGACCAGGTAAGAACACAACATCCATTTTTTAATCTGCTAGACAGACACACACAGACACACACGCAGCACGTTACAGTAATAAACTGTAATGTGCTCCAGGGTGAAGACTGACATCCTGTATGCTGTAAAACATTGCAGTTTTACTTGGTGTTTTTTATGGTCCACAAGACTAACATAAAACACTGACAAGTGGCATGTTTACAAAACCTTACAGACTTGGTGCATGTTACAGTCTTGTGTTTTTACACTAATAAAAGGCACTGAATTTAGCGACACGCTTTCATCACAAATATTTATACTGACATTCAAATTCGCTTTGAAACAGAATTGCCATCCACTCGTCATTGACATAGATAAGCATTTAGCAGGGCATCTAAAAATATTTAGTTCACTTATGACTTGATTTACTGACTTCCACAAGGCAGTATCGCACACACTTTACCTCGTAAACAACCGACTCGAGATGGAGGGATGTTTGAGTCAGTAAATAAACAGCTAGTAGGAGCACTCAGTCACAACATCATTAGATTACAACATGATCGCTCTGAACAAAAACATTTCCGCCACCACAGCCCTGATCCAGAACAGGAGAACAACACGAGAACATTCCAGATGAGAACCAAACTTCCATCAGACTCCATGAGTCAGGTGGGGAACACCATCACTGCCAATTCTCTGTGTGACTAATCTTCTCTTTTTCAAGCTTTGGCAAGTTTGACAACACACTGACATGAGAGTAAGTTCAACGACTTGGATGAATAACATGTTCCCAATAACTAACTCCCAATAAGCAACATAGCGTGACAAAAACAAGCTAATACAACTTTACAACAAGGAGAGCCAGGATACTGTGGATTCGTCCACATGCCTGACAACTGATCCTCGTTGACAACACTGCTCTCTTTTGCAAGAGGTGGTGAACCAGGAGAGTGTCAGTGGTGAGTGTGTGTGTGTGTGTGTGTGTGTGAGACAGAGAGAGAGAGAGAGAGAGAGGGAGAGAGAGAGAGAGCGAGAGAGAAGGGGGTGGAGAGGTTGTATCTCAAGCGTGAGGATCTTGTTTTGCGAGGGGAGGAGAAAGGGCAGACCTTGTGCCAAAGAGAGAGAGAGATATAGAAAGAGAGAGAGAGAGATAGAGAGAGAGAGAGAGGAGAAAGTGGAGTCAGGGTGCTTCAGAGAGAGACTGCCTCTGAGAACCATGAAGCAGTGATGGGATCAGCTCTCAGCCAGTGACAGCCTGCAACAGACCAGGTCCATCCACAGAGAAACACCATCTCACTGGCTCACGCTCTGGCTGTGCTTCTGAAGACACTGCATCCTGCAGTGGACGTATTCTCCTGTTCCTAGACCGGGGTCTGTCGTCGTCTCCAGCCTCTCTGCTCAGTCCCCAGCCTGGCCAAGCTGCTGGTGGAGCTACGGAAGTGTTTTAATAATAGGCTTCAACCCTCCGTCACCTCTAACTGCCAGACTGGACTCGGGTGACAAAGTACCAAAGAGAGAGAGAGAGGGAGGGGACAGAGAAAGACCCCAGAGCTGCTTTCTCACCGGGGATGACTTTCTTTCGGGGGGAACTTCATCCACCAGAAAGAGAAGGGAACTAAAGGATTAGTAGCAGTCTCCAGTTATCTGGTAAGCATTTGTTGTCTTTGGACTTTTGACTAGATCTTCATGACACGCTGCCTACTGGAGAACAGAGGCAGGGGGATTTGGGGATTCAGTGAGGGATGTTCTTGATAAAAGAGCCTCAAGTAAACGCAAACTTTCTTGAACGTCTTCCATGAGCTCAGTTGTGTTATCTATTAATAAACCAGGACTTACCTTGTGAGGCTAAGCAGCTGCAGAGTGTGACACTGCAGGCTCTCATGCTGCTCAAAGGAAGAGCGTTTTTTTTTCCTGATCTGTTTCAGCCGTCAGGTTCTGTCTGGGGTTACAATGAAAGGTCTGTTGTCCCAGGTCTTCCTGATTCCTCCGTGGTTGAGGCGGGCACAGCTGGGACTGCTGGAGAAGCGGTGGATGCATTAAGGCTCCACCAGATAGGGACAGAAGTGCTTGTTAACTACCGAGAAACATTCAGCCTGGCAGCATTAAACTCCAAAGACACCCTCACCTATCAAAGACACACAGGCATTAGAGACCGCATGGAGAGGTGCTGTTGTTTCCCAAGAACAGCTTCTTCGTTTCCAAGATATTTAGATCGCTGTAGTAGTAGAGTACAGATATAGAAAAAACCAAGCGTCACTTGGCTTGATGGTTGTGATATCTTGAATTATTGGAAGGGAATATAACGTCTGAAAATAAATCTAAAATGTAAGATGGCATCCTGGCTTCAGCCGTGGGGCTCAGCGGAGTTGGGCAGAGTTGAGATAAGATATACGATTATATTATAGATATAAGATATTAGATAAGGGCCAGGTTGGGCAAAACTGGGCAAGCAGCTGCCTTATATCTGTGCTGCTTCTCTGTTTAAATAAGGAGGCTTTGACTGGGACAGTTGTGACATGGCACCTATGGGAACCTACTGGGGTCAGACTGTGTCTGTTTCTAGGGAGTCAGGTGGCTGAGCGGTTAGGGAATGGGCTAGTAATCAGAAGGTTGCTGGTTCGATTCCCGACCGTGCAAAATGACGTTGTGTCCTTGGGCAAGGCCCTTCACCCTACCTGCCTCGGGGGGAATGTCCCTGTACTTACTGTAAGTCAATCTGGATAAGAGCGTCTGCTAAATGACTAAATGTAAATGTTTCTGCGTTTGTAGTTGTCTCTGTAACTATGTCTGTCTTTGTGTGTTTGTAGCTTTGATGTGTCTGTTTCTTTAACCGTGTCTGTATATGTGTCCGTGGTTGCACACCTCTAATGAGGTCGTGAAGAATGCGAGGAATGCCACACTCACGGTAAAATGAGAGGGGCTGGGGGCGAGAGACATGGGCTCGGAATGGTCCGCTCTCCTTCTAATTACTACGTGCTGAACATGAACAAAACACTGGGGCGCACTGCTGTTTGCAGACACACTGACCGACACAAAGCCCTGCCTGTCGTGCTCGCTTGAATCCAAAGAGGAACAGACACGGATGACAGCCCTCTGCCACAGACCTGTGAATATGTGGGCAGTGGCACTCTGCAGGAGGTCTGTCACCACGCTGGGTATCTGCCCCCAAACGGGTGTCACTGAGACACATTCCTCCCCGCTTTTGAAGGCCACTTCTGTGGGGACTGTGTGTCATCGTCTGTCACTCGCCTGTCCTGGTCCCTCCTTGGGGGTGTGGCGTCCCGAGGTGTCCTCTGGAGGGTGTCCTCCTCAGGGACATGATCTCAACACCTGGTAGTCATGGGAGCCGGGGTGTCCCGTCACCGACAGCTTGTCAACTCACATGATGCCGTGACAGTAATGAGCTGGGCTGGCTGTGTAGGGTTAGCTTGTACCAGACTGAGGCTGTCATGAGATAACAGACGGAGAGATGGAGGGGTGGGTGGAGGGGTGGATGGAGGGGTGGGTGGAGGGGTGGAGGGATGGATGGAGGGGTGGGTGGATGGAGGGGTGGATGGATGGAGGGGTGGGAGGCGGTTGTGGCTGTAAGGGTTGAGAGGTTAATGATAGGGCTTTCTTCATGGGCAGATGGGACTCTCCCTGGTGCCACCCCCTTCTCCACACACACACACACACAAACCCCTACACACACACACACACAAACCCCTACACACACACACACACACACACAAACCCCTACACACACACACACACACACACAAACCCCTACACACACACACACACACAAACCCCTACACACACACACACACACACACACACACAAACCCCTACACACACACACACACACTCCTGTCCTTGTTCCTCTTCCTCTAATCCTGTACAGCATGAGTATCCTGGTGAAGGAGGCCTGCATATGTCACGGTTCCACTAAAACAATCCTTGTTGTCCACTTGCTGGACAAACACACAGTATTTTCTATAAGTGTATAAGCTATGATGCTGCTGTTGCTGCTATTGGAACTGATCTGGGCAAATTCCTATGAAGTTTATTGACAGTCTCTGAACACTCTGATATCTCTTAAACCAAACCATGAAAGCAGTTACTTCACTGAGAGGATTGGGTGTTTAAAATGTGTAGTTCATCCCATTGATGCTCTTCTCTGTTTTAGCACAAAAAACGTGCTAAGATTGCATCGTCCATCTGAACTCTGGGGACTCAGTCAGTCCCTTTCAATTCATCAACAGAGGATTTATTAGACAGAGAACCAAACCATAGTGGTTTGAAACTGACCATAGACCAGGGAGAGGCTCGTTCTTAGGGAGGTCAACATCTCTCTGATCCAGTGGTGGCCCCGTTCCCAGAGAAACAGCATGATTCACTGAGCTCCTCTTAGAGTTTATGACCAGAGTTGTGCATCGTAAGACACTGAGGGAAGTGTGGCTGAGAAGTCTGCCCCAGGCCTCCCTCTCTGGACCAGATCCTGGGTCTGGGTCTGGGTCTGGTCCTGGGTCTGGTCCTGATCCTGGGTCTGATCCTGGGTCTGGGTCTGGGTCTGGTCCTAGGTCTGGTCCTGGGTCTGGGTCTGATCCTGGGTCTGGGTCTGGTCCTAGGTCTGGTCCTGATCCTGGGTCTGGTCCAAGGTCTGGGTCTGATCCTGGGTCCTGGTCCTGATCTTGGGTCTGGTTCTGGTCCTGTTCCTAGTCCTGGGTCTGGGACTGGTCCTGGGTCCTGGTCCTGATCTTGGGTCTGGTTCTGGTCCTGTTCCTAGTCCTGGGTCTGGGACTGGTCCTGGTTCTGAGTTTGGGGAAGTGGTCCACCAAGCATCCTCTGTAATCCAATCCGCAGCAGCTTTCAATTAGGAAGCCCTCGGGGTGCGAGGTCTTGTTATCCGTACACACTGCTTACATTCTCCTCTGCTCTCAGCGGCATCCCCTCCGCTCCTCATAACAACACATCCTCTTCAGCTGCAGCTCCCAGCTAGCTTTCTAATAACGCCAGCACTCTGGCACACGCGGCCAAGACCGCCTCTATTTTCACTCTGCCCGCTAAATGGCAGTTAGAGTTCTCTTTGTGACTGGCCTTCCTATTAGTTAAACCAAACACAATCATCCCAGCCGAATGTCATAATCTCCTGTCAGACAACAGACAAATGATCTGCGATGAGAAACATTCCGTAACCGCGCTGTCGGGTCGTCTGTGGTCAGAATACAATGAGCTCAGGGGGAGAGTTGAAAAAGGCAAAAGTTCATCCTGTTTATCTGAAGCAACATACAAAAGTTACATAAAGTAAACTCCAGGGAAGAATACGACACATTCATCTCACCAGTGCCTCTTCTATCCTACCTCTATAAATATTCCGGTCTGATGCAATTAGATCAATATTTAATTTAAAACAGTTTCCACAAATAGCATCAGTTGCAGTTGTCTCACTGTTTCCATAAGCAATGGTGTCCGAGGCAACAGATGGAGCAGAGAGGAGCAGATCCAAGGTGTGGCACAGCCCCAGGGAGAGTTGGAGCCAGGACAGGCAGCTAAACTAAACAACTTCCTTCCCTCCCGGACAGCAGCAATAACAGACTTAACAAAGCTCTAAAGATACCCATCATTTATGAACAGATTATAATTAATACATACTTTCCTTTGGAGGAGTGGAAAGGATTGCGACCAGTGACAGACACATGGAACATGTCTGTGTGTGCGTCTGCTGTGGTGAAGATAGGTCTGGCGGTAGCAGGGGCTTCTGAACCAGAGTCCCCTGAACCTTGCAGTGAAGCGTTCCTCTTTGACGTTCATGCAACACAACACCAACACCATAACTCCCCCGGTGTCCGCGGCCTGGCTCGGCAGGGGATATTGTTTCATTTGGTCTTTCTGGTTTCTCCAGCTCTAACTGCTTGGGGGCTGAGGTGGGTAATGAATACGGGGTACCCAGCACTCTCGGGGGCCCCGAGCAGCGTGGTACTGAACACTTAGAGCATCCTGGGGGACAGGGTGTCTGGCCCCAATCAGTAGACCTATGAAAGCGCGTATGGATGTGCTGTCAGACAAAGAGCCTATGGGGCGCTTATGAGGTTTAGGCCGGGGTGGGGGGGGTGGGGAGCAGGTTTTAACGCCACGTGTGCTCATTGACAGTATGTGTTCTTATGATCTTGTCTGTTTTTCTCCATCTCTCCATGTGACATCCCACCCCTTCTCTCTTCTTAGACTCATGGAGCTACCGGCAGCGGTGCTGCTGATGGTCATTCTGCTGCATGGGCTCTGCATGGGCTGTGGAGCAGAGCACAACCAGGGGAGACCCCGAGATAGCAGCCAGACCAGGGACGAGGCCCAGGACGGGGACCGGGGCCAGGAGAACCCCGAAGACAGCCTGGGGAGGGAGTTCCTGTACACTGGGGGAAGAAGCAGGAGCCGGCGTTCCCCACCCGTCCCCCCGGAGGCCGACAAGTGCTCCTACACCTTCGTCGTCCCGCAGCAGAAAGTCACGGGGGCCATCTGCGTCAACTCCAGGGCGCCCGAGTCCCTGCTGGCCAACCGGGTGAGCAGGCAGGAGTTGGAGCTTCTGAACGGGGAGCTGCAGAAGCAGAAGCGGCAGCTGGAGACGCTGCAGCAGCTGGTGGAGGTGGACGGAGGCGTGGTGAGCGAGGTGAAGCTCCTGAGGAAGGAGAGCAGGAACATGAACTCCCGGGTGACGCAGCTCTACATGCAGCTGCTGCACGAGATCATCAGGAAGAGGGACAACTCGCTGGAGCTGGCCCAGATGGAGAACCGCATCCTGAACCAGACCGCAGAGATGCAGATGCTCACTAATCGCTACAGGGACCTGGAGCATAAGTACCAGCATTTGGCCACACTGGCTACCAACCAGTCGGTCCTCATTGCCCTCCTGGAGGAGCAGTGTCAGAGCAGGCCCGCCCCGCGCCCCGTCCCCCCCCCGAACCCAGCCCCTGCCACGACCTCCGACCCCTGTCAAGCCCTTCCAGCCCCCTCCCTCCCCACGTCTCACCAACCAGATCACCAACGAGATCCAGAGTGACCAGAACCAGAAGCTCCAACGAACTGCCCTTCCCACAATGCCGAGCGGCACCCACAGCCCCTCCACCACCAACAAACCCTCGGGTTAGTTTGCGCAACTCTGTTGTTGAACTCAAACTCTTCTGTACTTAAGACTGGGGTGGGATGTGTTGCAAAGTTCAACCTTTCAGAGTAAACAAGTGGAAAATATCCATGGAAGAAAATTCCAGTAAACTCTCCAAAAAGAGTAGACTGTGAAACAGAAAGCTCTGTGTGTGTGTGTGTGTGTGTGTGTGTGTGAGAGAGAGAAAAAGTTTGTGTAAGAGGCACATATAGCTGCACATAGACCCGCCTAATCATTAATCACCAGACAAAAGCAGCTATCCATTCTCCTCACCATTGTCCATATGAATAACACACATTCCCAGAAACGCCCTGAGGACAACAGGGCTGTTGTTGTACACAGTCTTTTGAGATGCATATCATCTATTGGCTAGATTGATGCACATACTGTGCTGTGAAAGGGGAAACAGTATTTGTTTGAAATCATGGACGGTTGGAACAGCCTGAGAGAAGCGTCTTCGTTAAAAACGCAACTGATAGTCAGGCAGCCTAGAGTTGGCCTGTTGTGATGATCCAGTTCAGCATCCTTATCTGGACCGTCTAATCAATGGAATTCGTATCGTTTCCTGAGATTGCAGCGCGATAAGTCCGTCCCAAGTCTTTAATTCAATCCTGGAGTTTTGTAAGCTTGTGTCTGCATTGGTGTGGGTATTATCGAGTGATGCAGAAGGGAACTGTCTGTACACAGACAGTGTTTCTCCCCGTACAGTGAATGTTTAAGTGGGCCCGTGTGGCCTCGCTCTCCGTTGCCTGGCACTGCAGAGCGAACAAATGCTCACTCTGGCTTTCACAACAAAGTCATACTAAGCTTTACTTTTCAGTTATGATTGAAACGCAAACCTGCTTCACAGGAGCGGAGCAGGCTGGCTCAGGGACTGAGAATGTACTTTGTTCAGCGGAAACAAGGCTTTCGAATTCAAAACCCTGACTTCCCCATGGTGCACTTTATCCCTCAACGTCAAGCTACAGTTTGCTGTTTTTCCGGAGCTGTGAACAGTGTGCTCTGACAGTACTTTCTAGGAGAGGCGCGCAATTTCCTGTCCGGGCCTGTGCAACTTCCACCCTAAAGGTTAAGTAAACCCTCAACACTAAAAAGGAGGTCTGTCCAACTCTGACCTGCGTGGAGATGGACGGTACAGAGAGGACAGAAGCCCATGGGAGAAAGAGGGGAGACAGAGAGTGAAAGAGACAGAGGGGGAAAGAAGGAGAAAGCGACAGAGAGAGAGAGGGTTGAGAGAGAGTGAAAGAGACCAAGGGGGGGAGGAGAGGAAGAGAGACTCAGAGAGAAAGTACAGTATCACATTGGACTCGGGAAGAGAGAGGTCTGTGGTGAGATAAAAGCAACCAGCAGGAAAGTATGCGTGATGTCATTTGTTCCAGGCCTTATCAGGGGAGAGCTGTGTCTGGTCTCGGCTCACCACTGATACACCATGCAGCTCCAAAAGGAGAACCAACAGGGACTCCCACGTTTTCATGTGCTCCGTGAGTTTTGGAGTAACTCGACAGACAAGGGATGAAAAAGGTTCTTCTTCTCAATGCTTCTTGCCTCTCCCCGTCTGGTGTTTTTTTCTCTCCATCTTGTCTGTGTCCACTCCCTGTGTCCACTTTCTAAACTAGGTCAGTTAGTGATTCTCCTTCATCCAAATCTGGAGAAGGTAAACACTTTCACATCCAATTAGAGCTGAGGAGCCACTGGACCAATAAAAGTCCTGTTTTCTTCTCCAAATCTGCTGACTGGTAAGCTTCAGACAGGAGGGAGAGAGTGTAATGGCGATGGGGCAATAAGCCAATTCATTTTTACAGATATGGACTGGTTTCAGCCAGAAGACCAGCTGAGACATAAACCATAGTTATGCTGAGTTGCACATGAACTCCATTCATCGTTTAAACCTACGTTTTAATGGAACAATATAAAACAATCCCAACTGCAGCTGTCAAACCTTCCAATTGTGACACGCAGGTCTGTTTTTTACGTTTGATGAAATCATATAGATGATAAAGGACTCCCAGACACCATAGGGTGAAAGGCAGCTCTGAGATAACGAACACAGATGATCACTGCTCTTCATATCCCTTCTCAGCATGCCCACGAAAGCAGACTTCACCCAAGTATTGCTGCTCAACTGCCTACTTTCTAATTTATTATTACTTGAAGAATGTCACGTGAAGGGGTTCTGTTTTGGAATTTGGGCTTGGATCCAGAAGTCTCCACATGGCAAGAACTGAATACGGTTTCATGGTTTTCACTTGGTGTTGTCTGAAATTGGTACAGTTCTTTCTTTTCCCAGACAAGCAGCCAGTCTGACATGAAGGACACTCAGCTTAGTTCATCTTAACAGCAGAGAGTGAAAGCAAAACTGAAGTCATATGATTTTTTCCTCTGAGCCTCCTCTCCACGATTCAGTCTCCGCTTGAAAGATTTTGACCTTCAGTCAAGACAGAGCAGAGTTTGTATTTGTACTTGACTGAAAAACACTCTGTCTACGGACCCCTTGCAACAGCTGCATAGAACATTGTGGAGTTCTGGGGGGCAGGGCTCAGCTCTGGGTCCTGGTGAGAGACCTCGTTTGAAAAACCACAACAAGCAACAAGACATTTCCAGATGAAGGGGACCACTGTTTCACTGTTTCTCAGCTGAAGTCTGAAAGTTTGAGATAAAGATCACCACTTTAACAAATGAGAGTTTGAAGCCGTCAGCGTTCTAGACACTGTTATTCAGACGGGAATGTCTGTAGGCAGGGCTCACGGTATTGAAGAGGGAGAGGTGGAATCTAAGATCTATTTGCTGTTGCATCATTTAACAATCAGGGTTCCCTTTGCTTCTGTTCCAACGTTGATCTTGGCTTCATCGCCTCAGGCCATTTACCCTGTGAGAGTGGCAGCCACATTCAATCCCACCTAAAAGCTGAGAGCCGTTGCCACTGAAAGTTCCTCTGTCAGTGCAAGCTGAATTATCAGACTACTGTATGCCGTTCCTACAATCACTCTTCTATTCAGAGCTGTTACACTTCCAAAATTACACAGCTTTTTAGTAAAGCAGGGCAGGGGGGGGGGGGGGCAGATGGCTAAGCGGTTAGGGAATCAGGCTGTTAACCAGAGGTTGCCGGTTCGATTCCTGGATGTGCTAAATGACGTTGTGTCCTTGGGTAAGGCACTTCACCCTACTTGCCCCGGGTGGGAATGTCCCTGTACTTATTGTAAGTCGCTCTGGATAAGAGCGTCTGCCAAATGACTCAAATGTAAATGTAAAATGTAAAGCATCCACACTGGCGACCTGTGACCCCGAACCTGTGTGTGTGTGTGTGTGTTTGCCGTTTTGTGGCAGGGCCGTGGAAGGACTGTCTGCAGGCGCTGGAGGACGGCCACATGGCCAGCGGTATGTACCTGGTGAAGCCGGAGAACGCCAACCGCCTCATGCAGGTGTGGTGCGACCAGAGGCACGACCCCGGAGGCTGGACCATCATCCAACGGAGGGGGGATGGCTCAGTCAACTTCTTCAGGAACTGGGAGACGTACAAGGTGTGTGAGAACAGATGGGAGTCAGATGGCTGAGCGGTGAGGGAGTCGGGCTAGTAATCCGAAGGTTGTGGGATTGAATCCCCGCTGTGCCAAATGACGTTGAGTCCTTGGGCAAGGCACTTCACCCTACCTGGCCCGGGGGAGAATGTCCCTGTACTTACTGTAAGTCACTCTGGATAAGAGCGTCTGCTAAAGGACTGAATGTAGAACACGGAGCGGACCGCTACCTGTCAGGGTTGTGAACTCTTTGATGGCCATCAGAGAGCCCTCGCTGTGTTGGTTTTGGTTCTGTTCTCATTAGGACATATTGTTTTCAGCTGTGCCTTGTTTGTTCTGTGCTTTCTATGTGGCTTGGATGCTTCGTTCTTCTCACATGCCACAGTGTACATTAGAGTTCCTTGGTTATGCTTTTGACGGTCTGCTTTTTGTATATTTTCTACTTCCAACAAAAGAAGGAAAGGCGCATATTTTGAGCATCAGATTAATCGGCTTTTGGGTCCACACTTGCAGTCCTGACAGGTAGCGTTGCATCACACGCTGAGCATTGACGTGGTGGTGGTGGTGGGGGGGGGGAGGCAGGGCCAGGTAGCTTTCACACGTGGTTGACCCTAAACAGATGTGAAGGAATAATGAATGAGGCGGTTGTTGAGGTTTTAGGCGGCTCGCTCGCTCGCTCTCCCCTGCTCATTGCCGGCCTATCTGTGGGGCGCTCCACCTGTCAGTCACGGCCACGGCTAACATGAGGAGGGTCTTTGTTGAGTCAGGAAACACAGAGGCCTGATCAGAAACACATGGCAAGGAGAGGTGGCCTTGCTTGAAAAGAAATGCTGCCGTGCAGAAATGGGCCAACGCGACATTATTCCCTCTTCAGGAAAGTGATTTATATTTACATTACTGCAGAGATATATCCTCAGTCCTCAGAGAGTATAACTGGAGGAAGTCTACGGCCGGCAGGGACTTACGTTTCCTCTGTACGCTGAGAGGATGTAAAACTCTTCCAACAGGGAGAAAAGCAGTTGAATGGTACTTCAGCTTTTTCAAATATGCAAGGGTCTTGTTTAAAACCTCGCCAAGTTTAATACCGGAGATCTTTCTAAGACCTTTACAATACACCTAACACCACATGAGTCAGAAATGACACGTGTCATAGCTTGAGAGGGGTTTTCAAAGATTCAAAGCATATGGTCTGTTGAGACCTAGATCCCCCAATGGACTGTGAACCGCTCCAACATACTGGGCACTGAATCCTGTAACATGGTCCCGAGGTTGATTCGCTGTTACTCTCTCTGCTGTCAGACATCTACATTACATTTAGTCATTTAGCTGACGCTCTTATCCAGAGCGACTTACAGTAAGTACTGGGACATTCCCCCCCGAGGCAAGTAGGGTGAAGTGCCTTGCCCAAGAGCACAACGTCATTTGGCACGGCCGGGAATCAAACCAGCAACCTTCTGATTAATAGCCTGATTCCCTAACCGCTCAGCCACCTGACCCCGCAGACAGCCCTGGGAGACAGCATATTTTCAGAGTGTCTAACCCTGCAGGGACTGTGGCTTCCAGGGCAGGGGGAAGAGGTCCTGAATCTCAGACGATCACAGTGTTTCGACAGGGCCTTTCCACCATTGTGAGAGTCTTGTCTGTTGCCTCTGCCATTCCCAGCAAGGTTTTGGGAATATAGACGGTGAGTATTGGCTGGGACTGGAAAACATCTACTGGCTGACCAATCAGGACAACTATAAGCTGCTGGTAACCCTGGAGGACTGGTCGGGCAGGAAGGTGTTTGCCGAGTACGCCAGCTTCCGACTGGAGCCCGAAGCAGAATTCTACAAGCTCAGGGTGGGCCGCTACCACGGCAACGCTGGAGACTCCCTCACCTGGCACAACGGCAAACAGTTCACCACGCTGGACAGAGACCACGATGTGTACACGGGTGAGAACAGACGGCTTGTTACCTCAGGTCTCATCATGTTTGGGTTATTTAACCGAAGAAGGTAATGGTGAAAATGAACAATAACATTGTGTATGCTACTCTTCCTCAGTAAAAAAATCATTGTTTGAATAATCAAATCTTCTGAAAACTGTGGAACCCAATCTTAGCACCATTTTAGGCCAATAGCATCGTTTAGCAACTTTCAAACGTAATCCTCCAATACTAATACTGACAAATGACAATAACAATTATAATTCTGTATTGTGATTCTACCCAGGTAACTGTGCCCACTACCAGAAGGGCGGCTGGTGGTACAACGCCTGTGCCCACTCCAACCTCAACGGAGTCTGGTACCGAGGAGGACACTACCGCAGTCGATACCAAGATGGCGTCTACTGGGCAGAGTTCAGAGGCGGGGCCTATTCTCTAAAGAAAGTGGTTATGATGATCCGGCCCAACCCAAATACATTTCATTAGCTTTCCTTTTCGCTAGCTAGCGCTTCTATCTGTAGCTAGCGCTTCTATCTGTAGCTAGCGCTTCTATCTGTAGCTAGCGCTTCTATCTGTAGCTAGCGCTTCTATCTGTAGCTAGCGCTTCTATCTGTAGCTAGCTCTCCCGTCAGCCAGGTCTACTTTCATCAGCTCGGTCCCCCTGGGCTGCAGCACACTGATATGTCCCCATTTCTCCCCTCCCATGTGGCACTAAGGCACCTTACAGCCAACTCACCAGGACAGTGACTAAGAACGTGCAATATCTAAGCCCTTAGTATTAACTGTTGGCTGGCAGTGGGTGTCACACATCTACTGCATCTATACCCATGCACTGGTGTACTATTAACCTCTGTTCCTGCTCAGTTGTAATGGATTGTAACAAACACAAAGTCTGACTTTGAAGCGGCTGTTGTGGGATAGAGAGGGGGGCGAGGGAGGTTCATTCTAGCACCGTTCTTCATGTTTGAAGATGCAGTGTCTGGTAAAAGGACACGGGAAGTCGGTATGAGTAGCTTTGGGATAGCAAACCTACTGTATACTTATAATACAACAAATAACTATAGATGTTGACGCAGGAACATTATCTCCAGTTACTTTTCTTTTTACATTGTAAACAAACTATTCAGGAAAGAAAATTGTAGCAACCGATATTCAAGATGGCCCTTCAGATATACTGACTGCACCCTGGGGATAAGGCGAAGGTCTTTCGGCAATGAAATACTCTTCCATGGATCATCACAATTAAAGACAATAAATCAGCATTCCTAGTTCTGTGCTTCACAGTGCTGTGAGACAGGGTGACACCACAAAACAACTATTACGAAAACAAGCTTTGCCCAGGTTTTAAACTTGCTTGCATTAAAAACAAAAAACGAAGCAGTGTATGTACTGTATAAATTCATTGTTGGTGTCAGTAGTTCCAACACATTTTGTCTGTACATAAAAGATTTGTAATATAATGTAACTAGTTCATCATGTATCACTATAAAGTTGCAATAAATGATGTACAGCTCCGTTTGACTCTTTAATGTACCCTGTCTTAGTGTACATTCACATCCCGCAACATATAGGTTAGATGCATCCACAGACCAGGGTGCGTGTAGACTATGTCAAGGAATGCCAGCCTCAGCTAACCATTCTCCTTTGTCAGCAGATTGGCCTTTGTGGTCTATGGTACCACCCAACTTGTGTTCAGTCCACCAGAACAAGCTGCCTAAACATTTCCATCCCGTAGACAGAGAATACCCTCTCTGAAGGGAACGTCTGTCTTGAGGAACCACAGTGGAACAATCTCTGTGAGAGAGGACCACAGCGCTCGGAGAGCCCGACATGGAAAGCTTGGAGAACATGATCTAGGGTCTCATCAAACATCTGATGGACTTGTGTTTCAGCACCGACTCACTGGTTCCACGCCAGTCCTTCTGAGGTCGAACGCCCAGGACATCTCAGCGCTTCATTCATCAGCGGCTGGAAGATTGGGTGTCATGGCTGTGTTCCTGCTGGGTGCATTTCAGAGCCCTTGCTGGTAGTTTGTGGCCGTTTGCAGAGGCCGGTCACGATAGGTGGGATGAGAAGTGTAATTATGGACATGGTGGTTTAAAGGGCTTTTTGACTCTGACAGCAAGCACTAGGTTCCAGTGGAGAGAAACACATCTATCTTTCTGTCAGCGCTCTCTCTCTCTCTGTTTTCCCACTAAAGGCTGCTAGACAGATAGATGGTAAAGAACACATTTTCTGATTGCCATCTGAATTACCTCTCTCTTTCACTGCTTCTTTTTCTCACCTTCCATTCCTTTCAACTACTAGGGATCTGCAAAAGCTTTGTGGAAACCAGCACTGACGTTGCAGTAAGTCCCTTATTTCCATTTCACCCTGCAAATATAGCAACAGAAAGAAATAGTTTGTCAAATTACTCTGGAAAATATGACCAAAGAAAATAAACCTAGCAAACTAAGAGCCGTTTGTCACAAAAATCATTACGGTACCCCCACAGAAATTAGTAGCACTAAGTGCCATTAGAAATACTGCACCAGAAGGACCCATACATAAACTAGCTTAGCGCACAAGGAAACAGGCCAACCACAATTCATCATCTAGACCCAAGGGCTAACTCTCTCAGTCCTGCTGCTGGTGTTGGGGTTTGAACAAACAGAACATAGATTCTGTTTGGTCTACATCCTGTCTCTTCTATAATTCCCAACATCCTTCAGTTACACACTCAAGAGCACAGATGTTACACTGTGCTCTAGCAGTAACAGTATGTCCAGAGAAGCAGGTGAGGGCACTGCCATCGGTATCTGAGGTAAAAAAAAAAAAAACACTGGACCAGTGACATGCTTTCTGCCTGTGACCATCTAAAACGGGGAGTCAGATGGCTGAGCGGTGAGAGAATCGGGCTGGTAATCAGAAGGTTGCTGGATTGATTCCCCGCCATGCCAAATGACGTTATGTCCTTGGGCAAGGCACTTACACCCTACTTGCCTTGGGGGGAATGTCCCGGGGGGAATGTCCCTGTGATAAGAGCGTCTGCTAAATGACTAAATGTAAAACAGTTCAAAGACTATCACATGCATTCACCAACTGACTCAGTTGTAGACCTGGCTAGTCTATCACAGACCCAGAGTGTTTGAACAACTCTCACTGTTAGATAGGGTTCAAAGTGACCTATGTTGGGAGGTCAATTAAAATGTCATCTTAAAATTCTTCAGGCTGGTTTGCTTATCTGTATCTTTTTCCACTTTTAAAGTTATGAAATCTTATGTTTGGAATTTGAACATTAACCCCCCCCCCCTCCCTCATTTTGAACCCTGCTGTTGTATAAATAAAACATTATAAAGGTTTTATTTTCCCTTAACTTTGTGGGAAATTTCATTCAAGTATTTCACTACACAGTGGTTTGAACTGTTATTTCACAATCAATTTTTTACAGCCATGATTGTATATCTACTTTGGCAAAAATATACACCCATTGGTGTAGTTTAGATTTTAACATGCAATTCTAACAAGTCCTGGAAGATACATCCAGCCATTTTCATAGCTGTAACCGATAATAACATACAATCAATTTATATGATGAAACTCAGCCCCTGAACAGCATGTCAACATTTTCAGTGAGGCAATATTATGGCACTGGTCCTTCTGTAATGATCTGACATCGCTCTTTAGTGGCTTCTCAGTGTATCAGAAGACTGCACCAGTCACCACAGAAAGTGGAACAGTACCCTCTGTTGGAATCAAATGGTTAGGATTTTATTTTCAAGCAGTTTCAGAATGCAGTTGTACAATTTTTCACCAAACTATTTAACCTGCCAACTAGAATATTATTGATGAACCTACAACGGACCCAATAACACCAACATGAGCTGATCGTCTTATAATAGGAATGATTATAATAATAAAAGAAACAACAAAGGTTGCCAAATCAGCATCTTTATTTTACAAACAAACGCATTTTTTATTGACATTTCTTTGTATCATAAAAAAGCAATTTACAAGCTTAAGAACCGAAATAAAGCAGCACAGAATGATTATGAGTAAAATATATAATTTGAATAAATATATCTTATATTTTCATGCTATAAAATAAATTCATAAATGGCAAGTTCATAGTTACAGCATCAGCTCTAGCTAGCTTCTTCACTTCATAGTTGTACAAAACAGTAGAGTTTTGAGGTTCACAGTTGGGTTGTGAGGTTGTGTTGAGAGGACGAACAGAATAAGGGCAGTCACACACGTTCATGGTAAAACTAACTGGTCTCCCCTGCGCCCGTGGACTGGAAACTCTGTGCTTTACACATGCGTCGCAGAGAGGGAACAGAAAATATGGGCTCAGGGAGAGAGCCTTGAGGCAGAATGTTTTGGGAACCACTGTGAGGGGTAGCTGTCCCACCTGAAGAGAAGTACACGTTTCAAAGGAGCTCCATGCTCTGATACCACTTACTAGAAACCCTGAGTTCTACTTTTTTGCCTTGTCACCAAATGAATGATAGCAAGAGGCCGCACGACCAGGGAGTTTCACGACGAGAGAAGCGCAGGTTAGCCTGTCCGTCGATCCGAGCAGCGCTAACCGACTCCTCCCGATCCCGGCCTGCAGTCTGCAGCCTCACCACTAGAGGGTGGAGAGGAGACCTCAAGAGTTTCAGCATGAACACAGTTTGACCTTCCCATAACAGTGGCAAAGCAGACCCAAATCCCTTATTTGTAATGCATTCATTTAGCGGACGCTATACATCCAAAGCGATGTATACAGTAGGGGAAGATTTTTTTTCCCCTGCGATTAGTTTATCTGCAGTCAAATGCTCCTCCACTAAGCTTACTTATCGTCCCCTTAAAACTGACTGGAGGTTCTGAACTTGAACCTTGAGTCTTGATCACCAATTCAGCTTTGCGCGTGGCTCAATGACAGTCATAAGCTTCAAACGCACACTTAGATTATTAGCAATGCCAGTCTCATCTAAGTAGCAATTTCACTCGACTTTTTCAAAGTTTCACAAAAAAATATAAAAATAAATCAATATCAAATTGTTGTGGTCCTACTTCAGATAATCAGCTCCCTGACATTCGGTTTGATTGAGATATGACAGACCAAGGGTTAGCCTAGGTGCACAGACACCAATAAAAAATGTTATTGCTTTCGTTTAATACTGTTTACAGTGGAGGTAAATTGAAAAAAAAGGAGAAAAAAAAAGAACAAAACTATGGAAGACTAAGATTTTTTTTGACAAGTCTATATCAGTGTTCATAAACTACCTGAAGTTTAGTCAGTTAAAAAAGTAATCGGACGAGCTGAAAAATTCTAAAAGTAGTCCTATTCCTGTAAACACTTTGCTTGATTATTCCTGGTCAACTAGAGTCTGCCTGCTCCTGTTCTATGAAGTCTTGAACAAAGAGAGTGAATGCAGTATGCCTTAGATTCAGTGGGTGGGTGAATATTGTTGCATTAGTAACTACGGTTCATAAAAGCATTTTACACAAATATCCCCTCCTTTACCCCCCCATAACATATATATGTACGCGTATAGTTATTTGTATATAAAATCAATTTAACCTGACCTGCCTAAAAGCACCAACATTAGAAGTTTTCTATTAAGAGTATTTGAGGATGTACTGAGGATGGAACGATTAGTACCTCCTTCCTGGAACAGATAGGAATCGTAGAATCATTTGTAAGTGCATGCCCGTGGAGACTAATGATTGAGTTACAAATAGCCAAGGGCTATTAATGTATGTGGGTGAGACGTGCAATATATATATGTATCACGATTAGACCAGCACGGTTTGCTTGTCAGAACACTGGAGCTAAAATAACAGCAAACAGGTGAACGTTCTGTGAAAAAAAAAAAAAAAAAGCTTGTTTCAAACTAAATTGATAAAAGTTGTTAAATCTATGGAATATATATATATATATATATATATATATATATATATATATATATATATATATATATATATATATATATATATATATATATATATATATATATATATATATATATTTCAAACTGTGTATAGAATTACTTTTACTGCTATTGGATTCAGGTGAGCCACCTTCTGATTCTTAGATTTCGAACATTTTATGTTGCAACCCAATCCAAAAGGAACCATATTACAAACAAAAGTATAGCTCAAGTCGCTTCTCTGAACATATGTCTTAAGATTGTCCTCAGTTCCAACATATAACACAGTGTGCATATACACAGTTGAAAACAAACGTCCTGGTCTATGAATGTGATTCAATGCTATGCAGGACACCAATATGATACAAACACACCCATCCATCACACAGATAATGAAAGTACTAGAAGGAGTGGAAACAAGTCCCTAATCCTTCCTCTTTAATCCAATAGTGGCCAGGCACACACATCCACGTGCCCGAACATGAGATTAGACAAAACTGTAAGTTCTTGTGGCAAGGCACAACGTTTCCCTGTCGCTTTTTTGTATTTTATTTTTTTACACAAATTCTAGATTTGGCCTTAAAAATTAAATCTAATAATAAAAGATATATTGCACAACGCATGGTTTAACTGGGTACTTTTGTCATGTCAACTGACATTTGATAGTTTTAAACATTTTACCGAACATTTTACCCCTTTCGACCGACAGCGGTTGGTTTAACCTTGAATGTAAAGAATTTAAGCAATCAAACGTGTGCAAAGTGTCCCTTTAGTCACCAAATAAATTTAGGACTTCATGGTCAATACCGTTTTTGAAGACAGAAGTTTTCAATATCAATTTAACTCTTTGGTCTCATCTGCCATCACAATAATGTACATTAAAGTGGCTGCCATTACCAGTTCTCAATATAGCATAAAGATGAGGGCAACATGGAGCTTGATTTCCTTGTTTCATGTAGATGTTAATTGGATTTCTAAAATGTTCTTCACAAGACTTAACCGAGATGGTTCTGCTTGCGAAGTTGCAGTTTTTGTGCACTACCGAAAAGAAGAAGTGACAACACAATCTCCTCAAAGAAACAGATCGATGACTGTAAGACAGTCTATGGAGGATGACACAGTCAATATGGTGGATTGACAAAGAAAGACAAAAAAAAGGAGAAATATACTGGATGTCCTGTTCATTCAAATTAGAGAAATAAACCAGGAGAATGTCTGAGCTCACATGACCAGTACACAGTCCTTTGCATACAGGACAGTTTCGATGGCAATGGTACAACAAGACAATGGGTACACAGCAAAACAATGTGACACTTGTATAGTGAGAATTCGCCCAACAAAAGACTACATCAGTGATCAGATACATTATATGGTCGGAAAATCTACATACTGAGAAAGGAAACCCAAATCTCAGTGCTAAGAAATCCTTCCGAATGAGACTAAACAAAAACTAAAGGACTACTCAGGTTGCATAAAAGAGCACGATTGTATGGATGGCTATTTTGAGTTTAGACCCTATATCCAGGGTATTCAAGACAACCTCTATCCCAACACACCAAAGCATTTCAGAATTACTACTCGTGTATGAAAAAAGAAAGGCATCACAATGCTGAAAAAAGGGAAAGACGTGAACTGCTAAGAAGTGCTCCTTTGGGCCAGGTGACCGGATAACACAGCAATCAAGACTCGAGCCCAACTAGCTAACTGGCAAAAGTACCCTTTTGTTCTAGGCCATTTTCATGATCACCAAGGTTACACTGTATTCCATAGTTCCAGCTCCACAGGGTCTACAACATGGCAGGATGCCCATCTCTGGCTCCAGTCCTAGCTATGCCAACATGCTCAGAATCAGAAGAAAATGGGCAGATCCCTGATCCCAGTCAAAGCTCCTAAATCGCAGACACCATCACAGAACCAAATAACTAAATTTCCCAAATGATTAATCACCAACTACTCAATCCAAATCGGAAGTGCACATTTTAAGACAGAAAATAATAATAAAATAAGTGTGTTTTATTTTCAGAGAAATCTGTGAGATGTACAGAAACGTGTGACCAATCAGGCTGCTCTATGCTACTTAAAGAAAGTGCACTCGTTACTTTGGATCAAAAGCTTTTTTTCCGTCTTTCTTCTCCATCGTTTATCGTTGGGGTCTGAAAATACTTGGAAAGTCCAGACATTCTCATGGCACATCTCTGCTCTGCCGCCATGTCTGGTAATCAAGAAGCGGAACTGAAAAATATTAATAAAATGTAGATTTTTTTTTTTTGTTCTTAGTTTGCATATTCTGGGCATTTGGATGACATGCAGATGGAGCATCGCTCCTGTAGCGCTAGGCTGAGGAAAGGGACTTCAACTGTTTAACTACACCTGTTTTTCCAATGTTATCTTGAGACAAAAATAACTGTTACTTATATAAAAGAAAAGAATTGTGAGTAAAAAAACAACAACAAAAACCCCCAGAATGTAAGACATTTCTGATGGCTTCACTGCAGGAGGATCACCCATTACATGGACAGCCTCTTAACACACACACACACACACACACGTCAGCCATCTTGATATTCTCTCCAGTGATGATAGGAGGACGATGAATGATGCTGTGTGTTTACAAAAAGATGTTGATAAAAGACAGTGTCGATCATGTCTCTTTTGTTCTCTTACAATACTAGGTATCATCTCTACAACACCTTAATATAGCACCTTCTTCATCCTCACTGTTTCCTGCCTGACTGTGAAGCACAGGACACGAACTTATAGCAGAATTCATACAATCACAAAGGAATATTTCACGTCCTAGTATCAAGGCTTTGTGTTGAGAGAGTTCTGCCCAAGGTTTGGCAAATGAAACTGACCCTACAACGAACGGAGAACACTTCGGTTCCTGGTAGGTTCTTGGCTATGAGGTAGAACCCGGTGGAATTGAATAAAAAGCTAAAATACTGCCTGCTATGACTATGTAGTTGTAGTTTCATGAGGTATTGTACGGATGTCACACGAAAGCTTTGCACTGGCAGAAAAATCATTCCTTGTGAGTAAGTGACCCCTTTTGGCCACCTGTGCAAAAACAGGTCAGGTAAAAAGGTGATATGACAAGCATCTTACCAGAGCTTTCACATTATCAATTATTGCAACATGCCTATATTACTGTGTAAATATGTTTTTAAAAACATGGAAAGATAAAAAAGAGAAAAAAGGAGGTCTTGATTATTGGAACCTCCCTCAAATAGTAAGTTGAAACTCCTTTTCCCTTTTAAAATAATTCTTTTTAACAAGCCCGCCTCCCATTCAACAACTGACTTTTACAAACTGTCAGGCAGAAACCCCCAGATGCACAATGTTAGGTTGAGCGTTTGAGGGAGCTGGTCCGCAAAAAGGTTTCATATAACATGTCGTAAAGCCTGCTCGACCTAAAGACGGGCCTAAAAATCACATCTGGACGCCTGAGCCTCTTCTGGACTGCACTTTGAAGCCTCCTCTATGTCATTGGCCGGTGCTTCCTCTGAATACTGTGCCTCGAACGCCATCCCCTCCGAGGCGTCCTCTGGGTCCTTCTGCCCGGAGATTCCCTCCGTCCTCTCTGGAGAGTCCATGTGATTGCCGCCCTCCGACGCTCCCAGGTGCTTCTTCCTCAGGTGTTGGTTTAGGGTGCCCTGGAAGGGGAAGCACTTGCCACAGATTTGACAGTGGAAGGGCTTGTTGTCCGTGTGGCCGCGAATGTGGTACTCCAACTGGTCTTTTCTCGTGTATTTCTTCCCGCAGAACTTGCAGACGAAAGGGGTGATTCCCATGTGCAGGCGCATGTGGCGGTCCAAGCTGCCCTTCTGGTTGAAGGACTTGCCGCAGTAGATGCAGATCAGCCTCTCGTTGTAGGGGTACCACTGGCTGCGTAGGCTCCTCTCCCGGACGTCGTTCTCCAGGCCGGAAGAGCCCAGGCCTGGCTCGCCCTCGTCCGCCCCTGGCTTGATCTGACTCAGCACCTCAGCCGGGACGATCACTGGCCTCTTGGCCCTTGCGCGCCCTCCCCGGAAGCCGCTGAGCATTGAGCGAGAGGGGCTGGAGCTGCTGAGGCTGACGAAGCAGGGAGAAGACAGTCCTGAGTAGGTGTAGCCGGTGGACTGGATGACTGGGCCATAGGAGCCCACGCTGACTGCCAGAACCTGTTCCCCGTCCACCAGCTCCGTGTGGTAGCCGTCGTCGCCGGCGGACGAGCTGTCCGAGTAGCTTGGCCGGTCGGTCTTCTCCAGCTTCACATGAACGTCCGTCACTTGGCCGTCCTTCCCGATGAGTTCCACCTGCTCCGTGTCGCCTTCGATGGGCGCCTCTTGTTCGGACACGCCGTCGCTGCTGCCGCGGTCCGACTGGCCCTCCTCCGGCTGACGCCCCCGGCCCGGGGCCTTCCCCGCCAGCTCGGAGCGCGTCTCCAGGCTCCCGGCGTGGCCGTGCCGGGAGAAGTATGGGGGGGAGATCTGGGTGGGGTTGATGAAGAGGCTGCTGTCTTTCACGCCGTTGCGGCTAGCCTGGGAGCCGTCCTTTCCGGGGCTGCTGGAGGCTGGCAAGCTGATTTTGGAGTGGATTCCCTCCAAGATCTGGGTGCACTTGTCGATGATGGCCTGCATCTGCAGGAAGCTGGCGGCCGTCAAGAAACTGATGACGTCCTTGAGCTGCAGCGACATGCGTCCCGTGTAGCAGAAGGCCAGCAGCTGTTCGAACACCTCGGGACTCTTGATGACTGAGAGGGACAGTCCGCTCATGGTGCCCAGGGCGGAGTGGTCGCGGAAGTACGGCGAGCTGGCGGCCAAGACCGCCTTGTGCGCTCGGAACGGCTGTCCCTGGATGTGGACGATGATGTCACACAGCTTACCCTGCAGGCGTAGCTCGTTGAGCTGGTTCAGGACCGTGTTGCTGAACTCCGGCACGTCGAACTCGATGTAGCTGCTGCCGTCCTCCATGACTCTGAGGTGTCGCGCCACTTTGTCCACAGCCTTGGTTGGAGAAACAGCAGAATAATAAGATTAAACTGCGGGAAGATAAATTAATCTACGATTAATATTCATTTCACACTCAAGTGTTGCTGTCAATGCTTGATTTTTTAGAGAATACAAGATGGTAAGTAAAACTACAGAAATGTAAAAAGCCCACTATTTTTCCAGTATGAAATAAAATACAACTTGTGACTTGTTTCATTCTCACATGAGAACAGGAACAGAAGCCAATAGTAACATCTCAATATTCAACCGCACATACAGTACCAGTACTGTATCTCTGTGTTACTTAGGTCTCGCTAGCTGCGCAGCTTTAACACCTTGAGGCTATTTCAATACACCGACCCGCTACACGAGAAATCAGGAACTCTGTGGCAGAAACCAGGAGCTCCGAGCTGCCTCATTTCACATTCACACAGGAGTGAGAAAACGAATGCTATAGACATCGCTAATGCCAGTTGGCCTCAATATGTTGCAAGTGGGGCCTGACAAGAGATCCATTCGTCTTGTGAGAAAAATTATATAAGCCTGCAGCTAACTTAATGTTTTCTTGGGTTGATTCAGATAAGAAAATAGTGTGCCAACCATAACTACGCCTGTGTTTGACCTATTTAAGTACAGCCATTAACAGTCACTCCGGAGTTTGCCAGGAGTCAATGCTGACCTAACTGAGTCTCGTATGAGAACAATCTGGGAATCTCAGCTCAAAATAAGATCCCACAACTGGGCAATTTCACAGTAATTTGCCAAAGGAATGAGAGTAGGGATGACTGCAGGTTGAGACGGCATGTAAGAGCTAGTCTACTCAGTCCAGGGTTCTGTCTGTTCACAAGAGACGTGTAATCTGTGCAACAGCAGAAAAATCTCGGACCAAAAGCAACAACAAATATAAGCAGATGTTTGCTGCACGAAAATAGCAGCCTCTATAAACCTTAAAGGGAGTTCACAACAACATGGACTTAGCAACCTCTATAAACCTTGAGGAGAGTTTAATGCATCACAGTGGATAGCAGAATGTGCATTGCTTAACACTCCAATAGAAATAGGACATTCAACAAATGTGACGACAAAATGCTAATGTCTCTTAACAACATTCTTTAGAGATAGGCTAGGTCGTGTTTCCTTCAGTGAGCCCAATGCACGGAACTGTGCGAACACAGTATTAAATCCATCACTGCCCTCTTTCTCACCATCTGTCTTTCTCAGCCATCACTTTTCCCTTTCCCTCCCTCCCTCCCTCCCTCCCTCCCTCCCTCCCTCCCTCCCTCCCTCCCTCCCTCCCTCCCTCCCTCCCTCCCTCCCTCCCTCCCTCCCTCCCTCCCTCCCTCCCTCCCTCCCTCCCTCCCTCCCTCCCTCCCTCCCTCCCTCCCTCCCTCCCTCCCTCCCTCCCTCAGGGCATTTAGTCTCAGTCAGCACTTTCAGAATGTAAACACTTTCTCCAATTGCCAAGGCTCGCCAAGACACCTGTCTCTCAACCCATATGTTCTGGCACAGGAGAATGGGAGAGAAGGGGCAGGCAGGCAAAACAGAAAGAACGGTAAAATGAAGCTTGGTACCATATTTTCTCTCTGCCCTTACAGGGCTTTTAAATATAGAATGCATATTAAATATATCAGCAGTGCCAGCCAGAAAACACACACAGGATCAACTGCCAAGTTGAAAGCCTGCCAAAGAATGCCTGCTCTGTGGCCGAGTTAAACTCAAGGATGAGGTCTACAAGTAAGGATCTGATTGGTCACACCCAAGGGTGAAGTGTACAACCAAGGTTCTGATTGGTCAAACTGAAAACTGGAAAGCCTACTGTACATTAGTCCAGCATGTCTGTTTCAAGAACTGAGTGGATCCTTCTGTATTAAACTACCTACGACAATTATCACTGAAATCAAAAACCTGGTCTAAACTTCCTTCTGTACTGATGACAATGTAGAGCAGGGGGCTATGGCCCAAATTTCAGAAAATAACAACTGAGTCCTGGGCAACATAGGAGTTAGCCTAGCCCTAAGACAATGTACTGATCAAACAGAAATCACACAGAAATCACTGCACTGACCGGATGGAGGACAGCCTTACTGACCGTTTTGACAGTCCCTAACAGACTGAGAGCGGTGAGGCTAAGAGGTCAACATGATCTGCTCTGAGACATTATTGACTGACAGGGATGACCGCACTGCAAAGGAAAACTCACTCCCCCTTAAAAAAAAAAAAAAAGGAATTATTCAACAAAAAAAAGCTGTATCAGCGAACAAGCACTGAATGTTTTCTTCAAGATAAGCTATATTTCGCCTATTTGACTAAAAAGCTTGCTCGGCATCCAAAGCTAAAATTGCTAAACAAGCAGGGCATGCCAGAGCAATATGAGAAGGAGAGGAAATACAGAGGCAGACTTTTGGAAGTCGAAGCGATAAAGGTGGAGGGATTATTTGATCTGCTTTGGTGTGCAACTGCAACAGAATCATTAGTTTATTACGATGTGAACTAAAAGACGTGTTAAGGAACGAGTAGGCCTTGCTTGGAAGCCGAGCCACAGAACATGTTAGTTTAGTCAGTTCAGGACTCCCAAGATCAACCGTTACACTTACATACCAACCATGACGCATCATTCTCCCCTCGCTCGTGAATCGAGCCTGGGTCTTTATTCACAAGCTCATCCGCACGTCTGTCCTCCTCAGTTTAGACTAGCTATTCAGACGACCTGCTGGCTGTTATTGTAGCTGGATGACATAAGACAGGACACTGCCATTCAACCCACAAAAGTCTGGGCAATTAAGATAGTTATTTTGACTGACACTGGACAACTAATACCCAGATTGCCTCCTTTAAAAAATAGAAACACAATTATCATTATTAGAGACCTAATTAAAAATGGATCCCCCCCCCCCCTCCAATTAGCAGGGGAAATCAGACTTTGCATGAGGTTGACCTAATATCTACAGATAAAAATAATTTACAGTTGCTTGGTAGACTCCATGGAGAAATAATTCCCTCCATTTTACAATCAGACATTCGTAACCAAGTGAGGCTTGAGATGAATCCTGAACTGGAAGCTGCCATCCTTCATTTAGCATCCATCGCTTGATGTGTTCACAGTCTATCTTTACTTAGCTCCAATCTTCTATTAAATCATTTAAGCAAGGTCCATACTGCTGTGTGAGTGTTTGTAAGGGGGGGTTAGTAGGCTTGACATGCATGAAAACATAGGTATCGTTGGTGCCCCACTCAGCATTCAAATATATATTTGTGGTAGTGAAATGCATGTATTTATCCAACCAGGAGGTTGTCCTTACAATTCCCTCATGTGTTATCCTCGGGTTATCGCCTATTGTTTTGTTTGTCCTCGCATTGCTCAATCGCCATCCAGTAGCTGACAGGGAGGGGGAGACTATTCCGTTTCACAGCTTATCCAGAGGGAACCGTGGTTATAAAGATGCAGGGTTTAATGGGTGCAAAGCCATTATGCCTACTCATGCAAAAGGCTTTATTTGTGTGTCTCAGTCTGTTCTGACATGGCTTTCGGTATCCGAAGTGGTTAAGATGGACTTGCCAGGTTTCCCCATTAGAAACACAACAGCTGGAAAACACCCCAAAACACTGAGGTTCTTGGTGAATCTGTTGACGTTATTGACGTTTGGATGTTATGGACATGTAATGTCCCAGTAACATTTAACCACAAAAGCGACTCAGGACCCAAGGCGAACTCAAATGCACCGGATGACCCTGTAGCCCTGCACTTTGTACTGCCATGGCAATCAAGTTTGCAGTGTTTACGAAAAGAAACAAAACGTAATTATTTACATAATATAATCTTCATAATTGTTTTGTTTCAATTTGTTCGTGGATTTCACATATTTTAGAATAAAAAATGACTAAATGTATCGCAAGCCCTTTCCAGTAAATGTACTCGCGGAATGCAAATAACCCGGCGTTTGAACTGACACATTTAAGGGATTGACAATTAAATGGTTGCAGGCTTAAACATAATACCATGAGTAACACAAATACAACAATGAATCAAAATTACAAGAAAGCTCTTGCATGAGAAAGTCTGCCAACGTTGGTGCTAGCTTGGTGACTAGCCAACAAGCTAGAAGGATGCATTATTTGGCATGCACAAGTTTGCTGGAACCATGAAACAGTAAGATAAGGACGTTAAGATTAGCTAAAAAATGTATAACAGCAAGCAGACTGTACGTCGTTGCATATTACCTACTGACCACCTGCTCAATAAATACACACTGGACAAATTAATCCCTTTAAAATGTGTCTGTCATAACGTTAAATAAAAGTGCAAGCTTTACAGCTCTTGCCACGACGCCCTGAAAAGATTCAGTAAACTGCACTTCCGAGGTCGAACTTTGCCGCTGTTGTTGCAATGCACAACGTCCATAGCGGCATTACATCGTTGGCTATGTCTCAGTGCAATATGTTACCTTTGTGCTAGAGTTTAATATATCAAACAGGAAAGTTAAAGAATGCGTAGCGACTCGTGCCCACTTCGCCAGCCCACTTCGCCAGCCCTACCCTTCACGGATAACTCGCAGTACTGTGGCTAACTGTGTTGGCTTGGCTAGCTATGACATTTAGCTAACCAGACAGTTTTTGAGTTATAACCAGCAGTATCTATCAGACTACATTGATCTGTGCCATAAATTCATATATTTAGCAAACGTCATTATGACTATCTTGCGACAGATGACTTTCCCACGAGCGGCTGACCAGGGCTTTTCCAAGCTCGACGTGGGAGTAGGGGGGCTAGCTGGGAAGCTAGCTTGGGCTAGCATTAGCAAGCTAGCAAGATCAAGCTAAAAAGCGCTAACATGCAACATTTTTGCCCTCCGCTGACAGCCGTTAAAACGTTTCAAGAATGTTAGTATTGAATCAAAGAAACGAACAAATGAATGCTAAACTCACCTTTTCCCAATCAAACGTCGCCCATTCCCCCCCGTTGTTTTCTTTCGCGTCTGCCAGGCCTCCAGTCCCCCCCCACTCCAGCTGTGTCAGAAGCTGCTGCAATTTTCTTCTTTTTTTTTATCAAACGGAAGTGTATCTGTCTTATTGGTCGGCATTTGGTACTGTCGACAGTTAGTATATGTGCGGTCTTCCTGCTTGAAACATAACTTACCCATCACATTTGAACAACAAATAATAATTAATTATGGCTCCGATATATTCATGTTTGAGCTGTTCTGCGAAATGATATGCCACATTATTGAATTCCTACTGGTAAGCTTGTCAATCATCCAATCATGCTGGCGTGCCTGTTGCGTGGACACACACACACACACACACACACTCTTATACATCATCTAGCCTACAAGACAATATATGATAATGATGCACATAAATATAAAGTATTTCACAACAGTATGTGGTAACACAGATTGTGTCTGCTGTTTCGTAGTCATTTTGTTCTATCTGTACTCTGAGGTCAGAACAATGGCAACCTGAATAGTAAGAATTGTCGGTCTGTCTTTTATCAGTCTGTTTTTAGTTAAACAGTTTAACCACAACGGGGCGCCACACGCTAAACAAAGTGCCTTTGAAACTCTTTGGATTTCGCCCTACACCCAAGCACATTTGGAAGGACAAGACAAGACTTACAAGTCAACCTTGTTGTATGTTGACAGGCTCTTTAATTGCTTTTCTAGTTTGTGTATGGTCCACCAGGATTTGACGACACTTTTTTTTATTCGACATTTATTCAACCATAAAACACACACTGAGAACATATATGAATGTGAAACCTACAAACATGGAAACAACAGTACAAATCTGAGTGTTAGGCCAACATAGCATGTACAAGATAGCAAAGAGATTCATAGGTCAAGATTTAGTAGAGTGATTTGTAGTGGTGTGGTTCAATAAATCATTGAAGCTACAGTTGTTGCCTAATGCCTAATATTGCATAACAACACCATATTTTCAAAGCTTTCTCAAATGACCCTTGTCAACTATATCAAATCTATTCACAGTATCCAAATGCACACCTACAAAAATGTTGGTTGCATTATTTCAAAAGAAAACAGAAGCTACATTTACTTTAACGTTTACTTTTTTGTTTCTTGGCAACTGACCAATGTATGCAAAAAGGTGAGTTTGCAATCCTGTGAATGTATGAACCAATGTATGAAATGTTTATTAATAGAATGTAAATATTTAGATTATGTAGCTTTACGCATGATAAATTGGCTCCACAATGTGACAGTACAGAATTATTATGACACTCAGCAAAAACAAGTTTTATTTTTTGTTGTTTTTTATATTACAAAATGACAAGCAGTGTGAAAAAAATAACTGCATCACAGCCTAAAATATATATGTTTTAGCTCATGAGAAATAGACGTTTTGACTCAGATAGTCTTTAGGTTTTGGGTTTTGGTTGGTTGTAGTATTTATCAAAGACAAAAGTGAATGAGAGCCTCTTTGTGTTTTTCCCCTTCATATTATGTGAGTGACAGCTTGGCAGGTATAGTGAATATCTGACCTAATCTGGGTGGTGCAGGTGGCTGATAAACATAAGAAGCAGAATCGCCATGTCATTGCACATGCTCCTTGTTAAACAAGTTGCTCCTCTATTCTCAAACAGAAACGTATTCTTTTTTTTTTCTCCAAAAGATCGACGCATAACTGAAGGTGCAGCCAAGGTATGGTGATTAGAGATGGTGTTGTTGACCTGTAGGAACGATCAGGGTATCGATAACGTTTCAAACAGCCTTGTAATCAAAGGCTTTCCTGTTTTAAGTTGTAATCTTTCTTGAAATGGTTCTTTGTTAGTTGCAATAGTGTTTGCTCCACCAAGAATTCTTTGGCAGTGAACTAATGGGCTTGGTTTGGAGTGGTGCGGGGGCAAGGATCAGTCTCCAGGTGGGATACAGCAGAGTTCTGGAGGAACTCGCCGCTTTCTTTATCTCAGGTGACTAAGCAAATTCCCAAGTGTCCACCTTCCACGAGCCCTGGGGTACAGGCTTGAGGTGATGTGTCTGAAGGCCACATCTCGGGTATCAGAGAGAAGGAATAAGGGGATCTGTTGTTCTCTATCGCTCTCTGGACATCGTCATTTCGACAGATTAAAGAATGAACGAGTAAATACATTCATACTGTAATACTAGGTTTCGTAATATTTTCACCTCTAAATACTGTGCTTATAGAAAATAGAGATATTCAACATCTCGGAGTCGAATCGTACCATTGTGGATACACTTTGTTCCATTCATCCATTTGCAAGCTATTATTGAACAGGTAGGAATATCTCAGCTGTTGAACATTTGATAACCCATCAAGAGGTACAGGTTAATGTCTTTGACAGGTGCAGGTAACAAACATTGATCCAGAAACATGGAGGGGATGAAAATGCACATCAATTGAATATGGAGGTGAATAGAAGCCAATGAGAACTTGCCATAGAAAATAATGGGACACCATCTTCAAACAGCTTTGATGCTGGTCTTGATCTAATACAATCACTTGATAATTTGTCGCTCCATTTATACAATCACGTCCTTTTTCAATTCACATGTATTTTCATCATCTCCATTTTTATACATAATTTTGTGTATAATGCGTGTATCTGTAATTTGTGTATCATTACATCTGCTAATCTAAATGATTACATATGAATACATTTTTATTAACGCGACACACTGAAGATTGTTGACAGTTGGAGGAGATTTAATATGTGTGCCTCCTAATAAGTACAACATGAATAAACCATTGTCCTCTGCATCAGGGCACCAGAAATACCTGGTCTGTCAGTGCTGAGGGGGAACAATGGCACCCCAGTCCTCGTAGTCCGGCGTGGGCCCGAAGCCCACTGTTGGGGAACATATTTCCCAACAGCAGGTGTTTGAGTCTGTCAGTGGCTGGTCCTCAACCTGCCAGTCAGGGAGAAGGAAAGCTCGTCCAGGTGTGGAGGTGGCCTTCTGCTCCTCTCACGTTACTCCTTCAAGGAGTGGAGGCTGTGTCGCAGGATGAGCCGGGAAAAAATACAGACATTAGTGATAAAAAAAAAAGATATGTTACGTCGTCAAACTGAAACCAGTGACATTGATAATGTACTGCATATGCATCAGATATGATCCCCTCCTAGACTTGAGGTTTGATGTATAGTTTGTGAAAACAAAAAAAAATTGAATAACAATTCCAAAAAATTTCATGACATCGTCACATTCAAACCTTCAAACAGTTACATACTTTGATGATAAAGAATTGTTGACCATATCTTAATTCGATCTGGAAATCTACTCTACTGCAATCTGAGCTAAAGCTGAACAAAAGCCCGCAAGCTCAATTCAGCCAAATCGCAGCAGGACATGCATGGATACAAACGATAATTACACTCTAAATGCCCTCCCTGTATCATATCGTACTGGCCCAAGAAATAAAACCAAACTGTGAGACACAATGGCCGGGGTTCTGAAGGAACACAGAGGAAAGGTGAGTGACAGCTGGCACATCATGAAGAGGACCAGAGGTGTGCTGTCCGGAGCTTAGAGAAACTGAAAGCCCTGCTTACTGGAGTGGAGATCACAATGACGAAGAGGTGGAAGGTTCAGTCTGGACGTTTTTTTATTGATAAGTCTGTCATCCCTGCTGATATTGGAGCAGTAATGGCAGTTGATGATTAGCCCTCTACTGAGCTATTAACTGCATTTCTTATCCTTTTACCGGGTGCTGGGATTTCCCAGAGACAAAGACATCCTTTATGCGGCAGGGTCTTAAACGACATCTACCTGACCTGAAAGACTGTTATGTCTTACTGCCTGGCCAGAGAAGGCAAGGAGGAGATGCATGTCAAAGGTCACTGTGGGCTGCCATTTAAAATGAAGGGGTTTTGAATGACCAGGCTGGTGAGAGATGGCTGTGGCAAAATTACAGAAAATTGGTTGTTTTGTCAACATTTCATCACCAGATTTACAGAAAGCTGACCCCGACTCTCTCTTGCTCCCTAAAGGGGCTGAGGGAGTTCAGTCAGGGGAATTGATTGACAAGTAAATCTCTTCTTGATTTCTCGCTCGCTTTCTCTCTCCCTCTTAAGAAGTGACATTCTAAATGATAGATTTTAAACAATGCTAAAGTAGCTGAAATGGCCTATTCTTTTAACATATTGGGTGCAAAACAGACAGGATTTATTCATCTTACCTACCAAAGACACCCATGAACTAGGTAGTTTAAACCTTTCACAAATAATACTTTTATTTTATAGTTTATACTTCACAAGTATAAACCTTTCACAAATAATTGAGCATCTTGTTATACCTGAATTGATTATTTATCAAATCGTGAGACCAACAACTTCTTTTGCCAGACAGACATAAGTAATTCAACTTGTACTGGAGAATGCATAGAGTTTGAATGATTGGCTGCTTAGAGAAACACACTGTGTGTCCATGTTGAACCAGAGCGTTGCATTAACCCCTGACTGTCTCTGGTGTTTCCTGACAGACACCAGTAGGAGCCATGGCCTGGCTAACCCCCCACTGAGGAAAAGCATCTTTCATTAAAGTTTAAACCTCTTGAAGAAGATACAGGCTCTCCGATAAGATCTGGGAATGCACCAACCTGGAATTATGGAGAAAGAAAATTGACATTTTCTGAATAAGCGCCTGGGATCTCTCATGAAAGACCAAGGTTTATGGAACAGGTCATTCAAGGGAGAGAGAGAACCTTGAAAAGGTCTACTGAACAGGACAGTGATCTCCAAGCTGCAGCCTAAGGCAGTTACATGGGAGCACTGAGAACCAGACAGTGATCTCAGACCTAAGAAGAAAAAAAAGAAATTCTCTAACTGGGTTGAAAACAACTTTTATTCTTGGCTCGTAACCCACTGTAATAAATTAAAACTTAAAATGTTAAGATACCATGAGGGTAGCGTAGATTGTGTATGGGTAGAAAGCCTCCATTAACATTTTAAAAACAAGATTGATTTAGATTTGGCATCCTTTGATGTTTGTAGAAAAGGTGTTGCTAAAAGTAACTATCGCAATCGAAGAAAAAGAGACCTCACCGAGCCTTCAAACGATGTGTCAGTTGTGACAGTGGTATGTGACATTCTGGCATTCTGACATTTTGATGAGGGAGATATCGCTTTGCACTTAGACTCACCTCAAGTTCGCAGGCATCAAAAGCGCCCACCAAGCATGCAGGTGTTGTGCCTGTAGCACAGCCCCACAGAGACACAAACTCAAGCCCAGCCTTCCCTTAGGGCCTGGACTAGCAGAACACTTTCACACGGCAGTTTCATCATGCCGTCTCTCTAATAGCTAATGGGGTTGAAATGACTAGACTGCCAAGACAAAGCGGCTCATTCCGCATTCCTCACCGCACCGGAAAACTATCTGCAGCCGAATATGAGGATTTGCTCTGCTTGCCCCTGTTTTCTTTGAGCAAATCTTGATTTCCCTGGCCTGAATGTTAAACAGAACAGATTGACCACAGAGATATCCGTTTGCCAAGTTTTTCATGAACATAATCCCTGTTGCTTCTTAAGTGGTCTCTGACTCATGACTCCGTAAGTCCTTCGAACACAAAAAGCAGGTTAAATGCCTGCTAATAAGTATTCCGGGGGGGGGAGAACGGAGAGGCAAAGAGGAAAAGAGAAAGAGGTCTTATTGTGCTACAGTTGATGTGTTTCTTCTCTGTGTCATTTTCCCCCCCACCTCCTCAAAGTCTGGAAGGTTCTCCAGAGGAAGTCAGGGAAGCAGCGAAGGTCAACAACGCTTGTAAATCTTCAACCGTGGAGACTGGAATCAGCCAGGAGCAGGAAAGAAAATCCCTCAAACCTGGTCAAATTAATGCTCAGGTTTCCACACAACAATGAGTTGTGTAGTCGAACAATTCCAATGTATTCTTAAGTTTATCATTCAAAAGTCCAACTGATATTTATTTTTAAAGACGGTGGCAGGAGTAGAGAGCGATTGAGACTACATACGTATCTTTGCTAAACAACAGAAACCTACGGAGCCTTAAATGCTCTTGACCTGTTGAGCTTGTCACTTCACCTGCTCAATAACTCTCGCCTACGGGCTGGGAAAGGTTATGAGGGGGGAGTGGGCTTGGCAGACATGTTTTCACACCTCATTCCTGAACGATGCGATATTTGACATGGCTTTGGCCTTAACCTGAAACAAGTATAACACAAGTGCTATTTTTTTCTCCCCAACATACTCCTCTGTCCTCCCTCTTGTAGATCCCGCCTGGAGATTATGGCGGCAAACTGTTCTTTGTGGGTCCTACTCTGTAGAGATGTGCTCTATAAGATGTGCCCTGTTGAGCCTTCTTTCATTGGATGCATATGTTTAGGTTCCCCCAACGGGACACACTTTGGGGCCCAAACAGCAGGTGTTCATACTGTATAGCTAAGCAAATAGCCTACAGTGCACATGTTAGGGCAACTTTTTTCGCTCCCTGAAAATGTTTTCCTAAATGTTTTGTCAAGATCCCAATGGGGGACACTCCGGTGAGACTGTAGAATCATCCAAACTATGGTTTGTATAACAGATAGTAATCAGACACTTTGTGACCCAAGGTTATTCTCTTAAACAAAATACAAGATCTGGTTGGTTTGAGTCTCTCGTCGTGGCATGCAGGTTCTATGGTTTCCAATGAGACTTAAGACATGACAGTGGTCAAAAGTTCAAAACAATATTTATATGTTGGGATCGTGATTAAGATGGTAATTCAATTAGGAAGAGTTCCTGTTTCAGTGTGTGTTTTGAAGTGAAGTCTCACAGTGACCTGTGGAGGCCAGAGATCTGTGAAGTAAAACTCTTCCCTTCAGACTGACTGCACTGCAACTTTCACAGGGAAAAAACGAAGGCAAAATAAATAGATGATGCTCTTGTCTTAATAATTGATAGAAATTCTGGGATATCAGGGGAAATCAATTGGAAGGTTGGCCTAAAATCAAGAGGTATTGTTGTGTAAGCTGTATGTGGACATAAATCCATGTAGAGATAAAACTAGTATTGACAGCTGTCTTGATCTGGCCCACCACTGGAACCGGCAAGGTATCCACCATCTCCTCATTGGCTGTTTAACACCTCTGTAATCCCTCCTGCCCATAAGCACTGAAGCTTCTTTATAGGAGGGCTTTGGCATGACAAGAGACGACAATGAGAGTCTAAATTATATATTATGTACAGCAATTGATTTTAAATATTTAGGCACAGACGTGCACAGTGTGCCCTTTTGTCCTTCAGACACCCTTGAAATGAGTTTAACAAAGACTTTCATCAGTCGTCGTCCCCCCCCCAAAAAAGGGCTGAATGCATTTGTTGAAAATGAATCGTAATCGGTTTTAGAGTTGCCTATTTTTCTCCTCCAGGCAACCAATTTGTCACCCGTCACGACCGTGTCTCAGAACAACAGGGTGCTGTGCGAAGTGAAGACAGAGAGATAATGGAGTCAGAGAGAGAGAGAGAGAGAGAGAGAGAGACAGAGAGAGAGAGAGAGAGAGAGAGAGAGAGAGAGAGAGAGAGAGAGAGAGAGAGACAGACAGAGAAAGGCCAGGCCTGTCATTCGGACTCTCGTATGAAGTGGAGGATTAAGATAGAGGCGAGGGCCTGATGAGCAGTGCGGTGAGAAACAGATGGAGAGAGATAACATTGACTCTCCTGGAGCGCAAAGCGAGAGAGAGAAAACAGGTTGTTGGTGTCACGCCTTGCTGGTATCAGAGTTGCGTGCCGTTCCAACCCCTCCTCTGGACGCGTGCGCCAACACAGCGCCCCGTGAAATCTTGAGAAATTGCTTGTTATGACACTAACATGATACCTGTCTGACAGAGAAGATGTTCCATGAATGTATGTGTGTTTGTGTGTCTTGTGGCCGCGGATGCGTGAGAGAGTGTGTGTGTATCAGAGAGATTGGAAAGAGAGAGAGAGATAGAGAGAGAGAGAGAGCGAGAAAGAGAGAGAGCTGGGTCTGTCTGGAGAGACTGTCTCCCCAGGCATTCCTCCTCCTTCAGACAGGCGGGCTGGGGGGCCGAGCCTGGCTCAGGTATCTGCAGTAACCTCCCCTTTGTCCCCCTGCAGAATGGACCCTTTTGTCTGCTGTTTTCCGCAGGTCATTGTGAGGAGCGCTTCTTAGTGTCAGCTTTAATTCTCGGCGTAACCCTAGCCGCAATGCCCCCCCCCTCCCCTGACTCTACCTTCCGCCCCGCGTGCCGCTCCGGAGCCCGCCGGGGGAACGGGGGAGACGCCGCGTTGCGAACAAGCGCACCCAAGAGAGGACTTGTGAACCCTCGATGCTCGAAAATGTAAATGCCGCTTTAATTGTCGGACGTCAGACCTCACCCCAAGTTGATCTGATGTGAGGACAACGACGACGGGGGGACGGGGGGGGGGGGGAAGAGGATGCGTGTCTGTAGCCATCCCGGTATCCTGTCTAGCTAAAATGGCCCCCAGGCCCCTGACTCTCTAACCTCCACAAAGAAAACAAGGACCACAGAGAGAAGCAGACAGATAATAGAGCTAAAACAGCAAACAGCAGAGCCCAATATCAAGACTTTGCTTGGGTGAACCAGTCACTCCTGTCGGTCAGTCTTTGCTCTGAAAGGAATGATGACATTCATCAACTGGAATGTCTGAGGCTGTCTGATAAAGTGTTCCCTCGTCAGGTCGGATCCCTGTGAAGGTATGAGGTATCGGGGAGAGGAGGGTTTGTGGGAGCCGGTCTCGGAACAGTTCCCCAGCTCAGCTCGCATTCTCTGGATGAACCCGTGTTCCCGGGCCAGCTGGCTGGCACCATCTCATGTCTCAGGTTGTCATGGTTCACTGGACCCTTTAAAGTGAAGACACCCACCAGAGGCACACACACATACACACACACACACAAACACACACACACACACACATGCCCAAAAGGTAATTGTTTTAATCCCACCCACTTTCTATCGATTAAATGAAGACAAACTAGCATACTACCTCGCTTGGCTGCATGACTCCTCGACTGCAATGGTCATTCGGAGGCAATATTTCGAAAATGACGCAGATTCTTGGAGAATCAAATGGATCCTGAGAGGGTGGGAGGGAGGGAGTGGATCAGCTTACTGACATGGCCCACACCGCTGAGCATACGGCAGGAGATCAAAGCCCTCCCTCCTGTGCCTACCGCAGCGTGTTCCCCTTAGATCTGACAAGGTGCCCCCCCCCCCCCCCCGTCCCGTCCCGTCGAGCGACTCTGACCTGCTACCGATGATGGACTTGGTCCAAAACCGCCTCCTCAGGGCCAGAACCGGTCAGAACCGGTACCTCCGCACAGACACTCTCACCCGAGACTGCCGACGCCATCCCCGTGGATGTTCACCCCCGTGCCCTGTGACAGCCTGAATGTTCTCCTTCCCGCTGCCACGTCTACCTACCTGCAAGTCGGATCCCCAGCATGCCTTGCCCGATGCCCCTGTGGTCGCCATTTTGGCTCCTCCCCCTCGCCAGGATGTTTATTTATTGTTAAATGGACTCTCCTCAGAGCACCCGCGAGCAGGACAAACAGTCAGGGTTTGGTGAGGAGGTCTGAAACTGCATCTGAACCTGCTTGATATTTGTGCTGACGCAGCCCAAGAACAGGATTTGGTTTCCATGGGGTCAGGATATTTTCGCTCCCTCACAACCCCCCCACCCTCCCCCCCTCACATCTGCCACTAGTCTGAGCTTTCAACTCTGAATTTTCAAGCATCAAAGCTTAGAAAGCCAGTGTCTGTTAGTTTTTTTCGCATCCTGACATGGATTTTAATTTACGTCATTTTTGATAGGAAACTAATGATAAAAATAACAACAAGTTTTGGAATTTCCTTTCTCCGTAGGGAATTTCCTTTCCCCCGACCCCCAGCCCTGTCCTCTCACTCGACTGCACACACCCAGAGAGGCCTCTCTCTACCCTGTGGTGGGATCCTCTCTACCTCCCCTCTCAAGGCTGGTTCTGATGATCAAGGCTAGGACAGCGAGTGAGTGACCCCTCTGTGAACTCCCTCTTCAGCTGATGCATGAGACATCACTGACTCTGCATGTGTGCTTGCAGACAGGTAGCGACTGCTACAGACTCGTGAATTGGCGTTAGGAGAGAGACACCTGAGAGAGAGACACCTGGGGGAGAGACACCTGGGAGAGAGACACCTGGGAGACAGACACCTGGGAGAGACACCTGGGAGAGACACCTGGGGGAGAGACACCTGGGAGAGACACCTGGGAGACACCTGGGGGAGAGACACCTGAGAGAGAGACACCTGGGGGAGAGACACCTGGGAGAGACACCTGGGAGACACCTGGGAGACACCTGGGAGAGACACCTGAGAGAGACACCTGGGAGAGACACACCTGGGAGAGACACCTGAGAGAGAGACACCTGGGAGAGAGACACCTGGGAGAGACACCTGGGAGACACCTGGGAGAGACACCTGAGAGAGACACCTGGGAGAGACACACCTGGGAGAGACACCTGAGAGAGAGACACCTGGGAGAGAGACACCTGGGAGAGAGACAGCTGGGAGAGAGACAGCTGAGAGAGAGACACCTGGGAGAGACACCTGAGAGAGAGACACCTGGGAGAGAGACACCTGGGAGAGACACCTGGGAGACACCTGGGAGACACCTGGGAGAGACACCTGAGAGAGACACCTGGGAGACACCTGGGAGAGACACCTGAGAGAGACACCTGGGAGAGAGACACCTGGGGGAGAGACACCTGAGAGAGAGACACCTGGGAGAGAGACACCTGGGAGAGAGACAGCTGGGAGAGAGACAGCTGAGAGAGAGACACCTGGGAGAGACACCTGGGAGAGACACCTGGGAGAGAGACACCTGGGAGAGACACCTGGGAGAGAGACACCTGGGAGACACCTGGGAGAGACACCTGAGAGAGACACCTGGGAGAGACACCTGAGAGAGACACCTGGGAGATAGACACCTGGGAGAGAGACAGCTGGGAGAGAGACAGCTGGGAGAGAGACAGCTGAGAGAGAGACACCTGGGAGAGACACCTGAGAGAGAGACACCTGGGAGAGAGACACCTGAGAGAGACACCTGAGAGACACCTGGGAGATAGACACCTGAGAGACACCTGAGAGAGAGACACCTGAGAGAGAGACACCTGAGAGAGAGACACCTGGGAGAGACACCTGGGGGAGAGACACCTGGGAGAGACACCTGGGAGAGACACCTGAGAGAGACACACCTGGGGGAGAGACACCTGAGAGACACATGGGAGAGAGACCTGAGAGAGAGACACCTAGGAGAGAGACACCTGGGAGAGACACCTGGGAGAGAGACAGCTGAGAGAGAGACACCTGGGGGAGAGACACCTGGGAGAGAGACACCTGAGAGAGAGACAGCTGAGAGAGAGACACCTGGGGGAGAGAACCCTGGGAGAGAGACAGCTGAGAGAGAGACACCTGGGGGAGAGAACCCTGGGAGAGAGACAGCTGAGAGAGAGACACCTGGGGGAGAGAACCCTGGGAGAGAGACAGCTGAGAGAGAGACACCTGGGGGAGAGAACCCTGGGAGAGAGACAGCTGAGAGAGAGACACCTGGGGGAGAGAACCCTGGGAGAGAGACACCTGAGCCGCGGATGACTGTCTAACCCAGCGGCTGTCCTGTAGCAGAGAGGTGGGAGCGTGAGGGGGTGGAATATGTCGAGAAATCAAATTATCCCTAAAATCTGCTCCCCCCCACCTCCCTCCCGTCCCCCCTGCCTGGAGGAACAGACTCTGAACAGACTCCCGTCATGAACCCTGCCATCTTGCCAGGCACTAGCCTCCACAGGAATTTAGAACATGCGACAAGAGGGTAGTTTCTGTTTTCTGAAGCGTCACTTCCTTATTGTCGGAGACGGGAACCTTGATGAATTCTGTGATCTCTCTGCGGTAGAAATAACATTGGGATATATTTGAAGTCGTACCTAACTAAATGTGTGTGTTATATATTAAAAGATCAAGAGGTTCCTATCAAAACAGTCTGTTTTGGTTGAGTTTTAAATATATTTTAAGTCTTAAAGATTGCTGCATGATTTCAACAATTCTTTCACATTGTGACTGCGATGCAGTGATTGCTTTCCAGGGGGCGCCATTGAACTGGCAGAGAAGCACAGGAAATGGCAGGAAAACCCTCTTATTCTGCTCAAATACCTTTACAACACATTGGCTTTTGTAGATCTGCAACAACCGTCTTGATTCAAGGGCTGTATATATTTGTGTGACTAATATTTACAGTCTGGTTTTAGCTTGAGGTCCAATATTTTCTTTATATCTATATATATCATATAAATACACGCTCTATAAAAATATAGTTGCTTAATGTGTGTGTGTGCTAAAATATAATAAACTATGTAATTATATATATATTTTGGGGAAATTACTAAACACGTCAATGACATGGCAAATCAACAACCAAGCCAATCACCACGGTGTCCTTTAAAGACACGTGAGCAGCTTTGTGAACAAGGAAATATGAGCCAACAATATTAGACACATGTTGCTAGGCACCTTTGGGCTCAAAACCAATAATAATGTGACAAGCAGGCGGGCCGCAGGAGCCTACTGAAACGACGGGTCGCAGCTGAGACCACAGCCCTCCATCCAGCCTGCCACGCCGGCTGAGATGAGCACATAGGAGGGTGGGAGGAGAAGGATCAGGCTGGGATGCAGATGAGCCAGGCTGGGTAGGAAGGGGGTGGGGGAGCAGGCTGGCTGGCTGGCTGGCTGGAAGGGGCTTCAGGCAGGGTAGGAGGGAGGAGCAGGCTGGCTGGCTGGCTGGCTGGAAGGGGCTTCAGGCAGGGTAGGAGGGAGGAGCAGGTTGGGCGCGACGGGAGGGCGGCAAGCTGGGTAAGAGGGAGGAGGGGAGGGTGAACAGGAGGAGGTGGGAGGGGAGGGTGGATAGGAGGAGGTGGGAGGGGAGGGTGGATAGGAGGAGGTGGGAGGGTGGATAGGAGGAGGTGGGGGGGGAGGGTGGATAGGAGGAGGTGGGGGTCTGGATAAGAGGAGGGGGGGGGAGGCTGGATAGGAGGAGGTGGGGGGAGGCTGGATAGGAGGAGGTGGGGGGAGGCTGGATAGGAGGAGGTGGGGGGGGCAGGCTGGATTGGAGGAGGTGGGGGGAGGCTGGATAGGAGGAGGGGGGGGGCAGGGTGGATAGGAGAAGGTGGGAGGCAGGGTGGATAGGAGGAGGGGGGGGGCAGGTTGGATAGGAGGAGGGGGGGGGCAGGTTGGATAGGAGGAGGTGGGAGGCAGGGTGGATAGGAGGAGGGGGGGGGCAGGGTGGATAGGAGAAGGTGGGAGGCTGGATAGGAGGAGGGGGGGGGGCAGGTTGGATAGGAGGAGGGGGGGGGGCAGGTTGGATAGGAGGAGGGGGGGGGGCAGGTTGGATAGGAGGAGGTGGGAGGCAGGTTGGATAGGAGGAGGTGGGAGGCAGGGTGGATAGGAGGAGAGGGGGAGGGCAGGGTGGATAGGAGGGGGATCCAGGGAGGCCCTCCACAGTTCCAGAGCTGAAGCAGTGTGCAGCTGGTGGCTGGCTGGTGTCAGTCTGATGGGCCCACTGCCAGCCTGCCCCTGGCCCCAAGCCTCTCTCTGTAGGGCTCTTTGTTCCGTCTGAAGGGGATCAGAACAGGTCTCACCGTAACGTGTTCTACCAACCAACACTGGGCGATGACTTTAATGTCCAATCAGATACACAATGACACACAAACACAGGGAAAACACACACGCATGTGTGTGCACACACACACACACACACACACACACACACACACACACACACACACATACGGTTGAGAGGAGGTCTTTGGGTCCAGATCACACGCTTGGACAGGCCCTAATGAGGACCAGGAGTTGCTGTGTGGGAGCTGTGTTGGCCCTAGGGACCAGGTCATGCAGGGTTAACTATCAAAGATGAGTGCAAACTTATCCCTGTGGAAAAACCTCGGAAGAAAACATCCCACTGCACTCGCTGAGCCTTCCAAACTGGGTGTTTCCTTCTGATAATCGATCCAAGACACTGCACATCAATGTGTCTCTTACGCCAACATGAACCTTTCTGCTGAAAGATGGAAAGGACTCATTCAGACTCTCCTGGTCACTTGTGGGGACGACACCATCAGATGTGATGCTAGCTGAACTTGCTGAAGAATATATCCATTTTACCATAAGTCCATGAAGACAAATGTAATAATCAACGAATTGTTCAGATGTTTTTTTACCATGGCATTTTCTAAAACAGTCATTTGATATGAACAAAAAATACTGTAAGTGTGTATTATAGTTTTCAGCAAAAATACTGCCCATAAAAATGGATACATGTTTATTTCTTTGTTTATAGAAAACTATCTGAAGGAATGAATAAAATATATATGGTCAACCACAGAGAAAATATGATCGTAAATTTATTACAGCAGTTGGAAGGATTTGTGTGGGTATTTCAAGAAAACACCCAGAACATTTGGAAACCACACTGTGATAGACAGTGAAAACACATATGAAAACAGAGACAGATGTGCAAACCTAACATTTAGCTTGACAGGAACAGTGGCAACAATAAACTTGTCTAGACATCTCATTTTTATTATATGAAAAATTGGCTCTATTAACATAAACTGCTGATTGAAGCCAAAATTTCTCAAATTTGTCGAAGTAATATCTGACTTGTCTTTCTGTAGCTGCTTGGTGTTTTTTTTCGATGCCTCCAAAAACACATACTGCACCAATGTCACATGAGGAGAGGGACCATGCAAACATTTTTTTACATTTAAATACATGAGGAACATGATTCAAAACAGTTAAGGTTGGTTGCCAGCTGTTGTCATCACCACTCTTCGCTAGTGCTTCAAAACAAGCTGCATAAACTGTAGTAGCACGATGACGTGTCTACCTAACACTGGTGACACCATCAAGTCACCTTAAACCCTGTAAGACAATTACAACATCACCTTTAGCTCTTTAATAGCTCATTTCTTTTTTTTGAATGACCAAATGTATCAAATAGCATAGCAAGGCAAGACAATAGGACCCATTGGTTATGTAAATGTTGTCGTTCAAACAAAAATTCTTTTTTGCAAATGTGTTTTTTGGAGAGCTCAAGGTGATGTTGAAATTCAAAATCGGGTCTTACAGGGCTAGGTGCAGTCACCAAAAAGGGACGGCCTCTCTCATGCTATTGCACTCAGGATTATGAGGATATAGTCGCTGATCATGATGATGTCTTTGATTAAGAAGAAGAGGAGGAGAAAGATGAAGACAATACTGATGATGCAGATGCAGATGCAGTGTGAGACCGAACAAAAGAACTCTGGGGGTTCTGGCATGTTCTTCATCAGCTGTTCTACATCAGCTGAGAGAACCCAACGGAGAACCCAACAGAGAACCCCAAACTCCACCAGGACTTCCCTCAGCACGTCCAGTCTGCCGGGAGCTTAGCGCTACAGTAACAGGAGTTGTTCTTGCACATCCACCACAGATCGGTTTATTGTTTCAGAGCTTGTCTCCTCCTGCTGAGATCATTAACAGTTTTAGATTGTTTCAGTCCAAACTCGTGCGGAGATACACGCTCCCTGACATCATTCATGAATTAAGTTGGGCTGGAGTGACATCGTTTGCCGTGGAAGGTTTGTCAGGAACACTTAAGATGGCTGACGCCTGTCAACAGCAATACGGCCACACAGACACACAGTCACACGCTTTGCATGTTTATGTCATAATTGCATTACAATCCACACGGCCTATTAATGTTGTTCCGTTTCAATTTATGCGCTGACACAAATACGCCCCCCCAACCCCCCCCCCCCCCCCCCGGCGCGTGGCGTGTACGTGGCAGATCTGGGTGTTCTGGCAGACGGACACGGAGGGAGACCATTGGGAGCCGGAGATGCTGCTCTCGTACAGAGGCAGAGAGAGGACGCTGGAGAGACCGGAGGAGAACAGGTACATTTCAAAGTTGCGTGCACGTGACAGCCTTACAGCTCAGGCCTCCTCCGACCGTGGGCTAGACAGATTAGACATTGAGAATACAAGCTCGATTAAACATCTCAACCTGAAGCAACGTAAACAATGTACAGCACAAACTCATTTCAGTTACAGTTAAAAGGTAATAGTGTGGGAGTCAGGAGGCTGAGCGATTAGGGAATCGGGCTAGTAATCTGAAGGTCGCCAGTTCGATTCCCGGCCACACCAGAAAAAAAAATGACGTTGTGTCCTTGGGGAAAGCACTTCACCCTACCCTCAGGGGGAATGTTCCTGTACTTACTATAAGTCGCTCTGGATAAGGGAGTCTGCTAAATGACTACATGTAATAGCTAAGTGTCAAGACCTCATACTGTCTTAAGACTGGCTGTCCCCTCCTCTGGTAAGCAGATGAGCACCGGCTTGAGAACAGCAAACAGTATTAATTTGGAGGGTTAATGAATTAGTACATCTTTTTCCTGACACTGCTTATCTTCCACATCTTTTCTCAGACAGTTTGAACAGAAACTTGAAGCATAGTAAAGGGAACCCAATGTTCCCAAGGCAAGTTGACAAGACGTGACAGGTACGTTCAAAGCAGCCGCCACAGGCAAGGGGGTTTGTGGCTAGCCTTTAGCTCTGAGCCCTGTCAGCTGAATCCAGGCTGGGGTGGTGTGCGAGCGCTCTGTCAGGGCTTGCTTCCTCGCTGCCTCGTCTCCGAATCCAACTCATCACTGCATCAGAATAAGCCGGTACAATAAGTCCTTCACACAAGCCGCCGGCACCACCAATGGGAATCCAGGAGGATTCGAATCAATCAAAAACAAGGCTGTTTGCATTCCAGTTAAAGATGGTTTGTGACGATATTCTAACACATTTTGAAGTTAATTTACTGAAGAAAAAAAAAGAAAGAAAGAAAGAAAGAAAGAAATTCACCCACAAAAAAATCAAGTTTAGAGAACTCTAAACAGAGCGCTACTTATCCTGTTTTGGGGGAGTGCTTGGTGGTTAGCGCTCAACACCATGTAGCTTGGCGGTTCTCCCTTTTCGGCACAGGAAACACATTGGGAGCTCTCAGTCAGAGAGGGATACAGGCAGTCTGATGACATACAGGGAGGCAAGGGAGAGGGCCGCATGAACTCATGTACCTTCACGCCACCAAAGGAGGGAACCAGCCAATCCCTGAGAGGAGACCCATCTATCATGACCTGCAGTCTAAGAGCCATGTCCGGCATCAGGGAGGTCAAGATCAGACCCTCACCAGGCACTGGTCTCCAGGCACTGGTCTCCAGGCACTGGTCTCCAGGCACTGGTCTCCAGGCACTGGTCTCCAGGCACTGGTCTCCAGGCACTGGTCACCAGGCACTGGTCTCCAGGCACTGGTCACCAAGCACTGGTCACCAGGCACTGGTCTCCAGGCACTGGTCTCCAGGCACTGGTCTCCAGGCACTGGTCTCCAGGCACTGGTCACCAGGCACTGGTCTCCAGGCACTGGTCTCCAGGCACTGGTCACCAGGCAGTGGTCTCCAGGCACTGGTCTCCAGGCACTGGTCTCCAGGCACTGGTCTCCAGGCACTGGTCTCCAGGCACTGGTCTCCAGGCACTGGTCTCCAGGCACTGGCCGGGAAGCTGGAGGAGTTGGATGCGCCCCCAGTGAAACCGAAGGATGCCGTTCACACATCCACATGCATTCACACGCACACACACACACACACGCACACTTTCAAGCTGTCATAGGAAGGGGTTTTCGACACATCGTACGGTGAAAATGGACGTTTGGACATGTCCTGGTTTCTGATTCCCAGGAAGGTCTCCCAGTTCCCCAGCAGGACACAGCATCTGTGCTTTCTGCTCTGTGTTCTGGGTGTTCTGCTCTGCTTCTGTAATCAATATCTGCATTTGCTGTCAGGGTCACTTTTGGAGGTCATGACTTCTGGTGGCATCTGAGGTCTGAGCCAAGTTAGAAAACAAAAATACCCCCCCCCCCACACACACACACATCTGGCTTCAGTACAATATACACAATATCATGTGATGATTTTCTATTTTTGGAGCCATTTTCTCATTTCATTTTTTTTGAGGAAGAAAAGCCTTAAAGGTCACCCTGGCTGTCTTCATTCCACCCACCATCCATCTCCAAATCCATCTGCATTACGCAGAAAGGAAGACCAATAAAGTTCCTCGTAAACCCTACACTTAACCTCCCTAAGCACCAGAATATTGTAAAAGAGCAACAGCACGTAATGACGTGTAAAACCATGACATTTGGGAATAGACACAGAAAAATCCATACGCTGAAATGTGCTAACCTTTGGAGGCTGTTTACAGGGGGGATTATCTAGGCTTCCTCCGGGCTCATTATGGAGCTGTCATTAGAGTCCAGGGTGAGGGTTAGGATGAGGGACCAAGGTGAGGGTTAGTGTGAGGGTTAGTGTGAGGGTTAGTGTGAGGGTTAAGATGAGAGTCCAGGGTGAGGGTCCAGGGTGTGGGTTAGGATGAGGGTTAGGGTCCGGGGTGAGGGTCCAGGGATTAGGGATAGGGTTAGGATGAGGGACCTGGGTGAGGGTTAGGGTCCAGGGTGTGGGTTAGTGTGAGGGTCCAGGGTTAGGGTCCAGGGTGAGGGTTAGGGTCCAGGGTGAGGGTTAGGGTGAGGCTCCAGGGTGAGGGTTAGTGTGAGGCTCCAGGGTGAGGGTTAGGGTCCAGGGTGAGGGTTAGTGTAAGGGTTACGGTCCAGGGTGAGGGTTAGTGTGAGGGTTACGGTCCAGGGTGAGGGTTAGTGTGAGGCTCCAGGGTGAGGGTTAGTGTAGGGGTTAGGGTCCAGGGTGAGGCTCCAGGGTGAGGGTTAGGGTGAGGATGAGTGTCCAGGTAGAGGATGTCCTGGCAGGGTGTTGAGGGTTGAATCTGGGAGTCTGGACCACCAGGGGACAGAAATGCCCCTAGTGTACGGAACACGTGTCCATTCTGTCGAGGAAGATGCACCAAAAGACAAAATAACAATCTCTGGGGGAAAGGTCAGAGGTCACGACCTCTACCTCCTCCCTGAGAGGACGTTGGTTATTGGCTCAATAATGTGCAGCCAATCACACTGCAAGGTTTTCATTCCAGCCAGCTGGTCACTAAACCCGTGCTGTAAAGAAAACACATTTAATAGGTTTGTCAGAACAATTGGCCGTCAGCAACCTGCTGTGAAGTGATGACAAGAGACTGAATAATTGATTCTTTTTGTGTACATTGCAAGGATTGTTTGTGTCTGTGTACCCGTAAGACCGTTTACTTGTGTTCTCAGATCTAAGACTACTAACACAACGTTTCTCTCATGGGTCCTTCTGACTGTCTCTGGATTTGAAAACGACAGACAGAACAGGACAGGTTACACTAGCTCTAACATCAGGCTTGCAATCACTACGTGCAAATTTGACTGTTGCCCAAAGATATTTCGACATGGTGTTAACGCTGAGCTAACTTATGTAAACAAATCAAAATCTGCAAAACAGGCTGGCGTATATAAGCTACTTCTCAAAGACCAGAAGCCATGCTTTATTTCCAGAGCTTATTTTCAGTCTGCAATGGCCTCAGGAAAGGAAGTCAATCAAAAGGCCTCTCATAGGAGGTGCATGCCAGGATAGGAGCCAAACGTAGCCTTCCTGTCAGTTTAGTTTTCCTGTTCTCAGCTGTACAGTCCAGGGGAAGCTCAATCCTATCTGCAGGCAAAAGCTCGACCACTGAGCTCTCAAACATTTCAAGAGGGCAAATAGTCAAATCCCAAAACGTATTATCAGCAGTCCTGTTCCTCCGGAGAGAATGAGGACAGTAAGATTTGGAAAACCCAGGGAGAACCCAGTGTGAGACCAGCGATCCCAGATAGAGACCAGAGGACCCAGGAAGAGACCAGAGGACCCAGATAGAGACCAGAGGACCCAGGAAGAGACCAGAGGACCCAGATAGAGACCAGAGGACCGAGGAAGAGACCAGAGGACCCAGATAGAGACCAGAGGACCGAGGAAGAGACCAGCGATCCCAGATAGAGACCAGAGGACCCAGGAAGAGACCAGAGGACCCAGATAGAGACCAGAGGACCGAGGAAGAGACCAGAGGACCCAGATAGAGACCAGAGGACCGAGGAAGAGACCAGCGATCCCAGATAGAGACCAGAGGACCCAGGAAGAGACCAGAGAGAACATCGTGCTGAACCCAGACGACCCGGAGAGAAGTCAGGGAGAAGTGACTGTGTCCTGAGGTCAGCGCTAGCTCCAACCAGTAATCTGATATCCAGTTACAAGCGCACACGCGCGATAGCATCACGGAGTGCAGAAGACATCAAGCTTTAACAGGATATCGTATGAAACTGATAATGTCTCTCCGTTCTATGCAAACATCCAACATCTAACAGGAAAGAAGACTTCACGAATAAAACTATAAAATAGGAGCTTTATTTGACTTTTGTTTGCATATGGTCTGAGTAATATGAAACTACGGCCACACTCCCTACCCAGAGCGTGGTTTACATTATCTTGACAGAAAGCAAAGAGGTGATAGCTCTTATTTTGAGTTCCGTTGTGACCGATGCTCATCCAATACAACAGCAGAGCAAACGTTCATTTGTTATGAGCTGCCTCTATGAACATGTTTACCCAGGGGTCAATATGGTTGTGTCATAATAGTAAGCACACAGGTATCAGCTTACTGCACATTTCATGGTTCTTAAAATATTCAAAAAGATCAACCAATCTATTTATCCTGCATACAAAGACAATGCTTTGTTCAACAAAACCATGACAGAAGTTAAGACTACAAATCAGTTTTTCCAATTAAATATTCTATACCAAGGTATCCAATGTCTAGTTGGTATAGAAGCGATCTGAAGTTGCACACGAATCAGTTGGTCCGCCATGTTTACAGTCGGTCATACTTGCTTGTATTTGGCCCTAAGACACTAATACATTCTGTGTGTGTGTGCAGTAGAGACAGACTGGCCTTTGTGGACATGAAGACGGCTTTAGTGAACATCTATAATGTCAGGTTCATGCTTGGCAAATCCTCTTCCGTGCAGTCGAATGTGTTCATGCTAAGAACAACCAAAAAAACAACACCTTCAAATCTGATGGAGGAAGAGATCACACGCCTGATTGACAGACTGCTATTCTTTGTTGGATTTGATCGTAAGCTACCATGAGTGAGCCCAGGTATTGTGAGGGTAAACTTGCAGTTGTGTCCCAGGCTTGGCGGCGGGCCGGTCTCCTGGAGGTCACGAAGGCTGGTTTGTGTTAGGCCCTGAGGTCATGGCTACCAGCGCCCAGCACCCCCAGCCTCACCCCCAGCCTCACCCCCAGCCTCACCCCCAGCCTCACCCCCAGCCTCACCCCCAGCCTCACCCCCAGCCTCACCCCCAGCCTCACCCCCAGCCTCACCCCCAGCCTCACCCCCAGCCTCACCCCCAGCCTCACCCCCAGCCTCACCCCCAGCCTCACCATCTTCCTACCACTTCAAACACACTCTGCATTCCTCTGCTGTGTATCCATAAGCTCTAATAAAGAAGAGATGAAAACCAAAACAGATGGTGTCCAATAGAAAGGTGGGAAGCTCCACACCCCCGGCTTGGAGAGACCAACCGAGACCCCCGCCCCCCCCCTCTCTCTCTCTCTCTCTCTCTCTCTCTCTATCTCTCTCTCTCTCTCTCTCTCTCTCTGTCTCTCTCTCTCTCTCTGGATGTCGGACTCAAGTAAGAACCGCTTTGCCAGCGGGAGGTGAGAAGTGACAGGAAAGGACTCCTCTCTCGGGTCTCCCTCCCTCCCTCCCTCCCTCCCTCCCTCCCTCCCTCCCTCCCTCCCTCCCTCCCTCCCTCCCTCCCTCCCTCCCTCCCTCCCTCCCTCCCTCCCTCTCTCTCTCTCTCTCTCTGTCAGTCTCTCTCTCTCCCTCTGAGGTGAGAAGTGAGGGTGACAGGACAGGAGTCCTCTCTCCCGTCTCTCCCACTGAGCAGCCTGAGTGGTGACTCACGCACCCTCGAGGCTCTGAGAAAACAACTGAGATGAAAGTGGCAGACACTGGTTACAAGCCTCCCCTACGTAAACCACACGCTGTGGAAAATGCCCAACAAAAACACAGAGGCACTTCTCCTACGCACGTGGACGGGGCTGTGAACTCTGAGGACCACAGCCCACAGACGGCTGATTGTCATTGACCCAGGCTATAATTAATTGGGCTTGGCGTGTTGGGGGAAAAAAAAAAAGTCGTCTTGGTTTAATTTTTGGGTTGAGAATTAATGCATAAAATACATATGAAAGTGCGTCCACAAAGTCATAGAATATGCAGAGAAGACAACATCTGAAAGGAAAACGTCTGTTGTGTTGGTCCTGCCACCTTGTGCGTGTGTGAAGTGTGTCTTGTGATTGGAGCAGTGGACATGCGACGGGCTGTGCTGTGTGTGTGTGCCGTCATGCTGTGTCCAGAAGAGGCCGTGTCTGGGAAAACACCTCCCCGTTCATCCGATCCTTCTGATAAACAAACAGGGGTCACACTCGCGCTGTTTCACTGAGAGGAATGTGGGTGAAAATGTCAAGTGAAAAACAGGGATCACAAGTCGACAATTGTCTCCCAGGTGGAACATGCAGGATTTTGGTAATCTAATGAAAATATTGTCACTGAACTAATTTCCTATGCGGTGCCAGAAGGGTAGAGCAGTGTGTGTGTTTTCAAGTGTGTGAGTGTGTGTGTGTGTGTTCAAGTTTCTGTATGTTTTCAAGTGTGTGTGTGTGTTCAAGTGTGTGTGTGCGCGCGTGTGGTTGACTCAGGTTTCAGTGGAGGTGTTTTCTCTGAGAGGGGGCAAGGCGGCCATGTTTGGGACTAGGCTGAGATGCAGAGCAGGGCTGCATCAAGACCAGGCAAACAGACCAGACGAGACTTCAGACCAAACGCTCATTTTTTTCCATTACTGAATAGAAAAAGCAAAACTACGGATTTGCAACAGGTTCTCCTGTGAGCTGTGGGTTGATCTGGTCCGACTGGAAGGTGGCTAATCTGACCCACCCCTCTGTTTGAAGTGCAAACACACCCTGGGTGAGCCCTGTTTCCCGCATGTTTGCTGTGACTGAAGCCGCTTATCCTCTGTTTGTTGCGTCGCGCACTCCATCATTCTCAAACACATTTCCTGTCACTCTATGATTCCCGCCACACACTGCCTGTCACCCCAGCAGGTTCTCGACCCCCTGCAGAGGTTTGGGCTAGGGGGGCTTAGCTGAAGGTCCCGAATCCACCTCACCCGAAAGAGTCAAGACCTCACACACACACCGTCAGGGTCGATGCATGCCATAGTGCGCGTAGAACACTCACCTCACTGGAGTCAGGGAGCACTTGTATCGGTGCATGACACAAAGTTGCAGGTAAATAACCCAGACGATGGGGGGTGAGCGCAGGTGGCGAGTGGTGGAGGTGTAGAGAGTGGCTGGGATGTACTGGATGTGACACTTGCAGGGTGTTAGGTGAAGATGGATGTCTGTGCTCTATCTCCCCGCACCTGGGATGTCAGATTTCTGGCTGGATAGGGCAGATATATGGCTTCCCCTTAGGCATCTCAATGCTAAGTAGCACATACACCCCCCCACCACCCCTCCACCCCTTTCTCTTTCACTCTATCTCTCGCCATCTCTCTCACTTTCTCTCTTAACCGTAACCGTCTTTGATAAACCGTAACTGGAAATAGTTTCATTTCATGCGACACAAACATAAAAACAAACCTTGCAATGTGAAAGAAATTCATAAAATCATCAGGAGAAATGTGTGTTGTTTATTCGTTGAACCAATCGACTTTGGTAATTTAGCGACTTTTGAATTTTGAAAATGCACATTGGATAAATTCCTGTAAGAAATAAATAGCACAATCCTGATCATTTACAGCATGGTTGAAGTAAAGTGATTGAGATGCCTTACAATGATGAATGAAATGTTTATGCTCGTGTACTTACTAATAGCTCACTTTCTTTTCTTTTTTTTTAAATAAAGGTTTTCGTTTCCATGAGACCTCGTAGAGCAAGGTACAGTTAAATAAATAGAAAGCTTTCCATTTTAACATGCACATCCAATTAGCTGGGGAAAGTATTTACACTGAAACCGTCACTCCATATCCACTGACATAACTCCTCTTTTTCTGGACAATTCTCCCTCACACACTCTCTCAGAAACACACTTATTCACATACTTACGTCATCAGTCTATGCTATTAACACAGTATATTGTCTTAGGGCTAAATCTATCAAAGGGATCGGAATACAAATGTGGAATGTAGTTTACAGGTTAAACGAGTCCAAGCAACAAACATCTCAACAACTCACTGGATGTGAAAAATATTTTTGGGGTGTTTTTTTTAGTTTTTTTTTACAATGAATTATGAGTTCATGCATCAGAAGCCGTCCTGTGATATTTGGTTTGAATCTTGTCATGATTTTCTTTGACTTCAAATGCAAATTTCCTTGTTGCTAATAAAGAAATGAGTGGCATATGTCTGTGACAGTCAGAAACAGATATCCTAACAATGAACTCTATAAAAAACACAACACTTTCTTTTCTCAGGAATATTTGTCTTTGAGCATTTTGAAGTCAGAGGTGTGCACATTTCCGTGGAGCTGTTGGTAGGACTTGTTGCTCTGTTGGTCGAGGGTGCAGCGTGGACATTCCTTGAGGCAGCGATGAGAACAACAGTTTCTTAATCCCACAGATCGAGATCTTCATCCTCCTCTGTCTTCATGAAGCGAAGTACGAGTTCTGCATGGAATAGAGTCGGTCGATGGGGTTTCCGACGCGAGCGTGCAGGGAGTTGATTTCCGAGGACGCCATGAAGCAATCGCTAAGACTCGTTAAGGATGTGTCGCTGTCTATGTCATGGAATATTGAATCATTTCCTGTGCAGAGAAGGTAGAAAATATATAAGGTCCATGGCTTGATAAACACAAACAAATTCAAACATAACACATCATTAAAATGATACAAACACAATCTCGTACCGCTCTAACAGTTCACCAAACACTTTCTGTGATAATATTAGAAATTGAAAAACTGCCCATGATGGCTAGTGAATTCCATTACAATTTTTAAAACAATGTTAACAGAACTCCTTTGTTAGCTGACTGCTCTGGAACAGAACCATGGCCTCAGAGAAGCTCTACAGTCTTCCTCCTCATCTTAACGACAAGCTTTTCCCATCGTCATCTTGTCTCCTCAAACCGTGTCTTCCTGTCATTATCCTGAAGGGAGTTGTTGACTTGATTACATTGTGACTGTTAATGACGCTGTTACACAACTCTGTGACAGAATAATGAGCCAGAGCTTTTAACGCCTTGCCAATATTGGTCCTCCGTCCTCCTCTCATTCTGGGGAAGGATAATGAGACTGGGAACTGGGGTTGTCGCTACTACAAGGGACAATTCAGCGGGTTAGGAAATAATATGAAGTTCAGGATTACAGAAAGGTCTCCTTGGGGCTTAGTGAAGATGGTTTATTCAACCACAGGGTCCATCCTTTGGGTGTATCGTTTCTGAATTACAATCCAAAATACAACAATAAAGCTACTGCCGCAAGTCATAACACATTCCGGAAAGATTGTTGTTTTCACTCGCCACCCCCTGTGATCCTCTCCCCATCGCCACTATTCCAACGCAATCTCACAGTCATCACATTACATTTCGGTCCCGATGCTGCCCGCTACCAAACTCTGCGCTGTTTTAACTCTTGATTCACCGTAATCCCACTGGATTACGGTGGCGCTCTTGGATTATTATTACTGGATTACAGTACCACTCTTCCCAGATCTGGCATTGTGTCCTCTCCCGCAGGTTCACGAGCTACGCCACAGAAACCATGCGCATGCTGAGAGACGCTGAGGTACTGAGGACTGGAGGAGGAGGAGGAGGGATAACTGAACATCTTGGGTTGATTTGAAACTTCAAAATAAACCAGTGGCCTGTGAGTTTGCTTGTGTCATCTTATTTGGGGAGGGGTGCAGGAGGGTGGGGGTGAGGCAGGGGGGGGGGGGGTGCTGGTATGAAGTGTGCGCACAGCCTGAACCAGGGAGCTGTGGCCTGAACACTCATCCCACTCTGGGGAGCATGTGTGTGTGTGTGTGTGTTTTAATGTGTGTGGTGTGTCAGTGTATGTTTTAATGTGTGTGTGTGTTTTAGTTACCATATGGGTTCATGTGGTCTCCTGGCATCTGGGGGGGGGTCAAGCCCTGCTGGAAGGGGTCCGTACTGTAACCATTCTGCTCCATGGCAACCAACTGCTGTTGGGGCGGGCCCAAGGGCGTGAAGGAGTTCATCATTCCCTCCATCCGATTGGACATCACCTCTGCAAGACAGCCAACCGGGTAGGAGGAATGTTAACGTGGCCATTGTGGAAAAAGTGTTGCCATGGCAAGCTGTGTACAGAAGTGAGTCTGGGGGTCCGCCACAACACCTATGAGACTAACGCAGGGCCTGTCTCCATGGAAACCCTCTTTGCGCTGTGGAGTGGCAGCGGTCTCCCAGAGTTCCCTTCCCCAACAGGACTCCTCGCTCTCTCAGGGGTGAGCGTGGGACCCACAGCCTTGTGGCCTGGTCACCGCACCGTGACTCCTCCCCCTCTGCTGCACCTGACTGGGAACACTGCCCCCCTTCCCCCTGCTTCTCATTCCCTCCCCTCCTCCACATTTTCATCCTCCTCCCTCCCTCGTATTCAGCCTCCACCTCCCCCCCTCCTTCTCTCCCTCTCCCTCCTCCCCCTCCTCCTCCTCCACACCCCACTAGAGAGAGGGAGGGCAGGACAGGGGTCACAGGGCATTACCATCCTCTCCTCCCATGTCTTCACATGTTGCCTCAATTAACGTTCCCCACAAAGCTGTGGTCTGCAGCCCGGCTCCTCCTGGCTTGCTGTTTCACGGGCAAGACCACGTTTACCAACTGTGCTTCACCTATCTGATGTGTTGTATCTCCCACCTCCACTGCAAACACCCCAGAGCGTTTTGTCCAGTCAGTGTTCGACGTGACCCACCTTGGCCGAGTCTCTGGGTGTTCTGCTGTTCCTGTTGCTGCTGCTGTCTCCGGGCCAATTTCTTCATCTGAAGGAAGGAAGGCATGTTTGTGAGTAACTCCCAGCGTGAACAGGCTCTCTGGGGACTGGACATGACTGTGAGACATCAGGGGTTTGGAAGATAACATCGAAGAGGAGGGCGTCTACATCCCAAGACTACAGCCCTGCTCTTTAACTTTACAGAGCTGAAAGGAATGCGGAGAGAAGTTTAACGTTGAGAGGTGATAAATAATTAGTTGACCGCGTTATTGTTGGGTCTGCCCTGTCAGTACTTGACGAAATAGCACTGCAGTAAATTAACCAATACAGAACAAACAATTTCTAATCACGTTCTACTGTAAATCTTCAGTGTAATTCATTCATTCTTTTAGGTGGACTTTATCTCACCTTGGCTCTTTGGTTCTGGAACCACACCTGGACCACTCGAACGCTCAGCCCAGTTTCTGCGGCCAACGTCTCCCTCACCTACAGCAGTCAAGACAACAGACTTCCAACATCTTCACGGGAACACAAACTCCTGCGTCGCAGATTGAAATCGTATGTGTGCTTTCGTGAAGCCTTGGCCGGTATCCAAAGCGTGGGCTTTTTGCCTCTTTTATTTGCTTTGATTTCAGTTAAACGTTGAGTTAATGTACCGGTCTCTCTGACTTCTTGGTTACTGGCTCTTCAAAGCTTTGGAGCGGGGGCAGAGTATGCTTTTAGGGCCTAGGCTGGGGTTTGGATGCAGTCGTTTGGAGAAGGCAGTCTGTGTAACACAGAACAGAGAGACGCCTCCCACTTCAAAGCACTGCTCGGCCATTTTTTCCAATTTGAGAACTTTATTTGTGAAAGAAACTACTGTACCGTAGGCCTCATGGAGGCATACGTTCAAATATCCACATGGCCACTGTTTTGTGATACCCGGTAAATACCTGCATCTACCGCCAAAATAAAAATAAAAGGGTTGTTTGCTGTTTGAACGTCGCTTTCGATAAAAGCATATCGTAAGTGGTCAAAATGCAACAAAACGTTCATCAGTTCCTCATGCAGACCTAGGCGGAGCTACAAAACGGCCGTGGTTTTCACTCACCTTCCGGCAGGGTTTAGAGGACACCTCGAAGGACGCCTTGAAGGCTCGCCTCTGCTGGGTGGTCAGGATGGTGCGAGGCCTCTTCGGCCTGCGGGGGTCCTTCCCGTCGTCCCCTTCCCGGAGCCCCCTGAGCCCTTCTCCGGCTTGATATCCAGGTCCTCATCGTCGCTCTTCTCTGCAAACACAGAATGTTTCCACCCACGTTAGTGCAGGTTTGAGCCGACTACAGACCTGACAACCTTCTGATGAATACGTAGCCCTGCTCGTTTCAATTCCACGGTTGTTCGTCGTCCGCAAGTGCATCCATAATAAAAAGAGACACATGTGGTTTTAATACTTTGTTATCATTTTTTTTCTTCAGAAATAGAATAGGCCGCATGCATGATTAGGCTTTCAGAGAGCAGTGGAGTATGAACATTTGTCATTGTGCTGGACACTGTTGCTAGTAAGTCACTGCACTCAGCTTTGTCTGATTTACACCAAATCAATCTTAGATAAAAAATCCCTTCAGAACACATCCACTACAACATGAAAGGGCAGCATGTGCACACATGGTAAAATTAACTCAAGATATCGGTGGAAATATAAAATCTATAAAGCAGAAGTTACATTTGTGCGTCTCTTTATCAGATCCTAGCAGATGAGGGATATGTTGTGGCTTCACGGTCCTAGGAAGTTCTCAGGAAACGAAGATAACTGAAAAACAGTTTGCGTCAGTTTGATGAATGTACGGGACTGTTCAGCGTCTCAGCACAGGCTTGCACGGAGGTTTACAATCTCAGAGACACTCAAGTCATGGACTTAATGATGAAACAAGCCGTGTGCATGTACGACATGCAGTCTGACTACTTAACAATGCTTTCTAATGAAACAACACCAGAACACCAAGCCTGGGTGGGTGAACTTCCAGAGCCAGAAGTACTATTCAGTGATATTTACATTTAGTCATTTAGCAGACGCTCTAATCCAGCGCGATTTACAGTAAGTACAGGGACATTCCACCCGAGGCAAGTAGGTTGAAGTGCCTTGCCCAAGAACACAATGTCATTTTACATGACCGGGAATCGAACCGACAACCTTCTGTTCATAGCACGATTCCCTAACCGCTCAGCCATCTGACCCCCTGATATGTAAGTGTGTACATGTTTTCCAGCGTAACCCTCTTTGATGTATGCTGTCATCTGGCTGTAGTGTGCCTCTTCTGCGGACAGTGGGGCGGTAGAAAACAGAACATTGCTCTGCTCCAGCCGTACATTTAGTTGGACGCACGCTGAGGTTAACCACTGTTCCTCCATGTCAACATTGTCTCCGTCTCGCGCTGTGGCGCCCGTGACCCCACGCGATATGACGGGACAAAACGAGGCGAGGAAAGTAAAACAAATATTCCTGTAAGTTGACAAAAAGTTGACACAGGCACAGACGCTTCTGACAGATTCCTGTGCCTGTGTGTGTGTCGTCTAAACGAGAGCCAGATGGGGGAGAGCGGTGAGTCTTGGCGGAGCGCCTTGCGGTGAGGAGACGAGGGGAGGAGCACTCAGAAGATAAGAGGCCTGGCGTGGTTGCTCCTCCAGCAGAAAGGCCCCAAATCCCTCTGTCACTCACCACGATACTCTCGTCTAATTCTTTCCAGCACGGGAATCCGCCAACACTGGGAAGGGCCGTTTCATTCGGGGGGCGGGGGGGGGGGGTGTTCTAGGTTGTTTTACAGCTACCTACTGTCGCGTGTAAACCCTGGCACCCTGCCCACCCCCATGCCTACTCTCACAGAACAACATCATAATATATTCATTCAGCAGACAGTTTTATCCAAAGCCAAGCACAGAGGAAGCCTTGAACCGTGTGACCCGCTAGACCTGCAGTCTAACGCTCCACCAGTGAGCTCCACCTATCCCCACAGAAGCTCCATCAAACTTTACTTGTGTAGCATATTTTATACCAGGACGCAACACAATGAACTTCACAGAGGGGGAAAATGGTGGTGGTGGGGGGCGATACAAACACTCATGTTTGACCCACAACATTCAAGAGGGAAGCCAAAAAAACAGCTCAGACCTGCCCTGAAGCCATGCATTCAGACTACCTGTGTGGGAGGGGGGGCCTCTAGCTGTCTGCAAGCGTGACAGGGGGGGGGGGTCGGGGGGAATGGGGGGGGGGGCTCCCGGGGGCGGAGACCTCACCTGAGTCCGAGTCTCCGGGGCTTACGGAGCCCAGCAGCTCCCTCTCCCTCTCGTAGTCGCTCTTGCAGAGCAGTTGGCCCTCCTTCAGGACAAACTCGTCGCCCTTCTTCAGCGGGCGCTCGCACACGCAGCAGCTGAAGCAGCCCAGGTGGTAGACGCTCTCCAGCGCCCGCATCACAAACTCCGTGGGGGCGATCTTCTCCAGGCAGCCGCTGCACTTGGCCGCGAACAACCTGGGCGGAGAGGGACGAATGTGGTCGTTATCGTTTTCGTTTCTCACATGTTTTACTCCATGATGACATACCAAAGGGGGGGGGTGCAGTTGTTAGTTCTGCCACTGAGGTGTTCTAAGACAAGGTTCTCTGGGTAGAGAACCTTTACCATGACAGAGCTACAAAAAGACGCACATGAGACACACTCATTCACAACACTCATTTCCTTGATTGGTTGTCCTCTGACATAGGGCATTTTTGTTTGGGTGTTTTTTTTTCTGGGATCGGCAAGCTTGGTCTAATCGCCATGGCTGGGTTGACTAGGAGACAGTTGCGGGGCAGCTGGTGAGCAGTCTCTGTGATGAGTCAGAGAGGGTAAGATGGCAGGCAGTGATAGCAGATCATCTGTTCATCATTCCAGTGGGGGCTTGAAGAGGGCTGCATATCTACTTGGAGGTCATATGGCTGAGCGGTTAGGGAGTTGGGATATTAATCAGAAGGTTGTTGGTTCGATTTCCGGCCGTGCCAAATGACGTTGCGTCCTTGGGCAAGGCACTTCATCCTACTTGCCTCGGGGGAATGTCCCTGTACTTACTGTAAGTCGCTCTGGATAAGAGCGTCTGATAAATGACTTAATGTAAATGTACTTCATCACTGTAGAATCGAGCTACGGAAAAGGAGGGTAGTCTGAGCTGAAACATGCTGGCTCATCTCCAACATGGGATTCTGTGTCATGGTTCACATGCCTGCCAGCCATACTCTGACAACCTCAGTGGTGAAAATCTGCTAAACATTTTGGGGTGGACAATTATTTCCTCAAGAGCAATATCTGAGGGGGGCACCAACATTACTGCTGTAACACATTGCCTAAGTTGTAATATGTGAAATGTATATTATTAATATTACTTAAAATTCCTTATGTTTACAGTGATTTATTGGGGGGAGAAAACAGATTTTTTCCAGGAGGGGGGGGGGGGGTTGTCGTGCCCCCCCCCGGGATTTCAGCCTATGGACAACCCTTCCTTCTGCTTTTATTTCTAATCAGGCGGGTGTTTCTGTTGTTTTACGAGTGGCTGGGAGGTTTTCCCCTTATTCTCTCTGTGGTTTATCTTGTCTGGCCGTATAAAGCTGGGTTTGTTAGTGGGATCTTTGTTTGCGTTGGTTTGGAAGAGTTGGATGTGCTTGCAGCGGGCCTCTAATTCATTACGCAAAGCGAATAGAGGCAGAGTGGCAGGAAGAGGCAGAGAGGGAGGAAGATGCAGAGTGGCAGGAAGAGGCAGAGAGGGAGGAAGAGGCAGAGACGGAGGGAGCCAGGGAGGTAAGGAGGCAGAGAGACGGAGATGGTAGGAAGCTGGATAGGCAAAGAGGCAAAGAGGGTGGAGAGAGAGGCAGTGAGAGGCAGTGAGAGGCAGGGAAGGCGGGAAACAGGAAGGCAGAGAGGCTGAGAGAGGCACAGAGTCAGAGTCAGACAGCATATTAACTGACAACATCTGCTTGTCCTGGACAAGGATGAGGGATAAACATGACTGTGTGTAAATACAATTGCATCGCAAACCAAAGGCAGGTTTTGTTCTTGTAATACAGCAGCGAGGCACAGACTGAGACATGACTGGATGTGTGCGTGCCGTCTACACGGCTTCAGATGGCAGCTGTACACACTGCAGAAAGCGTGTCAGCTTTGCTTGCTGTCTTTCCACCTCTGTGTCAGGTCTGTGTGCTGAATGTCAGACTGTTGTTATGGGAGCTCTGGAACCAGGAAGTGCACAATGCTACCCAGGAGCATCACAATGGCCATCTTCATTACCATCAGCCAGAATAAACATGGGATTTGGGGAATTGTTTAATTAATATATAACTGAGACACAGGCAAGATTACTGTCTGTTATAATCTAGTTTTTGATTATTATCAAATGACAGCAAAACAAGTTTTTTTTTTTTTTATTGGCCCAAACAGAGTTCGGAATCTGTTTATTACAGTAAGCTCAACGATGTAAACACCTTGAGGATAATCTCTTGCAAAATTACTTTGGGCAAGTTTAGCAAACAAGAAGAGTTGTCATGTAACCACCCTGAAAAGCTGATCTACTAAACCAGTGACTAACTGTGACTACTCCAACAAGACATCAACTAACATAAAAATAATACCTTGAAAAAAACAAGTCAATTCTGTGTATTAATGTAAACTAAAGTAGACTAGGTTGAATGCAAATAGGCATCACTGGCAGGTCTTACTGCTCAGTGAGAACAGCAGAAGGTTAGGAGTTTCTGATGTCGTAACTTTTAGCCCGTTTTCTACAGATCGTTCAACGGCGAAGCCCTCTGGGTTATCCAGAGACGTGTTGAGACTGGGGGAACATGGGAGTGATGATGCTGTCACCATCCCACAACCCCAGCTCTAATGTCCAGCTAATTAGCAGTGGTTTAGTCTAAAAGGCAGAGGAAATGACTTGTTAGCATGGTATTGATATGTTCTGGATGGCGCATTCACCAACTACCGGTTCCCCTCAAATCTTCTCGCCCAGATGAAAACGTTCTCATTCAGCCTCCATTTCCCCTTTCTTCTTCCTCCCTCCTCGCCCCCTTCTAATCTCGTAAGCCGTTATTTTTCTATTTCCTCTCTCTGTCACTTTGCATTATTTTGGGTGCTGTAATTCCCATTGCTCCCTTCTGGAATCTTCCTGTCCCCCGCTTTGTGTGGAGTTCTAATCCGGAGTCTTTGCCTGTTGTCGGCCCCTGTTCACCCTCCTCCGTAGGGCTTCGGACGCGGCGTCCACGCATGACGCCCCCTCTATGGCAACCACTCCTCCACAGGAAGGCCAGTACAACTCCTCTGATGGTCAGAGAGAGCCTTTCAGAGGCTGGCTGCAGAAATAAATCCTTCTCTAAGGAACAAGGGGAATTAGCAGGGAGCAGCGGACTAGGGATTTAACCCTACCTCTCGCCTTTGAAAGGCACAGTCATGCCGACTCCCGTAGCTAGCCACAATCAAACAGGGGAGGGGCGGGGGCGGGGGTGGCGTGGGAGGGGGAACGGGGGGGAGTGGGAGAGGAGAACACAGCCCCTCTGAATGACACAAGCGCTGGATTGTGAAGCGGGCTAATCCCACTTTAATACCTTTCCAAGTTCAGCTCCTCAAGAATGCTTTAAAACAACATCAGTGTGTGGGCAGCCAAGGATGACCAGGGGGGAGGCACACCATTCAGCCTCCACAACATTACCTGATGAGAGGGCCGAGGGCCTGGGCCTGGGCCTGGGCCTGGGCCTGGGCCTGGGCCTGGGCCTGGGCCTGGGCCTGGGCCTGGGCCTGGGCCTGGGCCTGGGCCTGGGCCTGGGCCTGGGCCTGGGCCTGGGCCTGGGCCTGGGCCTGGGCCTGGGCCTGGGCCTGGGCCTGGGCCTGGGCCTGGGCCTGGGCCTGGGCCTGGGCCTGGGCCTGGGCCTGGGCCTGGGCCTGGGCCTGGGCCTGGGCCTGGGCCTGGGCCTGGGCCTGGGCCTGGGCCTGGGCCTGGGCCTGGGCCTGGGCCTGGGCCTGGGCCTGGGCCTGGGCCTGGGCCTGGGCCGACACACCAGCAGAGCACCAGGGGGAGAAGAGGAGGATGGCTCACTGGGCCTGACGCATAACCTATCCTAACAAACACACGGACAACCGGAGCCTTGCTGACACACCAGACGGTGTCAGAGCACCTCCCAGACAGAGGGAGGCTGAGGGAGGCTGATATGACTGAGGTGGAGGAGGCGGTCACCGCCGTAGTCATTGGCTCTCCTGGTCCCGTGTGTTTACCCAGGCCCGATGAGAGGACGGGCTGACCGGCAGAGCCCGGAGGATCCACGCCCCTTCCCTCCCACACCTGAGCGAGTGCAGGGAGCAGAAAGAGACCCCTGTCTGGATCAATAATGGCGTTTTGAGTCAGCGAGACACAATATTTACCCAGCCTCCCATCCACCGAAGCTCATAAGCAGAGGAAAAGCGCTAATCTCAGCAGATACCTTGAAGAGGGCTCCAGAGGGAACAATTATCTCCTTCAAATCCTTTGTTCACACAATCCCTGGCTTCAACCAGACGCTTCCTAGAACTCTCTCTCGTTCGCAGTGTCAAGCCACAGTTCGTAAGATGTTAAACCGTACCTTAATAAACAAAACAGATTGGCTTCACCAGACCAATCCACGAAACTTCGATATGTGCAACAACAGAATACACCTTGCACCACTTTAAAAGAAATGCAACTCAAAATGAATAATAACTTTTTGTCTCTGAGCAAATCTTGTTAGATGAAGATATGCATATAAAAATGATTGGTGGGAGGCTTAGCTCAGAGACACCTCCGGTCGTTTCCACTCTCCTCCTCCTCCTCCTCCTCCCTCCTCCTCCTCCCCACAAAGACTCAGGAAGAGCATGCCCTTTCCCTTTGAAACAGATTACAGGCAACTTAAAGTGTGACAACATCTAAGCCTTCACCACATGGCACCGATGATTTCCCACTAAAGACATTACTCTCGGCGCTCCTGCGGCCGTGAAAAGCATCGACAGGGCTAGGTGACATGAATTAGAGGCAGGGCTAGGTGACATGAATTAGAGGCAGGGCTAGGTGACATGAATTAGAGGCAGGGCTAGGTGACATGAATTAGAGGCAGGGCTAGGTGACATGAATTAGAGGCAGCCGAGCGAGGCAGAGGGCGGTACAGACGAGCCCCTGGCCCACGCTACGTTTAGCAACACACTCTCACCTTCTACCCCCCCTCGCTGGCGCTAAGCACTCTGAGAAATACCGCCAGCAATCGGAGGAAGAGCAGCCAGGGGGGGATGATGTCACCGCCCCCCCCCCCCCCACCTTCAAGAGACAGGCGGAGGATCAGGATTAGCCTCCAAAACAGCTGTAAACCATCGCTTTGAAGATGGCCTCCCCCTTGTTCCATCACGGACAGCTATGATCCCCGGTCTGAGGAGGGCTTCTGGACGGTACAGACGAGTCGTGTGGTGGTAGCTGTCAGTCGGCGGGTCGACGGAGCATGGCGGGATGCTGTCTGGTTTACAAGCCTCAGCGCGAGCCTGATCGGTCAGGACAGGTAGTGGAGCTTGTTGAGCTCCCGGGGTCCTGTGAGCGCGGCTGGGGGAAGCGGCCAGTCTGAGGTAGCGGCTAGGAACATGTCCGGCTCACGGCAAGCGGACACACATGGCAAACGTGCAAACATTTGACGCCCAGATGTGGCGAGCAGATGAATGAAGGGCGATTCTTTTCAACTTCTTTTTGACGTTTTGAAAATGACGTTGGGAACGTGGGCCTCGTGCTGAACCGTAGATGAGGCGTGCTTGCGCACAGACCCCAAAGGAGGACGTCCCCAACATGCCTGCCTCAACACGGCGGTGTTTAGTGTTGGGGGGGGGGAAAGAGATTAGGCATAAGAACAAGCCTTCACTAACTTGCAACTAGTTGTTTTTCCTCTGATCAGTAATGTGTTAGGAAAAGTTAAGAATGCACACCACGAGTCACAGTAAAGACGATCATCACAATATGACAATATAATGCGCTCAGCATTTCCAATGTGCGGCGTACATAACAGTAGAAACTCACGAGGGTCTAATAAAACACTTTGTTTCCCCTATGCCCAGGATGAGCCCGCTCTGCTTTAAAAGCTGCTTAATCACCCCAGGTCTCTCACTGCATTAGCATAGTAATGGCCTTTAAATAGAGGCTCTTTGTTTTTTAATTAAACTCCCAGCAGGTCAAAGTAAAGCACATTAACAGGAGATGTGCACACCAGAAGATGCCTGTTCTTCTCTTTGAGGTTCTGAAGACCAGTGTTGGCTGCCGTGCCGTTTTCCTCCAGAAACTAACCCTAAAGAACCAAATGTCTGCATATCAGTTCAGTTTGATCCGTTTAAATTCAATTATTATTAACGGGAAGCAGCTATGGTAGTCCCTGTGCGGTCACTCTCTAGTCATTCGTCGTCAGCTGGATGGATCTCATAATTTCACACCCATTGGTAACCATTTGAACACTTCGTCTCTATGACAGAATTACTTGCTATGTGCTTAATGTTGTCTTTAGACAACTCCAGCGTGAACTAAGACTTTAATAAAAAAAATCTGGATCAATGAACACTGAGCTTTGCAGGATAGAGAGATTGATGTTGATCAGGTTTGTGTGTCTGAGCTGCACTGCGTGTGCTGGAGGACTCTGTCATCGTCAAACAAAAATCTCCACTCAGAGCAAACAGGCAGGACTAAGCTGGTGTTAAGGTGTGAGTGTGTGTGTGTGTGTGTGTGCTGGGCAGCAGATGAGGCTGGGTACACAGCTTTACAGAGTAGAGAGAGAGAGAGCAAGCAGATCTACACACACTGTGTTTAGTCAGCTGTAGTCTCTGAGAGCGGGTCCTCAATGCCACACCACATCTAAGCCCTGGCTCCTGGTACACAATACCATCCTTCACTCCTCGCAAGAGTCAACACGTAAACACACTGTAATTACTCTGGCAGAACTAAGACTACCTGTATTAAGCATGTTAACAACAAATCAAATAGTGTTTGCACAGCCCTGGCAGTGTCACTAGGGGAACAACAGATGGTCTCAGATCAGCTTCTCCAACCAAAAAATACTCTCAAAGAAACTTTGTGAGTAGCAAGACAGTGAGGAAACCGTCTTCTTCAGAGATGGTGACGTGGAGGGAAGTGCAGACCATTGGCTGACCATATTCAAGCTTCATCCATTTTGCCATGCAAAATGGTCATCACCAGGCTCTCATCTCGCTGTCTGGACCTTACAGACTCATCTGGATTAGGGGTAGCAGACCTCTCCTTTAGCTTCATGGTTTTTCTCAATTGAGATATTCTGGGGAAGGTGAATCTGATGTGCTGTAGAGTCACAGACACACAATCATGATGGTTTCTGGAGCTAAAGGCACACAATCCTGATGGTTTCTGGAGCTAAAGGCACACAATCATGATGTTCTCTGGAGATCCAGCTGCCTGTAATGACCATGGCGTCCCCGTGACAGTGGCAGAGGACTGGGTCCTCATCTCCAGCCTCTGCTTCCCTGCGCTCAGCGTCAAATATTCATGAACTCACACAGCCAATGTGTCTGGTCTGCATATAGCTGACCGATTCCATAGACTTTAGAAGCAACCATCGAACAACAAAAGTAAAAAGTCAAAGTACAGATTGATAAATTCTTCACAAATAATTTGGGAAAAGTAGGAGGACGTATCAGCTATCCCGCCTCAGCGCTGAGACGGTTAAAAAGCAACATTCGGAGCGTAGGGCTTTCTAATTACTGTTGACCCCTGTGGGTCTGGGACTAAGACATAAAACAAACAGTCATATGAGGTGATCTAAACTGGGGGCCTGCAAATATGCAAAGGCTGGGTCCGGCATGGGGCATCACGAAAAGGCTTCTTCTCCCAACATCTAATCTGTGGGCTGACAGAATATTAAGAAGGCTTTGGAGCCACTTGTGACCCAGCTGTTCACTAATGAAAAATTCCAGAGCTCCACACCCCCTCTGCCTGGACCCTGCCCTGTCCATCTTGAGTTTACCAGGCATGAAAAGATACTGGATTCAATAGGTGGACAAGGAGGGGGAGAGAGGATCTGGAGGAAAGCTTGTGTGTTTAACCCCTCCTCTTCTTCCCATCCTTACAATATTGGTGTGCAGTGGAGTGTTCGCAGAGGGGCTTTAATGGGCAGAAATGACCGGGTGATTATTGTGGTGGTGGTTTGCTAGGTAAGGGCTTCTGTTCGGTCAACAAAGATTCAATCCAAGCCTAAAGTGAGTCTTGAGAGGAGTGTCTGAAAAAATCTTGATTTTAAACATCAAGACAGGCTTGTGTGAGCTTTATATTTCATAAAGTCCACACATGGATATACTGAATCTTTTTCAAAAGAGAGTTTGAAGACGGTCCAAAAATAACAACAACAAAAATTTGATTAACTTCACACGAGTCAAAGAATGATTTGTGGACAAGCATGTTTCTTAGTCCTAATGGGAGTTACTGTTTGTGCCAGAAGTTCTATGGTGTGATATGTTTGGTTCAGGAGCCCACATCCACCAGAGATGCCTGAGATCCTGTAGAGAGGAGGAGGAGAAGGAGAGGTGGAGAAGAGGAGGAGGAGAGAAGGAAGAGTGGGTGGAGGAAAGGAAGAGGCAGGGAGGAGGAGAGAGGAGCAGGAGGGAGAGAGTCAGGGAGGGAGGAGGAGAGAGGAGGAGGAGGGAGAGAGTCAGGGAGGGAGGAGGAGGAAGAGGAGGAGGTTCACCCCAAATCTCCAGGAGAAACCGATCACCAATGGACCTCTGGGGAGATGAGCTCTCTGACAACAGATCATAAAAGATCTTCCCTGCGGGAATATCAATATCAGATATTCTCCTGAATAGCCACAAGCTTAGGACCTTAGATGAGCACCACGAAGGAACACAGAAGGGAAGGGAGAATGGCAGACAATGAGAAAGGGAACGCAAATGAAAAACAAACACTTGCATTCAAAGACAGGATGTTTAAGCACCCAAAGGCCAGGGATTAACACAGCGATTATAATCAGAGTAGTATATTTGATTTTTTCTGACCAGCAGGCCCCTTCAAAAGGCCTTAATCCAAGATTAGCAGGTGTTATGCTAAAAAGCTTCTTTTTTTTGTGGACGTAGTTACACTAGCCAAACAAATATGTCTTTGAGTGTGGAGAGCTGGTGAGGATGTATGGCTGTAGTCATGGAGACCACATGGTAGCTGAGAGCCTGGGAGAAGGGGGGGCTGGAGGAGGGGGGGGGGGGGGGGGTTGGAAGCCGTTGTTGGAATGTGTCCCTGAGAGACAGAGGGGCGCGCAACACAGAGCAAACCTAAAACCTGCTGTTTCAACCCCCCAAAAAAAGAATAATCTACTCAACTATTCCACTTAGCTGGAGACCACCTATAGCTATACTCCCGGCCTGGAGAAAAAGGCCATGGTGAAATCAAAACTGCTTTTCTGATCCGTTTAAGAGGGAAAGAGACGGAGGTTGACCGACAAAGATTCATTCATTATATATCGACATAAATGACAAGACACAGTGTTCAGTCCTACGCTGTTTGGTTGGCCAGCAACAGCTATACTGTACTACTTCTGTAAGGAAATATAACTGGCAAACTTTCAAAGCCTGTAAAATAAAAAACAACATCAAATAATTTAACTGAGAATTAGCAGTAAACATACAATATATGTGAACTCATATTTGAGTATGGTGCCAGAGTTCAATGTGTTGCTGTAGGTAAATGCTTCAAATGAACAAAACAGGAATTGTCTTATTTCATATGCTTGCAGAAACTTGTATGTTGTTATCTTCATTGGAGGTATTGTGTGTCTAATCTTGAAAGGGATTTTTGTTCTCAATATTACCATCTTACATTTCAGTGAATCTATTCTGCGTGTGGCTGTAGGTGATCTGGTGGTCTGATCCTACGCGCGCACACGCACACACACACACACACACGCGCGCACACACACAGGTCTGTGGTTTCCATGCATATAGCTGACAGGTATCCTGTGAATAACCACACAGCTACAGGAAAATCGTTTGGAGGTACAAATTCAAGCCATAGGCACATCCCTCGTCCATGCACTCCTCTGGCCCCTCCTCCCCACACACACACACTCCACACCCTCTCATACTCCTCCACACACCCATCCACCCAGTCCTCTTCTCCAGCTGCACACGCCTCCAGCACTTAGCTCCCCTCACCTCACCTTCCCATCCCTCCCCCCTCCCCTCCTTCTCCCAGGGGAAGTGGGATCACATCACTGCTGCTGCTGGTATTTCCTCATCTCTCTGACGCGCGGCATCTGAGCGCCCAACTCTCCATCTACTGAGCCAAACTAGGCGACTGCTAACGACGCTAAATGCTAGATAAGAGCTCATGGAAAAGCTTACTGAGCACCCAGTCTGATCGCTGGATCTCAAAGAGAGGGAGACTAGACCTCCTACTGCACCCAGCCCTCTCACACAGAGACAAGGAGAGCTTTGATCGGCAGGTTTGACACGTCCTTCAGCAGCTGAAGTCTCATCGTGTTCCAGGGCTTTGCCCACATCCTGGCCCCTGCCCGGAGCAAGTTGGCTCTGACACGCTGAGATTGAAGCACACTTACATCCTAGTTACAGGAACACTCAAATAGGGGATCACTGATATAGCCAGAGGGGGTCATCAGGATGTGATGTCACTTTCCACCAGTCCCAGGTCCACCCCGCTCCCCTGCCCTCAGGGCGATCACGCTGCCCCCAGCCTCCCTCCTCATGACAGAGCCCTGAGGCTTCAGCACCACCCCCCACCCCCCTTGTCCTCCCTGCTGGCCGACCCAGGTGCCTGTCACAGAGCTGTCTGCTCCATGGCTGGTGTCACCCTCCACATAAAGCCCCCCTGTGCTCCCCTCTCCATGTCCCCAGGCCCCAGCCTTTCATTCTCAGGTCACTGGCACAGCGTTGCCTCATCCAGGGCCCCCGGGGGCCCCCAGCCAGGACCATTGTCTGGCCTCAGAGAAAGACTATTATTTCAACTCAATTTACTGTGAGTACACACTGAATGAGCTCCGCCCCCCTCCTCATCCTTTCCCCTCGCACACACTCTCTCCTCTGCGATTCCCCGCGCCACCCCCCCCCCCCCCCCTCAACCCTTACGTCCCCCATGAACCATGTGATATACTGTGATATACGTGGCTAACGAATCACTCCTCCCCCCCCCCCCCCCATTTCCATCGCTAGCGTCAGAGCGCGGCTCGCTAATTCACTTTACGAGCCGAGAAGAAGAAGACAAGCGGTGTGTGTTTCTGTGTGTGCCTTCTTCACTGGGCGGGGGGTAAGGTGTGGCCCAGGCGGTGAGGTCAGCTGCTGCTATCGCACCACTCTGCTTTATTCTCCAGTCCCCAAACACACTGGTACCATTCTCGTATGCCAGAGCAGTATTCAAAGAACTATAAAAAAAAAACTGACTGAACCAAGTCTGTATGTGATCTACGTCAGTGTTGACAGTTACATTACATATCATTCCTTTCCCATTTCATCCAAAGCAAAATGAATTCATATAATGTAGATGTCTAACCCCGACTCATCGTTTGCAGCATAAAATAAAGGAACATTATCTCTGTGGTTATAGTCAAGGAACGGAACAAGTTTATTTAACTGAGTCAGATGGCTGATGGTGAGAGTGGTGAGGGAGTCGGGCTAGTAATCAGAAGGTTGGCGGATCGATTGCCAGCCGTGCCAAATGACGTTGTGTCCTTGGGCAAGGCACTTCACCCTACTTGCCTCAAGCTACTTGCCTGTACTTACTGTGGGTCGCTCTGGATAAGAGCGTCTGCTAAATGACTAAAATGTAAATATGTGTGAAGACAAACAGCCTTGTGCAGGATTCAGCCACCACATCAGGTTCCACTGACTGGGGAATAGACCCAACGTGGGTCTTTGTGTCTCCATGACAAAGGACACAGCGAGACTGTGGACGCCCAGCTGCAGGGTGAGAGAGGGACGGCGGGTGTCTAATGTCGTTAGAGCCGTCTCCACAGCTAAAGAGAGAAAGCGACCGGCTGTGGAACACTTCCTGATTGACAAGTCAGGACGCGAATGCATCCACGTTCGACCGTCTAAGCTTTTACATCATTCTTTTTCCCTCCCCCCCCCCCACACAGAAGTCTGTGAAAATGTGTCGCAGACATCACCGCTAGGAAGAACAGTCTATCCTCCTCTCGCAAAGGAGACTACATAAGTCTTAATTATAGAGAATTATTAGGCAGCTTTAAGTAGCGTTCGTTTACACTGCCTTGGCCCAGCAGAGGTAACATGATTATCTGGAGCCTCTTTTATCTTAGGCAAAAGGGGGCTGACACACCAGCACAAACTAACGTGATAAAAGCTCTTGCTATCACTGCTTGATTCAAGGACTTTAAAGGTAAGTGTTTATGACAAGGTAATAATGCAGCATGCAAAAGTCTGGCCTGTAAATTGCTTAGTTAGGCTATGATGGATGAGGCGGACCCTAACCTTGTTTCTTCTAAAACCTCTTGATTTCTAAAGCCGAGGATAATGAATTTGATTTGATTTGCCCCTCCTTATCTAATTAAGAGTTTAAGAAATTTGACCCTGCTTCGAGAACCAAAAATGAATAAGTCAAAAATACAAACATTACTAAGATACTTGCCATGATCATTTTTCAACTTCTATAGATTTAAGTTAAAACGTTTTATTTTTTATTTTTGTATATGTTAATCCACATCTCCGAGAACTATATTGCCTCAAGCTTTTGGTTCCAACAGCTGTGTATATGGTCATAATGACAGCCCTGCCACTAACAGACGAGGCTTGAGAAAGACAACCCAGAAAGATGACTTAATCTGTGATCAATCTCAACAGAGAAAACACATCCTTATAAAAACACCAGCCCTCGACGTTTACATCTAGATTTTATTCTACAAGCGCCTGAGAAGCTTTGACGGCTCTCTTGGCATCCGTCTCCTGAGTGGGACCTCCTCCGTCCCAGCTAGGGGTCTTACAGACACACGCTGATCACTGACAGTCCGTCCACCTCCATCTTTGTATGGCTCGACACACAGCCCCACGCCGGCTGAACCGAGCGAGAACATTCCGGATCCAATTACTTGGAATACACACTTCAGTTTATCTCACTCCCAGTCATTATCTGAATTGTCAACATACCATTAGTGTACCTGCTTGAGAAGTGTGTGTGTGTGTGTGTGTGTGTGTGTGTGTGTGTGTTTGTCTTCTAATAAGGCCCAGAGGGACAGGGTTATTTAGTAGGAAACCTTTGCAGGCTGTAGGAACTCTGCTTCATAACCGCACTCCAAACACAAGCAGGACTGCAGAGCACGTCGCCATTAAGCACCCAATCCTAACGCACCTGTCTCCGCGCAGGGAGCGGCGGAATCAGGAGATGAATGATGTGATCGTGGAGACAGGAGGACCAGCCAAGCCCACCCTCAGCCTGTCCAGGACAGGACTCCACTGCCCAGAGCGGGGGATGAACCTGCTGGGCTCCTGACCAGCACAGCCCCCCTCGTCACTGGAGCTACACCAACGGTCTCCAGTAATGCTACTATTACTCCACCTGACCAAGTTAAAGTGCTGAGTTACACACACACACACACACACACACACACAGGGGTTCATAGCCCTTCTACATAAAGAGACTTTTCGAGACTCGGGAGGATGGATCCTGTTAATTGTGCCAAGTTACATCCGAGTCATTTACACCAGACAACCCCTACAACGTAAACGGACCGTTAGAATTTGCATAAATCCTTGTAATTGCTAATGGGCCTTGATGAACACTGAATGAGACCAGGGTGTAAACTTTCACAGTGACAAAGATCCTCCAATATCGTCTGAGACCGAAAGCAGACTCTTCTCACATCGGGACTTCAAGCTAAACGGATGACGTCTCCTGTCCTTCTCCTCATGCGTGTGAGATGCATGTAAGACATGCGTGTGAGATGCATGTAAGACACTGGGCCCGCTGAGAACCACCAGTAATTACAGGAAAAGTACAGCCCTCACCCTCTCCTCCATAGGGAGCTTCACAAGCAATAACCTAGCGAGAGAGCGACAGGAGGCTAGATTAGATCCGGAGCCGGTTCGACTGACGGAGATCAAGTCGACGCCTCCGTCTGCCTGTGTGCTCTTAGGTCAGACGAGGCTCATTTGATTAGTGGGGGTGTCCCACCAAAAGACAAGTGCCACTCACAACCAGTGACAGAGAGAAACAGAGTATGAGCTGTTGTGTATGTGTGTGTGTGTGTGTGTGTGTGTGTGTGTGGTGGGGGTTAGGAGCGATGGAAGGGTTCAGAGGGAGGGGGGGCTTGAATAATTATGAATCAGGGAGCTTAACCTTCTGGGGAGTTCATTTGAAGAGTTCCAGGGCTGGGGTTAAGGGACTGGTTATTTCCCTGGGGGACCCCTAATACTATTGTGTGGGAAGGGGACGATCAGGAGGAAAAGCAATATTGTGTCTGTTAGGAGCCGGATGAGGAGCTGGCCTCAGCGCACTGCCCACAGTCACACCTGCCATCCTCCAGGATTGTTAGTTCAACATCTCAATACAGCTCCTTTCTCCTCCACAGTGGAGTATTCACGATCAGAGATGGTGCTGAGTGACAGGCCTGCACACACACACACACACACACACACACACACACACACACACAACAGACCCCTGTGTATAGAGAGAATCAAAACGCACCAAGGCATTACACATTTCCAACGAGCTAATAACAATAAATGGCTCAGCAGTTCATGGTTCATCCGTAGACGATACGTCCTTCGCCGTATATTCTGACGATATCTCTGGTCTGTATAAATGAATAATGTCACGTAGGCCTGTTTATGTGATGGTTTTAACTTGGCTCTGAAATCTTTTCCCTGATCCCTTGTACACGTAGTGAGATATGAAGACAGAGGAGGGGAGAGGACAAGGGTGGGAAGTTGGGGGGGGTGGGCGTGCAGACACGAAGCATGGGTTCGATAAATCACACCCATGATGCTTTGCAGCGCTCAGCGTGTTAAGGGGCGCTAGCTCCGACGGGGGCCCTTTCCCGGAGCCTACACAGTCTGCTGTGACGCCTGTGGCGGGGAGGCTGAGAGATGGGAGGATGGAGGGACGGGTAGAGGGGTTGGATGTGGGAAGGGTGGTGGAGGAGGGTGGAGGAAAGTGGGGGAGGGAAAGGTGGAAGGATGGGCGGAGGGGGCGGCAGGAGGGCGCGGGTGTTGCAGTGCACGGCTCTGGGTCTGGGTCTCTGGCAGTGCGAGCCCAGGCATCTGGATCCAGTTTGCTGGGAGCACAGTCAAACAGGGCGAACTCTGCCAGGGGAATCTCATCCCTTTGATTCCTACTCCCAAGGCTCGCTCTAATTGTCATCCCTTATTATTTAGTCCAAGGTGCAGGGATGAATCATAAACTATTATGGAGGAGACAACCGTTTCCTCTCCCAGAGAAAACCTCCTCCTTTCCTTCTTTCCTCCTCTCTCTCCCCCTCCTCTTTTATTGCCTCAGCTGATAACAGAAGAAGGTTCTTACTCGTTTTTCTTCTCATAAAAAAGAAAAAAAAAATGACTAGACGATAAACATTGCTAATCTCTCTCTTTTCCGTTACACTGGTGAGGGTTTGAAGAGACAGACTCAAATTTCTCAACCGGAGTCCCTCTCCAGACCGCAATCGACGCAAGATGAGAGTTGATGAAGTTATGGATAATTCAATGACGGCCTTCAATTAAAAGGGGCTTCATCTGTCAGAACTTCCTCAACACAATGAGAAGAGGCTTCCTCTCCAACGAGGCTTCAACCAGTAGCAATTGTGAGGATTACTGCAAATAAAAACAGTCTGTTTACTGTTTTGACCAGGAATTGCATGGGTTGAACTCATAGGAAGAGTGAATTGTTTGCATGAATCATCTGCAAACCCTATGGTGAGCAATGGGACTCTAATATTGAAGTAATTTATGGCTAATGGAGACAGAATTATGGCAGGGAGTTCAATGACTAGAAATGGGCGAGGTGCTTGAAAGTTTCTTCAGAGTCTCTATAAATCTTATATATCCTCAAAGCTAGTCATACAACATATCTGTTTGCTTTGCCAAACAACTTAAACTATAACCTTCACATCTAACAGCGCAACCCTCTTGTATAACTCCATTCAATTCTGAATAGAAAATAAGTTATTTTCTAATTCTCTGGATGAAATCAAATAGAAGCGTGCGTGCTACTCTGTGCATTGGAAGGAACTTATTTACATTTGAATTACTAAATGGAACAGTGATATTGGACAGTATTACTTATCGACATTCATTTCAAGGAAGTACGTTCAAAAATTCATATCTAGGGCAGAGGTTGTATGGTGAGAAATGATCCCTGCGATGGCAGGGAGTCAGATGGCTGAGCGGTGAGGGAGTCGGGGCTAGTAATCAGAAGATTGCCGGATCGATTCCCCGCCGTGCCAAATGATGTTGTGTCCTTGGGCAAGGCACATCACCCTACTTGCCTTAGGGGGAATGTCCCGGTACTTACTTTAAGTTGCTCTGGATAAGAGCGTCTGCTAAATGTATGTTAGTGAGTGTGTGTGTGCCAGGTAGACATAGTGACAGCAGTAAACTTCATTTTGCACGGCCGGGAATCGAACAGGCAACCTGCTGCTTAATAGCCCGACTCCCTAACCGCTCAGCCATATGACCCAACTGCTTCCTAACTTTCATGTGTGTTCTGTTGGCCTCAGTCAATGGAGTGTTGTTCCAGTGAACACTAGCCAGACAACCACAAAGAGCATCCATGCTTGAGAAGGCCTGAACATCATCGATAATCCATCTAGCATCTGTCCTTCAGTTCCCCATGTTGAACTCCACTCACATGTTCACTGCTGAAAGCCCAACCCTCAAAGTTCCTGTATTTTAGAAAGTACAACACCCAGAACAGGGACTGTTTTGTTTTCTGCTTTTTGCTCTCTAGAACTCTAGAAATTTTGGACCCTGGTTCCTACGGTGGAAACCCAGTGAGTTCTGGGGGGGGGGGGGCAAGTTCTTTGTTCAGGGGGGAAAGTTCCTGCAGTGGAAGAGAGAACGTTTAAACAAGTGCCACTTGCACTCACAGGCATTTTGAATGGTTCAAAATGAGGCGGAAAGATGTGTATCAGAGCCCTCTCTCTATCCCTGGCCTGGTGTGTATACAGTAGGCATCACTTGGTCACCGCAGGTTGGAAGGGGTTATGTGCGTCAAGCATACCATCAGATTAAAGCAGGCTCTGATTTCACCGCTAATTGTACTTGTCCACTTAAGAGGATGACAGCCCTTCGAATGGGGAAGCGGGCCATGGAACTCATCCATCATCGCCCCTACTGATCACACCCCTCGAAAGGGCTACACGCTAACACCATTAGCACTACCGCTGGGTATCTAACCAGCACATCACTCACAGCGCTACATGCTAACAGCATTAACCTTATGCTGAGCCGCTAACTAACAGATCAGTCTTAGCTAGCGCTAGCTTGTGTTGCTAATGGTTCGAACATTCACTGGAAACAACAACATATATATCTCCGGAACACTCGTCTAGTGTCTTGGAGGCACTTGGAGGAATCACTAATTTCCCAACTACGTGGGGGTCTAGATTTCCTTGTTTGTCTGCAAGATTTAAACATGTTGTGAGGAGAACATTGTTTTGGTTCCTCCCCTTCTCCTGTTTGATTTCTGTTTCCTGGAATAAATGATGTTTCTGTTCCTGCTTCATATGACTCTCACACGGACTGGGGAGGTACCGTTCAAATCCTATTATCAATTCATATTTCACTGTGAAAGCGAACCACAGAAATGATTTTTAATTAGAAACAGAATCAGTAAAAAGTGAATGGGGCAAAAGAGACAATATAAAAGAGGAATGCATTCATCCATGGGAAGCTTATTCAACTGTGTTTAAGATGAGTGCCAATGTGCTAACAGCATTAATGATGTTATAAAGAATTATGAGAGGAAATCAAATTTGCCTCGCCACTTGAGCGCCGCAAAAATGCCAAACAATAAACTACCAGGTTGCAAATTAGATCAGTAAAAATATCAAACACATTGCAGTGGAAGAAAATCCATAATTGCGTTTAGCGGCTGGAGTCTCCAGGGAGGGGAGGCCTCGTCAGAAGGCTGCACAGGGGCCTGTATTGACAGAGCAGTAAAAATCGACAGGCTAACTAAATAAACACTCCAGGCATCGTTAAATATTCAACAGCTGAGATTTGACTAGGGCCTCTGTCTCTCCCCATCGCTTCCACTGGCTCCTCTCTGCAGCACATCTTTGTCAGCCAACGCCCCCTCACCTCCCTCCCCTCCATCCCTCCAGCCCACCTGCCCCCCTCGACCCCCACCACAGAGCCAGCCCCTTCACTCAGCCCCCCTCAGCCCCCAGTTTCCCACACAGACAGATCCGCAACCCCAGAGCCCCACGGCAACCTCTCCCCCCCTCCCCCTCTCTCCCTCTCCCTCTCCCCCTCTCCTTCTCTCCTTCTCTTCCTCCCTCCCACTCTCCCTCCCTCCCTCTCTCCCAAAATGATCCTTCCCCCTGTGACTCCTGACAGCAATAACTGATGTGGGGCCTGGGGGGCCGATGCAGTGGGGGCCCTGGGTGGAATGGGGGCTGGGAGGCTGGCAGGCTGGGGGGCTGGGGGGGGGGGGGGGCAGGAGAGCAGAGGAAATAAAGAAGAGGCAGGCTACAAGAAATACACATTAACTAAGAACTGAGACACACCGAGACCATCCACCCATCGACTCCTCCCCAGACTGCTTGCACAAAGGCTGGATGTCACACACACACACACACACACACACACTGAATATGTCTCATTGTGAGGATATGCAACATAACGGCTAACATCAGAATCCAAGTGAAAATTATTAGAGTATTGGGAAACGCTAGAGCGTACTCCACATCCATGATCTGCAGGTGGGCCAGGGTGGGGAGGAGAGGCAGGGGCTTTCCAGTGTTAAGTGGACGAGGCAAAAGGCCAGCTAAAGGTTGAGTTACACAAAACAAGATCAATATTCACATTTACCTACCCCTGGAGAGCTGCCCACTTCCCCTAGAGATCATTACACCTGTGTAATGACCTTTACCGCCAACACGTTATTACAAAGCAGTTGCCGCGCAAACTACAATTGGGATGTTTAAAAGCTCGTATCGTCAGTCGTCGATCCCCATCGGCACGGTTGGGAGTGAACCGCTCGCGTCCGCAAAAGCAGCCCTGATACCTTGAGGCTCTTTGTAAGCACCTGCCCCCCCTGCCCCCCCCTACCCCCTCCCCCCCCCGCCTACCCGCCCCCCGTGAAGAGAGCGCCGTTATGCAAATTAGCTTTCACAGGGTTATTGCGTGAAGAATATCAATGGAGTAATTACTGCTGGGCGTCAGACACGGCCCCCAGTACAGCTCCTCATCCCTCAGAGGCACTCCCTGAGGGGGGGGGGGGGGGGGGGGCGCTCTCGCCCGAAGAGCTAATAACGGAGCGAGGAATCGGGCACGGGCTAGGCCACCCCTGGGGGTCCTGAGCTCCAGACTGCTAAACGTGGCCAGTGGTCTCAGGAGAGCCCCTCGCTGCAGACAACATGATTAAAAACCTGAACTGTCTGTCTGTGTGTCTGTCTGTCTGTCTGTCTGCGTGTATGATGGGCTGTGTGTGTCCGTGTGTGTGTGTGTCCGTGTGTGTGTGGGCGGGGTCAAACATACAGTGCTAATTTATGGTAGGCTACAACCTTTGACCTCCACAGATGACCAATTCACACTCACTGAACTCTAGCGCATATTGAGTTATCACACGGAATGTTAGTCGTCAGTACTGCACATCACTAAGACACCAACGCAAATGAACAAAAAGCTAAATAAACATTTTGAATCATTCACTGTAGTAGAGTTGAAGAAAAAACAACACAATTCTTCACAATGAAACTAAAGACAAGGATTCAGCATGTCTGTTTTGGCAGATGGCCAGCAGGAAAAACACTTTGTACATGTAAGTGTCTTCTAAAATAAAGTCAAGATTTGTCTATCGGCTCAAAAGGTACTCATCCAGCTATCAATCCACACGCAGCATCAGAGACAGCCTGAAGAGCTGTGATATGTCACCCTCGTACCCCTTCACATGTGAGGGATGATCTAATATATAACAAGGTAGACGGCAGAGGAATGGTTCGCGGAAGGAAGGATAGAACGAAGAGGAACTTCAAAAGAGAGAGAGGCTTGCATGGGCCCTCGAGCAGCGTGCTAACATACCAAACCCCCTCGGAATGTTCTCCCTCCACACTCTCTCACGAGAGAGAGAAAGAGACACACAGAGAGAGAGAAACACAGAGAGAGAGAGAGAGAGAGAGAGAGAGAGAGAGAGAGAGAGAGAGACAGAGAGAGGTGCAGCACCATCCATTTCCTGGTCAGGTGCACATTGCGCCCATCTGACACCTCATATATCTCTGAGAGCAGAACCACAGTTATCTCTGCGCTTATCTCGCCAGTAATAAGTCCCACTTAAAGCTGCAAGACCGGGCTGGGCTGGAAACTGGGTGGTTGACCCCTGTTCGGGACCGCAGCAACACACCTCGCACACACACACGCACCCAATCAACACACACGCCTGCGCTATCTGTCAGGCTGTTTGGAACCGAGACCCGATTTATGAAAATGAAGAGATAAACCAAAAGAAAACACCACACACCAAGAATAAAATCTGTTTCAATGTTGTAGGGTACCCCTGTAGCTTTGGCATACAACTGCAAAACTCTGGAAAGCATTAAAACGGTTTATGTAACGAAAACATAATAAAAAGTGAAGGACCATTTTAGCAATTATAATATTTAAGATTTAAGAAATAAAATAATTTGTCATTGCACAGAGCTTCAAGCAGTCAGATCATTTAGTTTCCCCCCGGTGAACACACACCAGAGCGCCAGAGCGCAGACGACTGGAGTGTTTTAACAGCAGAGCAACGTGGCAACACACAATGCTCCTGTCTGACACTGAAATCTTTTATTCACAGTCTCCTGCTTCGTGTTTCCTTACAAAACCAGAAATACATTGAGAATGAAAATGCTGTCAAACACCATTTTCGTCCAATCAGTGCTCCGTTTCAGCCCTGGACAAAGGAAAATCAAATTATACGTCGCTATAAAAAACGAGCCAAAAACAGAATTTGTCTGTGGTGCGAAAATTCAAATGTTTTCAGAGTTTTTTTTTTCCACTTGCTTTTTTTTGATTGCCATTGTTCCTGAGTTTTAGTGGTTTATATTTCTTTCCACTGCAATAAAGAACAACACAACACAGACATCAGCCTCTCGTAGCTTCTCACTGCAGGATGAGCTATATATCTGATAGCGTGATTAACAGAGCACAACAAAAAAGACGTTTTTTCCCCCCTCCTGTTCCCTCATCTAATGTCCTTTCAACAGGGCTTTGATCCCAGCAACCTCATAGATCTTCACCATAAACACGTACCCAGTGATGACACTTTTACCACCCTGCTGGTTGATGCTGGGCTCCTGCACAGAAGCCCAGGAACACATCCTCACCACCAGCCACAAGGACAAGCACAACAGACTCCTCTATTAACTCGCCTTCAAACATTAATTAATAACGGCTTCATACTGACGGGCTGACAAAAACTTCCCCTGTGCTAATTCAAGTGTGTTCCGCACGTGCATCACAGGCACTGTGTCACTTGAGATCTCATTATTGTGGAAGATGCCCCTCCACAGGGCGGGCATGAACGAGCGTCTGACGAGGTTTGACATGTCACCTGTTCAGTGAAGGAACATGTCCTCCCCGTCAAAGACTGTACCACCAGGAGAGACGTCACCGGGAGATCTGAGGAGATTTTGAAATTGGCCCCAAACCACGCAGGCAGCTGTGGGGCATGTACCTAGATTGGGTAAGGGATAACCTGACAGAAAAAAGTAACATCATGTCTCCTTGAGGCTCCGTTTTGATCCTACCTACTGGATGATTCTTCTTAACAGTGATGACCCCTGACCTCATTACCATACTAGCTGCATTCAAATGCGGAGTATTCGACTGTAAGCTTTGTTTTTCGTACCTTTCTCTAATTCTCCTTCTCTTACACACACGCACACACACACGCGCGCGCCACAACAAGAGAAACACACAACGATCGCAGATAAAGAGTTCCAGGGAGCGTGAGACCACAGGAATTGTTTATCAGATGGGATCACAGAGGCTAATGAGAAGCAGGCCAGGACTTCTGAACCTGTTACACGTGGAGAGCGTTCTCCATCCCACTCAGGGGGGGGGGGGGGTGGAGGAGCAGCCTGGCCTCTGTTACCCCCCACATCCACGTCCCCAGTCCAGGCCACAGCTCCAGAGAGACACTCTGAAGTCTCCTCTGCTGCCCTCCTCCTCCTCCACGACAAACCAGGAGCCTGAAGCCTAGTGCGAAGGGCACCATGACTTACTCAACACAAATGTTCCCTTTCGTCTTGGTTTGTTTCCCCCCATCCGTAATCTTAATAATTAGCAGATAATGCTGATTCTTTCCTCTCTCTCAACCATGAGTTCTTGTTTAAGTATATCAAAGACACATACTACTACTAATAATACAGCTAGTTTTGAATGAAAGAGAGAGAGAGATCTGCAACCAGAAAAAGGCAACCAGCTAAGGGAAGGAAATGTGATTGCTAGGCAAAGTAAGAGTTTCCATTAGCAGTTGCCAAGGCGCCATTAAATGTTATGGGCACATCGAGGTCCATAGACTCGCTGGTCAACCCAGTGGGAGTATGACATCTTACACTGAGCAGATCTCTGCTCTGGAGCGAACAACAGGCTTCAAAAGAGCCGAAACATCAGGGAAACAGAGTCTGGAGGGTTATCGCAGAGCCTGGCACTTAAAACACACGAAGTAAACGATGCACCAAAGCAACCTTGTTTTCTGGAAACTTCCGAGATGTTTGTCACTCACACAACAGCTTAGCCTAGCACTGTGTGAGCTAAGCGGAACATTCTAGACCATGCCCGGGAGCTGGCATGTGTTACCAGCAGAGCTCCACAGACAGACGGACAGACAGACGGACTTACGGCTGCTGGCCGTGAGGGATGTTTCGAAAACCACTTTATTACACCCCTGAAATATCTGTAAAAGAGGGGCCATCAAGCGAAAAAGAAAATCGTTTTAGGATCTTGGGGTGTAAATCTGTTTTAATGCTGCTGATCGCAGCGTTCAAGGCTCTTCCAGAGACCACTGGCTGTTTCTCGCTCGCCGCACTCCCCCTCATTACCCCTCGTCTGGGAGGGAAGGCTAGCACTTACCTCTCGCTTCTCAAATCCCGCACAGTGTCAGCTGTTTTCAGAGTCCCTACACAAGCATGTCTCACTTAGGGAGTCAGATGGCTGAGCGGTTAGGGAATTGGACTATTACTCAGAAGGTTGCCTGTTCGATTCCCGGCCATGCCAAATGACGTTGTGTCCTTGGGCAAGGCACTTCACCCTACTTGCCCTCGGGGGGGGGGGATGTCCCTGTACTTATTGTAAGTCGCTAAATGACTAAATGTTAACGTAAGCCGGGTCCTTCTAGAAGCATGGCTCCACCGGTAGGCAGGGTAAAGGAGCAGGGACGCTGAGCCAACAACAGGCCAGGTCGGAGGATCCACTCCGGGACAACCACCGTGTGACCACATGAACACAGGCCAACTGCACTCTCCAGAAACACATCATCAATACAGCATGTACCTGGATGACCAGAGTAAAAAGCGCCCCTGAAAGGAATAAGTTGTTATTCTTTTCTGTGCCTGGTAAAAATCCAGAACGTTCCCCCGACTCTAACCACCAAGTCAGTTTCACGCGGTTCTTTTCATACGCCCTTTTTTTTCGTAAGTCGTTGCGGATGAAAGCGTCTGCTAAATGAATAAAAGGTGACCCGTGATGCGCCGCGATGCACCGATGAGCAGACCAGAGGAGGCTCGAGGGCCCCAGGTGAGGATGGAGAGGGGTGCTTAGAGGAGAGCGCCCCTGCTGTTCTTATCCTCCTGACGTCTCTCTGTGGGGAACCTGCGGGTCATGGCTTCTCTCTCTGGTTCCAGAACCACAGGCCTCTCCTCAACACAGCATGAATGTGTGTGTGTGTGTGTGTGTGCATGGGTGCACATGTGTGTATGTGTGTGTGCATAGACATGTGTTTGCGTGTGTTGTGTACATCATCCCCGACTGAAACCTTTGCCATGATATGCCAATGACTCCTGCCAAAAACGTCACTTTCTGTAACGATGATCCCGGAGCCGACATTAAGATCCCTATATGCCGCACGTAACAGAAACTGTAGGCTAAAGAATTCCAGTCATACAATCTCCAATCCTATACCGCAACAGCAGATGTTATGAACGAGCATGAACAATAACAAACAGTTTTCAAAACGGCAGCAGCATTAAAGCACTGACGAACAGGAGTGAACCAGCGCAAGGCTTTCAGGAAAGGGAGAGGGGGGAGAGAAGCGTGAAACAGAGAGAAATATTTTCCTTTCGGTTTTCTTTGTATTCCTTCCCATCTTAAGAGTTGTGGTGAACTTAAAACCTAGAATAAAATAATGAACAGCAGCGTGTGTAGATGATCCTTCTTTGAGACATACTTGTGGCAGCAAAGAAATACACAAGCCGTTCACTCTGGAACTATATTTCAAGCAGGAGCTTGGAGGATGTTATTAGGGATTAAGCCGTACGTTAGCTAATGCACTTCTCCTTCACAAGGCCAAAAGCGTTTTACTGTCTTTGAAAGAAACGACTATGTCGTCTGCCAAATAACACTTAACTTCATATTCCGTTATGCCTACTATGAATAAAGCTTTCTTGGATTGGAATATCCATTTAGAGTAAATGATGAAAAACAGCCTGGAGAGATCGATAATCTGGCTCTCTTTATTATGGCATGGGTCTTTTGGTTGTACGCATGGAGAACTTTCTGCTTTCTGTGGTTTCTGCTGCACAGAGGATGTCATGTCGGGGGGGGGGGGGGGGGGGGGGGGGTCACACTCTGACCCCTCTGAACCCCCCACCCCACCCCCCTCTGAGATGGGCTTCTGGTTTGTGTAAGTTTGAAGAGGTCTTCATGTGTATGTTATGTTTCCAAGGAAAGATGGACCAATTAATGTGATTATGGTCACAAATCCTACAACATGTGTAAGCGTGTCTCTGAGCATGTGGGGTGCAGATGTCTGCATGCCTATGTGCGTGTCCACTTTAACATGGCACACACATAAATATACACACACCTGGATCAGGAGTCAGTTTGCACAATACAAAATAAATCCTACACACCCTCAGGCTGTAGGAGTTTATAAAACCATAGGATGGACTGACGTTTTGCATGCATCCATCATTTGTCCACCGGAAAATATCCGTTTAGGAGTTACAGTAGAGCTGCAACCGTATGTAAATCCAGATTGACGGTAAGAGGGTGTCCTTTTAGAAGCTTGGTAAAAGCATTTCAAGTCCTGAAATGAAATACAGAGTGAAATAGTAAACCAACTGTCAAAGCCTTCTCGCTCTGTTTGATAACACAACACCAGAGCACTTAAGGGTTTTCAAACAGGGCCTTTTTCACTGGCACGGTCATGAATATGCCTATTCGAAAGGGGTAAATCTTTCATTTTTCCGTCGAGATATCTGACTGGGGTCTCAGTCCCGTCTTCCGGACGGGTGCGTTTGTTGTGCCACTGTGGGCCGTGCTGAGGGGTGAGAGGAAGGCGAATGAGGAGCTGACAGACAAGGCCTGATACTGCACCTCCACCACAGGCAAATCCCCAGCTAACCCCTGTGCTGACAGCCAGGATGTAGCACTCATCCGCGGGGCTACAGCCCAGGGCCTGGGGCCCAGGAAAGGGAGGGGCAACCTGGCTGCTGATGATGGAGGGTGGGGGCGGGGGCGTAGTGCTGGTGGTTTGGATGGCACGCACCGCTTACCGTCTCCAGAGCCACAGAGACTGCTGCCAACAGCGTGTCCAGAGACTGGCTGAATGACAGAACCTCTACTCACACACACACACACACACACACACACACACACAGTTACTAAATCCCAGGCAACACACCAACCCTCAATCTCACTACAAGGCCTACTGTAGCTCAGCATAGTCTCTCTCATCATTCAGCCTCTGACGTTTCACAGTAATGAACACACATATCTGTAACAAGCGCTTTTTCCTTTTGTAGCAAAACGGTGCAAGGCACAATCTGAAAGGATTACACACCAAATGATATTAAGTGCTGTGCTCAGTACTGGAAAGGGTCAGGGCAGATGACTGACTCCTGTTCTTTCCCAGAGTGAGGCAGGGAGACAACGAGGGCTGACTCGGTCCCATAGGGAGTCATAGAGGACTGACTGTCCCATAGGGAGGCAGAGAGGACTGAGGCAGAGAGGACTGAGGCAGAGAGGACTGAGGCAGAGAGGACTGAGGCAGAGAGGACTGAGGCAGAGAGGACTGAGGCAGAGAGGACTGAGGCAGAGAGGACTGAGGCAGAGAGGACTGAGGCAGAGAGGAATGAGGCAGAGAGGAATGAGGCAGAGAGGACTGAGGCAGAGAGGACTGAGGCAGAGAGGACTGAGGCAGAGAGGACTGAGGCAGAGAGGACTGAGGCAGAGAGGACTGAGGCAGAGAGGACTGAGGCAGAGAGGACTGAGGCAGAGAGGACTGAGGCAGAGAGGAATGATTCAGTCCCCAGTGAGGCAGAGAGACAAGAGTGCTGCCTCTTGTGAGGCAGGCTCCAGACAGAGCTGAGGCCCCCAGTTCAGAGCCTCTCCAGCTGGGATCGCAGCGCTAGACGGAGGCTTGGGTTTCAGGGCAGGATAGCGGGCTGGGGCCAGGACGCGCGGGGGAGGGGGGGGGTGCGAGCCAGCAGCCCGGCGGGGCAGAAGAGGTCCTGCCAGGGCCCAACATCAGACAGACAGACGGACGCTCCGGGAGCAGGGGCCCACTGTCCCAGCAGGAGGAGACAGACACCAGCACAGACAGTCATGAGAGACAGAGACCAGCACAGACAAGTCATGAGAGACAGACACCAGCACAGACACAGTCATGAGAGACAGAGACCAGCACAGACAGTCATGAGAGACAGAGACCAGCACAGACACAGTCATGAGAGACAGAGACCAGCACAGACACAGTCATGAGAGACAGAGACCAGCACAGACACAGTCATGAGAGACAGAGACCAGCACAGACACAGTCATGAGAGACAGAGACCAGCACAGACACAGTCATGAGAGACAGAGACCAGCACAGACACAGTCATGAGAGACAGAGACCAGCACAGACACAGTCGTGAGAGACAGAGACCAGCACAGACACAGTCATGAGAGACAGAGACCAGCACAGACACAGTCATGAGAGACAGAGACCAGCACAGACACAGTCATGAGAGACAGAGACCAGCACAGACACAGTCGTGAGAGACAGAGACCAGCACAGACACAGTTGTGAGAGACAGAGACCAGCACAGACACAGTCATGAGAGACAGAGACCAGCACAGACACAGTCATGAGAGACAGAGACCAGCACAGACACAGTCATGAGAGACAGAGACCAGCACAGACACAGTCATGAGAGACAGAGACCAGCACAGACACAGTCATGAGAGACAGAGACCAGCACAGACACAGTCATGAGAGACAGAGACCAGCACAGACACAGTCGTGAGTGACAGAGACCAGTTCAGGAACCCAAGACTGATCGATATTCCCACGACCACAAGTTTGCCTTTTAACTGCTGTCATGGTATTTGCATCTCAGAGCGTTACGATGGAAGTCCAGGGGACTTTCCAGTCAGGTGGAACAACTGCATTGTAAAATGCTAAAATCTAATCTAATGATTTAACAGAGCTCCTGTAAAATGGTTTGATGTGGACAGTGTTTGAGGACAAGCAAACAGAGGAGTGAGTAATCACTAATTATTGCAAAGTCAATGTTTTCGAGTTTGAACAGTCTGTGTGCCTCAACAACACAAAACCTCGGTTCATAACCAGTGGAAGGAATTCCCTTCACACACACCCCTCCACACGCACACACACACACACACACATTTGTGAAGGGGAAAGCATGCATCTTCGTTAAAGCTGCACAAAATATAACAAAATCATTGCTTATCTGGTTTTGTAAATCTTCCATATTTCATCCCCTCAGCGAGTGACTTTCTGAGGCACAGGATCATCTTCCAGTGCTCGTGAGCGCAGGAATTTCCCAGCAAGATGTATTGGGGCTGTTTTCTGGGAAATATTAGCCAGCCAGCAGGGCAAGGTGGGGGGAGGGGGGAGGCACAGACGATCGGTATCATGGTCCTGGGTCTCCCATGATGAAATGAGTCTCGTGTCTCATCTCTCTTTCACCGTCTTCCACCTCCTTCTCTCCCCTTCTCTCCCTCTCCTCTGCGTGTCTGCTTGGTCCATCCTGTGTTGCTAGCATGTTCAGCGTGGGTCGGTCAGAAACAAACCCACCGTGGAGACCCCTATCAACCTCCAGCCTCACGCCTCGTTCCCTCTGCCCTCCAGAACATCACATAAAAACCTGCCCTCTCTGCCTTCGGGCAGCTTTCACGTCTCACAAATCACCCTGGCTGCCTGCTTGTAAAGGGCCAGTAGACCAGAGAGGATGGAAAAGACACATCAAAACCCAATCTGGAGAATTTTCACATGGAGGGGGGGGGGGGTTATTTGTCGAGCCGAGACAGCTCTCACCCCATCAGCACTGACCCCTGGTCAGGGACTGTGTTCAGGGAGCACTGGCCAGTGTACAGGCTGTCCTGGTGGCTGCCCCCCCCCCCCACCCCCCCTGCACCGGAGAGAGGAGGAGCGTTCAGAGTTCCTGAAGGCCTGCTGAGCGTGGAGCCGGGATGAGGCACCCCCGGGGGAGGGGGACTACGCCGCCCGGCACCCTGTGATGGACGGCGAACACAAAACAGCTTCTGGTTACCAATAAAACAAACCTGTTGGTCTGGCAGCGTGACGCCTCACGTGCCGCTGTGGTCCTCCGCTGAAATACGGCCCGCTGGGCGAGACAGCCAAAACAAGTAGAAAAGGGAAACATAACAGTCTGCCAGCCCCTGCAGTTTCGCCTGTGAGCTCGATGGGCTGAATGGTGAAGTCAGTGAACACTGCCTCAGCACTGCCTCAGCACTGCCTCAGCACTGCCTCAGCACTGCCTCAGCACTGCCTCACCTGCCTCTGGTGCAGACACCTGACTTGGCTTTACGGTCATAGTGACTAGCTACCAGAGAGCATCCACAAGGAGAGGTGTACCAGACCTGGCCATCATCCTGCAGGGATGGTAACAGGCAGGCCGACCTGGGAGGACAGCCACTGGGCTCACCTGTAGGAGCCAAACGCTGTCAGGGATGTAACAGAGGAGAGGAGAGGAGAGGAGGAGAGGAGGAGAGGAGGAGAGGAGGAGAGGAGAGAGGAGGAGAGGAGGAGGGGAGGAGAGGAGAGGAAGAGAAAGGAGGAGAGGAGAGGAGGGGAGGGGAGGGGAGGGGAGGGGAGGGGAGGGGAGAGGAGAGGAGAGGAGAGGAGAGGAGAGGAGAGGAGAGGAGAGGAGAGGAGAGGAGAGGAGAGGAGAGGAGAGGAGAGGAGAGGAGAGGAGAGGAGAGGAGAGGAGAGGAGAGGAGAGGAGAGGAGAGGAGAGGAGAGGAGGGGAGGGGAGGGGAGGAGAGGAGAGGAGAGGAGGAGGGGAGAGGAGAGGAGGAGAGGAGAGGAGGAGAGGAGGGAAGAGGAATGGAGGAGAGAAGGAGAGGAGAGGAGGGGAGAGGAGGAGAGGGGAGGAGAGGGGAGAGAAGAGGAATCTCCACTGCTGCTGCTTAAAGTAATCCCATTGGTTTCACTGCATCTGATCTGCAGTCTAACAGACTTCCAAACAGTTGAATGAGTAAATAAAGTGCCCTGAGGGACTCCCGAGAGAGAAGGATTACCGTAAGGGTGCTCACAAAGGACTCTAAGCCCCACAGCTCTGCCCCAACTGCAGACAAAAGCCAAAGTTGGGCCTCTACCAGGGAACCCGGCAAACTTGATTAATCTCATCCTGGGCAGCACCCCCTGTGGTGGGGAGCCAGACACTCTCCTGCATGCAGACACACACATTCAGGTGTGCGCACGGCTCTCAATCACACACAAATGCGTCGACTGTACACACAACCACGCGTGCACACACACACACGCACAAAATCGCATACACTCATAAGGGAGACACACATGCACCTACACACATCCTCTCTTGTCCCCCAAACACACACACACACATTTAAGCTTGGCGTAACTTCCAGAGTACGACTGCATAGGCCTCATCAGATCCATTTCATGCTCTCTTGGCTGTGGGGGACTCAGGGGCGACCCTGTGTCGTGGTGCCCCCTTGCCCCCCCTGGGAAGGAGGAGCCAGGAGGCTGTGATGCCAGTCGCACCCTGGCCCATTCCTGACACCAATAATAGGATTAGGAGTCTTGTTTCCGTCAAACCCTCCATCCAGGACAAAGCCCTCGGCAGCTTAGTGTCACACATCGTCATGCAGGTCTCTGTCAGTCACTCTGGGCAGAGACAGGCGTGTTGGGAAGCCGGGGTCGTTTAGAGATGAAGAAGAGCTTCTCAGGACAGACACAAGAGGGACTGGAGGCCGAAGAACCAACACGATCCACCTCATGTTTCTAAGAAAACATTGACGTTATCCTCACGTTTTCTTTTTTTCTTCATATGTTTATGATAGTCTTCTAATCCATCTAACATGTCTACCTACAGTATCAAATCGTATAGTATAGTACTGTATAGTATAGTAACTTATAGTACAGCATAGCGACACAGTATACGGTCTTCGGTGAAGTAGGGACGTGTGGGGAATAGAGAAAGGTAGTCAGGGTGAAGGCAAACACTCAGCTCGAACCACAAGCCCATATTTCCCACACGGCAGAAGAATGCGAGACGGGGCTGTGAGAGTGAGCCTTGGGCACACAGCAGTCTGGCTGCAGCACTTAGCATTACGGTGCAGCCCGCTCCAGAGCGCCCGCCGGGGACCCCGCGCGTCGGCGGAACATTCCAGAGAGGGTCGCCATTAAAGAGGGCGGGGTCTGATAACCTGAGATGGCACCCGAGGTTCTGCCGGGTCTCCGCTGAGCCGACGGGGAACCCTCTGGTCAGCGTTCACAGACACAGAAACATCCTCTTGTAGCCGTGTTGGAACACTGATGTTTGACACACTTTAAAACGCACGTAGTAAAACGTTATCCCTTTCCCAATATTTTGCCTTGACTTTCTGTTTTTCAAAAGCAAAAGTATTCACCAGTTTGCATACCAGGTCCTGCCTGTTACAATCGATATTTAAGTCGCTGTGAAGCGTCCATACTGTGAACAGACGACAAATAAAACAACAAATAACTGAACAAGGTCACGATAATTCTCTTTCATCTTTCAAATGTTGCTGTGTTATTTATGTTAGGCGTACAGTAATGGTTGTGTAAATGTGATGGCCTGCAGAATTAAAGATGATCAAAATGACAGAGTTCCATTTTGCTGGATGTCTCTCCAGTGTCTGTGGTAATGTGCATTCCTGACTGACTAACTGACATATTCCCCTGCTTAACCACAGGGTTGAGGGGGGAGGTTAAACTGTAGAGACCAACAAATTGCATGCTTGATTTCCTGAGCACTCCTCTGCTACCGCTCAGGGTAATGTGAGCGCACCAGGCTGAACACAGAACAGTTCTAACTCCTCCCATCTGCGACCAAGCTGGATAACGTGAGCTAACCAAGCAGACCCCAGAACAGTTACAGCTCCCTCAAACTAAGCCCCGAATGTGTTCTCCCACACCTCTATCAGACTCTCCACCCTCCCATACACCACCCTCCCCCAGGCCACCCCAACACCACCCTCCCCCAGGCCACCCCAACACCACCCTCCCCCAGGCCACCCCAACACCACCCTCCCCTACACCACCCTCCCCTACACCACCCTCCCCTACACCACCCTCCCCTACACCACCCTCCCATACACCACCCTCCCCCAGGCCACCCCAACACCACCCTCCCCTACACCACCCTCCCATACACCACCCTCCCCCAGGCCACCCCAACACCACCCTCCCCTACACCACCCTCCCCTACACCACCCTCCCCCAGGCCACCCCAACACCACCCTCCCCTACACCACCCTCCCCTACACCACCCTCCCACACACCACCCTCCCCCAGGCCACCCCAACACCACCCTCCCCAACACCACCTTCCCCTACACCACCCTCCCATACACCACCCTCCCCTACACCACCCTCCCACACACCACCCTCCCCCAGGCCACCCCAACACCACCCTCCCCAACACCACCTTCCCCTACACCACCCTCCCATACACCACCCTCCCCCAGGCCACCCCAACACCACCCTCCCCTACACCACCCTCCCACACACCACCTTCCCCCAGGCCACCCCAACACCACCTTCCCCAACACCACCCTCCCCTACACCACCCTCCCCTACACCACCCTCCCCTAGGCCACCCCAACACCACCCTCCCCTACACCACCCTCCCCTAGGCCACCCCAACACCACCCTCCCCTACACCACCCTCCCCTAGGCCACCCCAACACCACCCTCCCCAACACCCCCCTTCCCGTCAGCCTGACCTGCTAACTGGTGATGGGTATGATGCTAGCCAAGCCTCTGGGACTTTCTGCACTGTCCCGCTACATTCTTACTTTCTTAAAAAAACGGCATCTGTCACAATAGGGGTGGACATAAAAACATGTTTGTCATATTATTTATCTACCTTAATCTGACAACAAATTCTCCAAACCTCCAATTTAATGTAGGTCAGAGGTATCTTAATTGGTGTCTTGTCTGGTTTAAGGTGCACCCAGCCATGCCATTAAGAGCTAGAAATATCCTGAGTTGTCAATGAAACGGTGTATTTCCACGGGGCTATGCGTGTACACCGGAAACAGGAAAAGCAAAACAAAGCCAGTTGAGGTACAGCAAACACCCTCCAGACGGGCAGGTTAACACGATCCTGCGTTAGGGGGGCAAGTCAGGGGATTGCATCATGCTATGCTGCTGGGACAGGCCTGGCGATGTTGATACAGAATCCTGTACTTCCTCTTGGAGGAGCGAGGCTCGGTCCAGCACGGTTCTCGCCATGCAAGCTGCAGAAACATGATCCAGCTTAACGGCAGCTAGAGTTCCATTAGTCTTCCAGTTGGGGCCCTGCACTCCCAACCAGCACAAGCAACACCTCTTCTCTGCCCTCTTTGTACGCATTATATGTCATATACGAGCGAAGGAATGCAAACCTTTTGTAAAATGCTCTAATGGATGAAAGAGACAGAGCAGGGGTGGTTTCTATTATGCAGTCTGTTTACAGAAAGCCCAGCCACATGGGACTGTCGTATGTGCTACACAATACACAGGGAGCCAGAGCAGAAAGCTAACCATCAGCATGTACCCACCTCCAAGTGTCCAGAACAAAGCTAATTAAAGAACAACATATCACAGAAGGGCCCTCCAAACACTTCTAAAACCCAGCTATCAGCACACCGGGGTATCGTCCAAGCTGGAGAATTATGAGAGGACGCAGAGGGATATTACAAAAGGTATCCGTCTGTTAATATTGCTTTTTTCTTGCTTCTTTCAGACAATGTCAACATGTTTTAAACCGTGTAAAGCAGGCAATTGAATGCGTTCACATTATCTTACTCTAGTACAATGTTCCTTGTTAAAAAATAAAAAGGCATGTTTTGTATCCAATCTTGAAGTACTGCGACATTAATGTTACAGCCTGGACTACAATTTTTGTATGTGTCGTATCGAAACAGCCATTATATTCTAATTATTAAAAATATAATAAAAATTATGAAATTACTAAAGATTATTTTTCAATTTGTCCCAATCATTTGTCCCCAGAACAGGTCTTTTCAACAAACAAAAACGTTTTTTTTTACCAATCTTTCAGTAACACAATTTCAAACAAAACAAAGCATTTTTCGAAAAAAAAAACCTCATGAAACTCCCCCATATGCACGTAAAAACATTAAACTGCACCAAGGGGGTGAAAATGAACGTTTGCCAATTCCCTGATTTATGATAGATGATCACTGGTCTGGGATCAGTCGCTGTAGGAATGTAATCACCTCCACAGTGAAGGGCCAGAAGCCTGCCACTAGCCCTGGGCTCTTAGTGAGCTGACAAATGCATCTTAAATAGGTGTCATAAAAGTCAAAAAGGTGCCAATTACATGTCTAAGTATCCCATCAATGCTAACTGAAATTACACATATACCTGTGTAAGTGTGCCCCCCCCACCCCTCTCTCGTATTAGTTGACCTGATGACAGGTGAAGAAACAGTGTGTGATAGATAGTGGAGGGGTGAGAACACAATGGAGCGGGTTTGTTTCTGTGAATGTCCTGGTCTACAGTCAAAACCCAATATCAAACTGTCCAGTTTAAACTAAAATCATACTTAGAATGCATCTAAATCTAGGCTAAATTAGCCGCGCACAAGACAAAAAGGCTCACTTAGATACCACTTTCACTTTCCATATCTACAAATATAAATATATATATATATATATATATATATATATATATATATATATATATATACATATATACATATATACATATACACATATACATATACACATATACATATAAATATATATATATATATATATATATATATATATATATATATATACATATATACATATATACATATACACATATACATATACACATATACATATATATACACATACATATACACATATACATATATATATATATATATACATATATATATATATATATATATATATATATATATATATATATATATATATATATATATATATATATATATATATATAGTAGATATGGAAAGTGAAAGTGGTATCTAAGTGAGCCTTTTTGTCTTGTGTTTGTGCTTCACTTCAAAGAGCGGTTGCTAGGACATTATCACAGTGATCTGTGAAGGCCGACCGACACGTCGCCGAAGCTGGACGAACGGCCCATGAAACACTGATGCTGGAAACTCATTGTCTGATGGACGGTGTCTCGCTGAGAGCTTCAATGACCCAATAATTGCAGTAGTGTTACAAAGCACAGATACAAAAAGCTTAAATTGAGTGACAAGCAGAAGAGCAGTCATGCGGAACACGGTACGGTCGGTCCAAAGGACGGTCTGCTATACACGGCATCAACTGAACCTAATTAGATGAATGATCCTACTCTTCATTCTTTAGACGCAACAGCATAAATAATAATAATAAGAGCAAAAGTAATAATAATATGCGCTTCTGATGACTATAAAACAATAACAATACTAACGTAACTTTTAATGTAATTATTTAGGGTAGGCTATTTAATAAGTACAATCAAAAATAATTGACGTGTAGGTTTTTTGGAAGGCCTGCAACAGTGCAGGTTAAATTCGTTTTTATTAATCTGTTGCAGAATTTATAGATTTTAGTAATATTATTGTGGGCGTCATAATTGTTTTGCCTAATCATAATTAATGCCGTTGTCGCAAAAAATATATATAGGCAAATAACGGACTTAAGCGGAACAAAAAGAAGAGTTAGCTTATACTTGTGAGACCAAAATAGTCTTAAATAAATAACGTCTGTCTGTGTGTGGGTGTGTGTGTGTGTGTGTGTGTGTGTACAAGCTACTTCAGTTTTGGTTGGACCATGTCCTCATTAAAGAACGCACCTACAATATTTTAAAATCTATATAATAAATAGCCTATCTCTGACCCGGCCGTCAGAAGCTTACTGGCTTACAATCGGCGAGCTAATAGGCAACTTTTATTTCCACGGGGGACTTTTAAATTTTAAATGAATCTTTGTTAAATCTGTTTTGCTCACTGGCAGGATTTTTTTTAAATCGAGTAACTTAAAACCTATAGGGAAATTATTGTGCTCGGTGGAAAGATACAAAATTCAACCTACAGACATTTCCTTCACGCCGTTCAAGCTTTCCTTGTCCTAGGTTACAATCGATTGAACACACATAAAACAGGCTATACATACGGAATATAAATATTGTCCTTACTGTTGGTAGTCGTGTTTGCAGTATAGTTTCCTATCCCTTAAATAACAGCTGGTAGACAGAGGCTGCTGACAAACAGTGCAGTGCAAACACTCTTCGTGCCATGACGAATCGTTGACTCTCATCAGGAAGCGGTCAGAAATTGGACGCTGGCATCCTTCACAAACAGACTGATGATGGCACTCCGTCCCTGCAGTGGGTACATACATTAGTAAACAAGTTTCAATTGTGTATTAATTTGTTCCTAGATCCATCTATGTAAATATATTGACTAACAGATAATGTAGGTTACTCATGGAGTATTATGCTAGCACGAGTCCACATAATTTATAACGTTGGGTAAGTAACTTCACAACCCTACATGCTGTGTTAATTCATGTTGTCCAAATGACAGACATCCTGAGCTTTCGAGTGATATCATATGTGGAGGTCGGAACTGTTAGAGCAGATTAGGCTACTTTTTCACATAGCTTAACAAAAAGCATAGGCTTGTTGTGAATGCAGGCCTATATCGGTGATCATTACAAAAATACATTTATCCTTAAATTGACACTTGTTTCTCTGTACTTCAGGACACTTTGACAATGTCATCAACGTAATCGACACGAATTACATTTAACCCTACAATAAATACCACTGAATGTTGTCAGCATTAAAAGCATCAGCATAGCATTTACTTAGTTATTTGTTTTATTTGGTTTGTTCTTATGTTGTGTTTCATTTTGCTAGCTAGTCAGGAATTTAATATGGCACAGTAGCATAACTGTAATTAAAAATAGATTTAAGTTAGTACACAGGCCTGCACAGGTGATATGTTGTCCATGTGAGGAAAAGCCGCAGCACGCTTATGTTTTATTTCCGGCAAATGCACCATTTAGGCCACTTTATGACTTCGACATGGCATGATCAATCTAATTGTTGTTATATTTTTTTTTCCTTTTTTCCCCAATAGTGTTAGGACTCACCAAGCCTGACTCCGATAGCTTGACCCGATCGAAGTGGATGGTCTTCAATTTTTATGCCGTCCAACATCATCGAGTATTTGGAAAGATTTCTCCCCGAGAAACCGCGTTCCAGACACTCAGGACCTGTTGCAATATCCATAACAATATACGATCAGAATTGTCTTCGCCTCTGGTGGACAGCCCTGTGTGGTTGATGAGACAAGCCTACATGTAGATGCACAGAAGTCTGCTCTTAAGCTATTATGTGTTCCGAGAACGCTTTCAGTTGGATTCATGCAAGAGTAGCCTAAAAGTAGTCCTCAATGTTATGACTCGTCGCCTATTTTACAGCTGTTGTTTTTGTCCTTAAGCAACATATCCCTAGGCCTGTAGAATGTAGCCTAATGATTCGAAATGACGATAAAACACTGCAAGAAGTCACCTGTTAGTTTGTCAGAGCAGGTAGATAAGGCTACGGCCAACTGCGTTTTCTTTGCAAGCGCCCGGCTTTGCAAGGGATAACGTAGCCTTGGTCTTTTTCTAATAGGCTATTTACCGTATAAACAGACCGACGAAGAAAAAACACTACAAATCCAAAAAAATAAGGGCAAAATCTTCCAAAACTTCTTCTTAGTTGCTGTATGCTCTTCGGTTCCCTCTCGCTTGAAAAGTCCAAGACCGACACTGAAGCGACTAGATCCTCCCACAACGAGATACTTTTTCAGTCTGTTTACTGGCATTGGGATGCTATTGGTTGCACAGCAGTGCGCTCAACAGAATAGAATGAATTCCGCCCTGTTAAGATTAGAAAGAGCGTTGATATAGGCTTATATATATATTTACAAAAGAAAAATTAACAAATAGGCTACAGTCATGGCCTACGTCATCATATCACAATTTGATTATTTATTATAATAATTTGACACTGTTAACTCTTACAGGCCTATTGTTTTTGCAATTATTACACAAACACAAATCATAATGGGCATACATAGGCTACTTTGTTAAATGTAGCCTAAACTATTTCTTTATATTATTAGGATTTACAAGGCTACATGCAGTTGAAATAGCTTAGTGTATATAGGCTCACAGTTCCGAATCGCTTACATTAGTCACACCAAAATGTGTTGGCTGCCGGATTCGGTGTACCTTGCCTGATCGTCCAAATCTAGATCTTTCAGATTTATTTTCGTCTTTCCCATTAGCTTTCCTACTGAAAACGAGCACAGATAGGCTTTAGGCGCAGTGCGCGTTAGAGGTTTGTTATCACATTCTTTGTTGCATTGCCTTGTCGGCCATAACCTTGTGACACCGTGCACCTGGCGATGGATCGCGATAACTGAGCTCCGCGCCAACAGGACAGTAGCCTTAACCCCGAGGTAAGATACGTGTATAGCGCCGTGACAATTGTTTTGATATATTGACAGATCAGATGTTTTTAATTGTTACGTCTAATTGGCCAGCAATCGCTGCTGTATAGGCTATACAGCCCTCAGACAATAGAAACAAGGCCTATACAAATGTGCAGCTTTTCTTCACTAAAACAGGCATGTGTAAAGTAAATCTAGGGACTCTAAATCGAAGTGTCAGATATTTTTTCAAGTCAACATTTAGAACGATATATGATAATTCAATGTAACAAATTCACACATGGGATTTGACTAAAAGCACAACTCAGACTATATTCACAGGGATGAATTGTATTGTCCCGGCATTAGACCAATCGGGACAGTTCTTTCATGTAGGCCTATGTTTTATCAATTGCACGACACGTGTCCTCAATTGTGGCTGAGACGTGGCCTATAGCCTTTATACCCAGATCCATTGGTACTGGGAAGCAAACCATGATTCCAAACGACAAAACATAAATTTAAGATCTGTATTTTCATATCACACGATTTTATTTCAACGCGTGATTGTCAAACTCCGGTCTCCATTGATAAGGTCGGCAAGGTGAGGAACGCTGAGTCGCCTGTAGATAAATCACAAGACGCTTAACATTATTTGTCATGCCGGCACGGCTCTTGCTCCTGGGATGTATTGCCCTAAAGGCATTTCAAGCGTTCTTAACAGATAAGCAAGCTGTGGTCAATTTATAAACCCGGCTGTCTTCATGCAGGAGACCCAATAGGCTTATAACGTATAGTCAACAACTAGCCTAATGGTCTTCTCGGAGGAAAATCCCACGGTGTGATTTTAGTTTCGGGTTAATCAAGCACACCATGGGCTAAGTGAAGCAAGTGAAGATAATTAGGCGTTTAGATCGGCTATGATCTATTTATCCCCAAATGTGTAGGCCTAAATCCAAATTACGAAGTTATGTCATGTCAGAGATGTATTATATGTAAAACATATAATACATTGTCTAGTTGGCCTACATCAAACTTAAAGCGGACACCGAAATAAATTAGAGCGGGATTCTGCAAGCTCAACAGTTTCAAAAGGCCACGACTCACTATAATGAATGCACTTATTCTGACATTTAATCTTATGTTAGTAGGCTACGATATTTTAATATATTATGGCTACATTTGATGATTCGATCCGATATTTGCCTACATTCCACGGTCTTGTAAACTAACCAACAAAATAACGTTGAATTAAGGCGGCAATATGGGCAGATATCCCGCACATAGCCTATATGCTATAGTTTATTCATTAAAATATGAACAGCGACACGCAAACAAACGAAATTAATAATTCGGATCATCATTATTATTGTAAACATTAGGTTTAACGTTAAATTAATTCTAAAATAAATATGTCAATGATACAAAGCTTGTTGAACAAAGGAGCATAGCATATAGGCGATAGCTTGAATGAAATTACACGGGTTTTGCCGAGAAAGGTCTAAAAGGTATACAACTTAATTGGATGTATCATATAATGCAAGCTTAGGTTTTAGTTACCTCATATCCATGCGTGGTGTTGATATCTTTAGTGAAGCATCGGAAAGGTAGTTTGGCTCCAGTGTGCAAGCACTGCTCTCTTTGCCCTCTGGTGTTGTGAAGACGAATTGTTCGGCTGATGCGAAAACCTAGACGGAAACGGCAATACATGTATATTTTCTTAAATCTCACAATGAGAAGGAAATAAAGCAAAATCCGGCGTATGCGATTAAATTAACTGCGATCCCAATCAATTAATGAAAGCATGCAACAAAATCATCATATTCTCCCGTGGTTTTATTTGAGGCGCCTTCTAAACTTCGTATGCAGCAGGTGTTACATGGACTTGAAATGTAAAAAAGAAAAAAAGTAAAACGATTTTGTATAGCTTAATAACCAGTGGTTTCTTCCCACAAATGCAGTGTTGGTTAATATTATTAAGATAAATATTCAGGAACAATTCTGCTTGTGAGGTACTTTACTATTTTTGAACTTGAATTTCTACGTATTTTTTTAAAATACAAGTAGGTCTGATCTTGGTGAAACGCAGTAGGCTATAGGCCATCATGCAAAGAACATGTGTCCGAGTTCCGTACATGTCAGTAATAAACTGACCCAAAACTAAACATTGTGCAATCGTGTCGAATCCTGTTAAATCTGATTTTACATATGGCCGACAGATAATACTGAGATGAAATTATCGGCAAACTATGAAGAACAATCAGACTGCCTTCTTTTTATCACTAGTAGACCATGGTTGCCTTAACATAGTCATCTTTCCGATTTTTATAAATTAAGTGTATTGGTTCAAAGAATTGTTTTGGCCGAGTGGTTATCCATATTTGAACAGGTTTACAATACAATATCTATACACACGCAAACAAAATAGATGTTGCCTTTGTTGGCAATTACTATTTTGCAAATGCCAGAGTAAACTTTATATGAATCACATACAGTGGTTGTAAAATGTAATGGATTCCAAATAGCCTATTCCTTTCAAATCAACCTGAGTATTTTGTCATTGTCCAACAAATAATTTAGGAACACCTTTTATAGTTTAGGCTACATTGACTACGTTTGCAACATGATCAATTTAAAGTAGATAATAATTAACGTACCTGTACATTCGTTCAATAACTTTTTGATTCGAACTATTTCAATATATGTCTATGCTGTGGATAATGGCCGGGTTTCCCAGATTCGTTAAGAAGCTCTTAACACTAAGAGCTTCTTAAGAGCATTCTAAGAGCGTTCTAGAGCGTTCTTAGAACGCTCTTATGAAGCTCTTAGCGTTAAGAGCTTCTTAACGAATCTGGGAGACCCGGCCAATACCTATTTGGCTAACGATATATATGAAAAATCATCGGCAATTGCTACATTAGTCAGTATTACAATATGAGACTCATGCACAAACTGATGGCCTTGGCCAAAACACAGAACACGATCAATTGCAGTGTTTGAGGACTTTAATAACTAAAGTGACTTCAGTTACATTTTAACGGGTTTGCTTCCTCGAGAGCCTGTGTAAAATAAAAGAGGTCAAGTTGTGCACGTTTAAAAAAAATATACCTGCAAGTGCAACCATCGACTGACAATCATTTGATCAAAAATGTGTGAATCCATCAATTAGTTGGCATATACCAAAAGCGCCATAAAGATGAACATTCGACGCTAAAGCACCTACTGCTTGCAAATATAGGCTGCCTATAGTAACAAAAAAACATTTTGTACGGTAGTAAATACATACCCAAAAGACAAACACACAGCTAATTTTTAACCAAACCAACACATTCTTATAATGTGAATATCAGCTCAATAGACCCTCAAAAGACCCGAAGCCACTTCTCAAATATATATTTGACAATGCTTTCTAATACATTTAGAACAACAACGATACCACCTGCTGGTCACTAGACTCGTTGCACTAGATCGCTTTATAAGGAGGGGAAAAAAATGTATTTCGTGCCATGGGTATCTCATCTCTCCTCTGCCTAGTGTCATGTCCAAAGAACACGGGGCAGTACCTCCACCCAGACACTGTGAACACCACTCGAAGAGCCAGGAACATTCATATGGATAACCATGCTACTTCTGTATAACTCAGGTCCTACATTGATCTGAGGCATTACACAAAAACTTGTCAAGCGACTGTTTAAAAGGCTTGTGAGATCCAAGTTTGGAAGGGATCTTTTGCGCATCTATGAGCCGGGATGCAGAGTCTGAAGGGCTAGAGAAGGGCTGAACGTGGCCAGAGAAGGGCTCGTACGAACCCCGTTACCCAACATCTGGAGAAGTGAGCAGGCCGGTGAGGCTGGAACTGTTTCTGTGAGAGAGGACAGAGAGGCCGGAGCAGACCGCTCTGAGCAAACAACTCGGATCTCATCAGAACAAACCTGTTGAATTCTACACAGAAATGTGTGAACATACATGAGTTGCAGATGATTATAGAAACGTATGTGCTAGATGTGTTTTCCGGCTGATTTCAGTGTCTACAATGGCAATAGAGTCTGAACTCCAAATAAGATTTATTGCATCTTTCTTTGTTTCTTGAAACATAATGTTTCCCCAGCACATACGCAAGCCGGCACGAGGCTCTCCGAATGATCTTCACAACAGACATACACTTATTTTTCTCATGTGGGGCGCATAAATGATGTGTGTGCTGCCTAAATTACATGTGCCTACAGACCTTGTGGCTACGAGGACTGAAAGACATTCTAAATAGATCTCCAGGCCCCGGGGTTGTGTACAAAGCTGTAGGGCTGCTGAATGCCGTTTAATTACATGTGTTCTCAATGCTCTGCATGTTGCTATGGGTAAAATACTTTTTATTACCGAGTGGCACAAGTCCTTTTTCATCATCAACACTACTCAATGGTGAATCGATCACAGACGGCTCTGGAAACACTGACCTCAGTTCAACAGGCATGAACATCCTATTGCATGTTATGGGAACCAGGGGCCAGATGCCAATCTCAGATTAAAATAAAACACTGTCAAGTAAACAATGAAATCAAATAATTGTCGTTGTTAGTCATCATTTCATTCAGTAACTTCAATAAAAATGAGTATATCCCTGTGGATTTGGGGGCCAATTTCAATGAGTGTATGTGTGTGTGTGTGTCCATCTGTATGTGTGTGTGAGTGTGTGCGTCCATGTGTGTGTCCGTGCATGGCTGTCTGTGCTCGTGTGTGTGTGTGTGTCATTAAGAGGTTCAACTTCAGAGAGAAGGTAGAACTCCAGCAGATGTTTTTCAGCTGGGCGGATCTGATGGTGAGGATCTAGACAGCCACTGTCACCAGCGAGGCGTTCCAATCTGTCCTGAACATTAGGCAGAGTCGAGCACCCCTCTCCCCGCCCCCGCCACCCCGCCCACCTTTCCCCATGCCTCCCCCCGTCTCAATCACTGCCCTAAACAGGATGTGCTGCTGACTACATCTGCTGCACGGCCTGTAGCTGCTCTCTCCTATCCCGACTGAAGGGGGAGACCCAGAGCAGAATAAGCCTGGGACCGACTGACTAGCGACAATGTTCTAATCTATAATGTTTAAGGAATTGAATACTTAATACTGACTTCTGAGGTGAAAAAATTCTAGGCAATTTTTTTTTGGGGGGGTGGTGTTTAGATGTCAATATTAAGTATTTAATGTCTTTTAAAATTAAAAACATTATGTCACAGATTTATTTCCATAGCCAACTGGCAGGTTTGAAGGTGAGGATACAAACAGGCTAGTAGGCTAATTGGCTAACTGGCTAGCAGGCTAACTGGCATTATTAGGCAAGCCCATCTGGGGCTAGAGTACAAGGCTTTGAACTCATGGTCAGGAGGAGGTCACAGCAAGCATAATAATTGACTGGTTTGACTAGTTAACCAGCCAAATGTTAGGAGTAAAAACAGAAACATATGAAGGCTAATTCATACTAAAGAAAAAAATGTAATCAACTTCGAATAGACCTGTGTTATGAATATGGTATGGGCACACTGAATGATGTAAGGACAGAAAGAAAAAACAAGCTCCCCCTCAGGTATAGGTATCAGAGAGAGGCTGATTGTTCCACTGTGATCTTTTTGGTCTTCAGGAATTTGTCCCACCACAGTCCCTGGGACTGGTTACCAGTTTGGAGAACCTGTGCCCTGTGAACTGACCTCTGTCCCCCCCTGGTCCTGGCTGGAACCAACAACCCCCCCAGGCCTCCTGGGAGTGCTCCGACTAACAAGAAAACTGCTGGGCCAAATCTCTCAGTGCGGCTCAACGTTTTCCCCCCGGACCACTTTCAACTTAATAAACATCTTAACTAGCCTGGTGTCCCTGGGGAAACAGATCCTTTGGGCAGACCAGCTCAGGAGCTGCTGGTCTTTATTGCTACCAGGTGGCCGGGCTAAAGAACCCAGGCCAGCAGTAAATGTCCAATAAAATGTACATGGCACCTCCGTAGGTGGACAGGGTCACCGCACCTGTCTGTGGAGCAGGTCGACCCTCTCTCCACTCTCCAGACGACCTAGCGAGCCCACGTCCTCCAGCTAAACCCCCCTCCCCCCTCCTGCTATGCCTAGCCACACCTTGGCTGGCACTGGGTGTCCATCAGGGACCTACGCCGTTGTCTGCGTCATCCTCTTCCTCCTGATACCTCCACTGAGAAGGGACCCATTAAAAGTTCGAACCAATCACATCAGCCTTGTTTACGACAAGCTGCAACATATGAGACCTGTGGCAGCAGCTTGCCTCGGTCTGTCCAATCAGAGCACACCGTCCTAGCCGGGGGATAATTGACTAGCAGGTTGTGTAGAGGTCTGGACACAGTGCAGAGCCTCTTTGATCTCACTTGAAAGGAGTTAATTGATCTGTGTGTTACTGGCTCCTCAGACTGTAGCGCTCCCGGGAGGGGCAAAAAAGACTAACTGGTCATCAAACGACCAGAGATTTTTAGAGATAGAGAGAGAGCGACAGAGAAAGAAAGAGAGAGAGGGGGAAAGGGAGAGAGAGAGATCACTTCACGCCCTGCTCCATCCTTGCTCAATTACAGTAATGCAGCTCACATGGCCTTGACAGAAAGGGGAGGGAGGAGAGATGTGTGGGGAGGAAGAGAGAGAGAGAGAGAGAGAGAGAGAGAGAGAGAGAGAGAGAGAGAGAGGAAAGGGAGCAAGAGAATGAGAGAGGAAGGGGGACAGAGCAAGAGAGGGAAGGAGAGAAGAAAGACAGGGAAGAAAAGCGGTGGAGAGAGAGAGAGGGAAAGAGAGACAGAGAGGGAGCGAGAGGGGAAGAGGCAGAATAGCCGGGGCTGTTTGAGATCATTCACCGTGCTGCCTGCTACACGGTGAGACAAGGTGGTTCTGATATCCCTGTTCCCCGGGAGTCCTGTTGGGCCTTGTTAAAGTGGAGGTGAAGGCCGGACCACATGTCCACCCTCTTCCTACAAGCCTCAGTGGGTTGTTCTCCTGCCTGACGACATCACAGAACAGCCAAGACAGCGCCAGTCCACTGGTCCACGGCAGCTGAGAGCTAACAGCCTGTTAGGGTACTAACTGTCCCACCACCTCCCCCAACACTGCTGTGGATGAACCTGCAGGCTCGGCCAAATGCTCTCAGTTGGTCTCTGGCCTTGGTCTCTGACAGACCTCCAGCCATCACCCACTACCTCTCTGTCCCAGGTCGCCACAGAGAGGGGAAACAGGGCTGTCAGGGGCAGAGTGAGGGGCTAAGCCAGTCTTAACACAGCTCCTCCAACCACCTCATAAATACAGCCTTCCTGTTCCCCATTCCCAAAACAACCCCTCCAGCTCTCTCTTCATGCTTCCACACTGATCCATGTCATGCTCACGGGTGTGAGGTTAAAAATGACCCCGGTACATCTGGCTGACTCTGCAGCCAACGCAGCTCTGACGCATACCCAGGCTGTGCAGAGTGGGACAGGGTCAAGGGTAAAAAAATAAACATAAAGTATGTCTCATGCCATGACAAACGACAGGAATAGCAATGGAGTTTTACGCAGGTGTCCTAAAATAGATGAACATGTGTTGTGCTTAGATACACAACATGCCTCCTCCTCAAAAAAAAAAAAAACTGGGCAAGTCAGGCCTTTCAACTTTCAGCAGGGCTTACACAAAACAGAGGGCCAAACGCAAGGCCTCGCCGTTTTCATTTTACAGTGTGGTCTCTGAATATCATTATTCTTTTCTATATCATAAAGTGGAACTCGAGGGGGGCGGGGGGAAAGTGAAACCATGTGAGTCGGCTTTTTGAAGGGGCGGGCGTTGGGCATGGCTTGTGAGGGAGCTGTGGTTCTGAGAGCTCATCTGGTGGGCTGGGTCCTTCTCCCTCCTGCTCACCACCACAACGCCCCCACAGAACCGGGCCAGAGGACCAGCCACAGGCTCCGGGAGGGACTGGCTGACCTGCCCAGCTCCCAGACGGCAGAGCCCGGGAGACCCAGGGACACGGTGAACCTCTCCACATCTGCTGGAGCTCAGGGAGAGCAGTCAGAATGTGATGGATCAGGTGAAAAGGGGTTTAATGCTAGTCAAGGTGTGGGAAGGGAGATACTGTGGCAAGCTAACAACTGACACTCACAAAGAGGTGGGGAGGGGGTTGTCGACCCAGCACAGTAAGAAAGAGAGAGAGAAAGAGGGAGGAGTAGGAGAGAGGTTATGTCATTACCTCGTTTTGTAGGCCTTGCTTTTCTCAGCCTCACTCTGAGGATGAGCTGGTACTGTTTTCAATAAGAACGCCTATTCTTGTAAGACGTCAGTGTGTGTGAGTGTGTGTAGTATACAGGCACATGTATGTGTAGCAGTGTGCAGTTTAAGAGTACTGTCGAGAGGAATCCTGTCAGAGGCTGTCGCTGGCTCCGGGGAGATAGGTGTCACCCTCATGAACGAACGTAGAAAAGAACAGGAGAATTCAGGGAACTGCATCCAACAGAACAGAAGACAGACCATAATATTCCCAGGGTTGTCATCTGTTCTTCACATCGCTACACACCTGTAAATAACCAAAAGCCAAAAGCCATTAGGAATTTCCAGATATACCGATGCTGTCGACCGAATTTGCAAATTCACAAAATTAGCAGGCGTGTCTAATGAAGGATGTGGAGATGATTACATGAACGCCATTTTCAAACTAATTGGTTCTACTAAGGTGGACAAACAGGTTCTGATATTTTCATTAGCAGAGATTTTTTTCAGCAGGTGTTAAGGTACAAACCGAAGAATATAGGCTAACCCGAAGAAACATGAGTCTCACCAAGCACTGTGAAGTTTTTGAGAGTAGGTTTCTGCGTGAGAGTGTGTGAATGGGAGAGATAGAGCGACAGAGATGGACAGAGAAAGTGAGAGCGAGGAAGAGAGTGAATAGAGAGACAGACATGGATGGTGTCGTACATCAGGTAGTCTATAACACTTCTTCTTCTACCATATATGGACACCTGATTCTTAACACCAAAAGACACACACAAGATCACAGTCTTTAACTATCACACTTTTTTTCTTTTTCCCAAAGTAAACATTGTTAACTGGAAATATATATTTAATTATTTAAAAGATGTAATTAAACAATTTTTAAATAAAAGTATTATATTTAAAATAATAGTATTACATTTAAGTGTTGCACCTTAAAGGCCATAATTGAGCTAATACTTCATGTAATAATTAAACGTATTGTTTAACCCTATGACACATGTCATAAATCACAATTCACACAGCACTTCTCATTGGTTACTCTCATAAATTAAAACAAAATAATTGCTATTGTAAATTCACAATAAAAAATAACTGCAGCTCTTCCTGGAAGTGTGATCCATGTTGAAGGTGTTTTATGTCAGGAAATGTCAAGGATTTCCGCATGGCTGGGCAACACTGCGCTCCGTGCTGAAGTTGTAGTAAAACTGCAACATAACACAAATCCAGAAGATCATTAAGACAGTGGGGAAACATATTACTCTCTCCACACAATCATGCATACACACACAAACAGACAAGCGCGCATACATGCTTTTTGACTGAGTTAAAACTTTGTTGTGCCAGTTAAATGGAGTCTGAAGAAAAAATATGGGCAAATACTGACCCCTAGTGGACACATGTGATCATGACACCAGTGAGAGGGAAATGCCTAGTCAACCATTTATTTAAAAATGTTAACTATATTTCTTCTTTAGTGGACAAACAAAATCTCAGAATAGAAGGTGTGACTAAGCTATTAACGTTTACACTTGAGGCTGTACTGAAGACAGTAAATCTTAAATGATTTGTCTTCCTGTTGTTTTACATGCCCTTCATAAAGGTAATAGCAGTCAGTGACAATGATCAGATGAATTTTAAAAAAAAATATATTAATACACAAACAAACTGCAATACTGAATCACAGCACTAGGGGATGCTGTGAGATCACTGAAACTGCTTTTTGAAATTCGCATTCACGTCTTCCAACGTTGCAGTGACTGGAGAATAGACCACCACACTTTCTCCATCTCTTATCTATCTGGAGGAAGATTCAAGTTACACAGAAGCATCACATGTCAAAAGCCAGTTAGTTATAATGAAATTCAAAAAAGACACCTGGCTAAAATAAATAAATAAACAGGTGTGTGTGTGTTTGTATGTATGTGTGTGTGTGTGTGTGTGTGTGGATGATGGATGGGGGACTGGTGTGTTATCAGGAAGAGCATGGATCACTGTCTGCCACTTTTACATGCAGGTTGACAGGACAGTGACACAGTAGAACATGGGCGTCCGTCCCCTAGATGAGCAAAGCTTCATTTCCTGTCCCTGCTTCGCCGCCAAAAATATTTGACATGTTGTCTTCATTAATGCCACCTCTATTTGGAACTCCCCCTTTCAGACTTTCTCTCTCTCTTCTGCTCTCTCTCGTTCTCTCCCTCTCTCTATCCTACACACACACACCAACACACACAGGCTGTCTCAAAGCCATCACTTCATACATTCACACCGGCACACACACACACACGCACACGAATGCTGAGATGCATACATGCAAAGGTGTTAACGAACACGCTTGTCACGCACCTTCTCTGCGCCGTCCTCACTGGCACTCACGCTCTCACACGCTCACTCTGAAAATCATTAGCAACCCGCCAACAACAACATTTCTCAGCAGTGCGAACTACATAGAGACGTCAGCTCAAATCGCTTACTAATTAACACTTAAAAAGACACAAATTAGATATGCGTGGCTAAAAGCAATTATAATCTCCGCAAGTTTTTCCGAGTCATTTGGGAAATGAAAAGAATGCCTAATTGCTGGAACCAACATCATCTGAGAAATGGCTTAAGTGATGCCTGTTAGGAAATATTCTTATCTACAACACTGTGATTAACGCAGTTTTCCTCAATTACATGTGCATATGTTAAATACCACCTAGTACATCTCCTTTATGTATGTATTTTTAATAGAATTAGAAATCCGTCAATTAGTACAGTAACAATCTGTCCTCGTGTAGACAGAGGGAAGGAGACCTGACTAGAGTATGTTGACCTTTACTGGACAACAGAAGGTACAACAGAGACTGTAACAGAACCTGCGTCCGTTTACCGTTACCATGATGTCCGTTTACAGTTACCATGACGTCCGTTTAGCGTTACCATGATGTCCGTTTACGGTTACCATGAAGTCCGTTTACCGTTACCATGACGTCGGTTTACTGTGTTCTCCAACAGAAGGTACAACAGCGACTAAAACAGAACCTTCTGGACTAGCAGGGATGTGATCCTAACCATGCCATGTTTGGAGATCACTTCCAACAAACCTACACTGAATTACGACTCAAATTCTTGCAATCATACAAAAATAGAATGCCATAAGTCCATAGCTATTTCTATCTTTATATTATTATAGTATTTATGTAACAATATAAAAAATCACAAACTACATTTTCAACATCTGGAGTTTTAGTGTTATAATAAGGAGAGAGAAGTAAAAATATCACAATGGTGAAGGATGTTTCCTCCTGGAAACTAATTATCAAGCTAAGCAGTGGCTTCATCCCCATCAGCCTGGCCCCACCATTAATCTTGTGCTGTCGTCCACTTCACTAAATCCTGCGTGTTACACTATCTCACATTTACTTCATCAGCTCCAGCACGGCAGTAATTAATGGTTCCTTGTGCCCTTCCCTTCCCTCCCTCCGTTCTCTTACCTCATTCCCTCCTCCCTTTCCTTCCATCTCTCCTCCCCTCTCCTCTCCTCCCCTCCTCTCCTCTCTTCCTTCCTTCCTTCCTTTTACTCATTCCTTCCCTCCATCCCTATTTCCCTACCTTTTCCTTCCTTCCTCCATCCCTTTTCAACATACCATGTATTTAGGGGGCTGGGGGAGGAAAGGAGGGGACAGCGGAGCAGAGGAGAGGAGGGGAAGAGAGGAGAGGAAGAGAGGAGAGGAGAGGAAGAGAGGAGAGGGGAAGAGAGGAGAGGAGAGGAGGGGAAGAGAGGAGAGGAAGAGAGGAGAGGAGAGGAAGAGAGGAGAGGGGAAGAGAGGAGAGGAAGAGAGGAGAGGAGGGGAAGAGAGGAGAGGAGAGGAAGAGAGGAGAGGAGAGGAGGGGAAGAGAGGAGAGGAGGGGAAGAGAGGAGAGGAGAGGAGGGAAAGAGAGGAAAGGAGGAGAAGAGAGGAGAAAGGAGAGGAGAGATGGGAGAGAGGAGCCTGTGGGATGAGCTGCCAGGCTGTCCTGTCTTCACCATCAGCAGACCACACCGGCCGACCACACACGCACACACACGAACACACACACGAACACACACACATGCACCCGCGCACACAGTACTACCTGAGCTGACAATGAGCATTCTGGGTGACCAAATGACAAGATGGCAACTCTGTGTGATTTCTATACCATGTGACAGCAGAGGCAGGGTGCAGAACAGACACCCGGTTTGATGAGGGACTGTTTGCTCTGTAACACATCTCCAACCCAACAGCACCTGTTCCCTTACACTGGTCTGTCACATCCTGCCAGTCGTGATACCTAGATAATGCGCTAATGAGAGAGAAGGGGTGTCACTCTCTTTAATGCACACACACGCTGGCAGTACACACACACACACACACTCGCAAATGTGTGCACACGCACCAACACACACATACGTACATACACGTATATACACACACACACACTTTTGGCTCAAAGGCATGTCGCTATTTCTATCATGCAGGTAGCTCCGATTTCTTCCCCTAGCAACGAAGGGCTGCAGGCTCCCTCGTTGGTAACAAGGTGCTGTGTGTACTGACTGTATTTGCCGGGTATAAACCCTGATTCCCCTCGTGCTGAGTCTGTCGTGTGTGCAGGCTGATTGCAGCCAGAAACAAGTGTCACTGTTTAGACTACAGACTACAGGGAGTCAGATGGCTGAGCGGCAAGGGAGTCGGGCTAGTAATCAGAAAGTTGCCGGATCGATTCCCCGCCGTGCCAAATGCATTTCAAGGCACTTCACCCTACTTGCCGCGGGGGGGAATGTCCCTGTCGCTCTGCAAAATGATGTAATGTAAATGTACATGGCATTCTGACTTCCTGTTCTGACTTCCACTTCCGGTGAGAGGAGGAAGGCCTTCGAAGACTGCAGAGAGCAGCGTCTGAGGTGTCTTGAGTCTCTCTGCTTTCAGAGTGAGAGCAGGCTGCAGCCCTCCAGTCCCGGCTTAGCGGGGCCAGACGGGCCGTGCCGTCTCAAATACTTCATTACAACCTCCCCAGACCTGTTCGCTTTGCATTCTGGGCCGGCAGCGCCCTGCGTCAGCCGAGCGTGGCGCCCTCCACTCACCTCCTCCTCGATCTCTGCCAGGGATTTGATCGTAATGCCCATTAAATTGACTTGCTGCATCTGAAATCAAAAGCAGAGAGAGGGAGAGAGAGACAGAGGGGGGGAAAACAAGCGCCATGGCGATTAGGCTGATGGCTAAGTTAAGCCTGGCTTTAATCCTATCCTTCTCCGTGTCAATACAAAAAGAGGCTATAGTGACAATCCCAGCTAGCCAGCCAAATGGACTTGGCCAGCTACCCCCCTATTTTACACTCAGTCTGGAGAGGAGAGAGGACAAGAGGGGATATGGGACAAGAACAGGGGACAGGGGAGGAGAGGAGGGGAGGAGAGAGGAGAGGAGGGAGGAGGGGAGGAGAGAGGAGGAGAGAGGAGAGGAGGGAGGAGGGAAGGAGAGGAGGGGAGGAGAGAAGAGGACAGAAAGGGAGAGGAGGGGAGGAGAGGAGGGGAGGAGAGGAGGAGAGGAGAGAGGAGAGGAGAGGAGAGAAGGGGAGAGGAGAGAGGAGAGGAGGGGAGGAGAGAGGAGAGGAGGGGAGGAGAGAGGAGAGGAGGGGAGGAGAGGAGGGGAGGGGAGGAGAGAGGAGAGGAGGGGAGGAGGGGAGGAGGGGAGGAGAGGAGGGGAGGAGGGGAGGAGGGGAGGAGAGGAGGGGAGGAGGGGAGGAGAGAGGAGAGGGGAGGAGAGGAGAGGAGGGGAGGGGAGGGGAGGGGAGGGGAGGGGAGGGGAGGGGAGGGGAGGGGAGGAGAGAAGAGGACAGAAAGGGAGAGGAGGGGAGGAGAGGAGAGAGGAGAGGAGAGAGGAGAGAAGAGGACAGAAAGGGAGAGGAGGGGAGGAGAGGGGAGGAGAGAGGAGGAGAGGGGATATGGGACAAGAACAGGGGACAGGGGAGGAGAGGAGGAGAGAGGAGAGGAGGGGAGGAGAGGAGGGGAGGAGAGAGGAGAGGAGGGGAGGAGAGGAGAGGAGAGAAGAGGAGGAGAGAGGAGAGAAGAGGACAGAAAGGGAGAGGAGGGGAGGAGAGGAGAGAGGAGAGGAGAGGAGGGGAGGAGAGAGGAGAGAAGAGGACAGAAAGGGAGAGGAGGGGAGGAGAGGGGAGGAGAGAGGAGGAGAGGGGATATGGGACAAGAACAGGGGACAGGGGAGGAGAGGAGAGGAGAGAGAGAAGAGGAGGGGAGGAGAGAGGAGAGAAGAGGACAGAAAGGGAGAGGAGGGGAGGAGAGGAGAAAAGTGGAGAGGAGAGGAGGGGAGGAGAGAGGAGAGAAGAGGACAGAAAGGGAGAGGAGGGGAGGAGAGGAGAGAAAGGAGGACAGAAAGGGAGAGGAGGGGAGGAGAGGGGAGGAGAGAGGAGGAGAGGGGAAAGGAGAGGAGAGTGAGGGGAGATCAGATACAAGCAGTGTGAGCACTAGGAGGAGGACAAGAGGCTGAGGTTCTTGTTTACAGAAGACTAAAATACTCACTTCTCCGCTAGGGCCGATATGTTTGTCAGAAACCATGAAGGGTATGTCATCCACGACTGAAAGGAAAAGAAAAACAACCCTGAGTTGATAAACCCGATCACTCCCCATTCTGCATATGAAACATTTCAACAGGGCTGAATGTGACAATATATAATAACAGTGCAGCTCACCCCCCCCCCCCCCCCGAGCCATCTCTCGATGGCAAGAAGATGAAAGCCTTTCTGATCCTCCACTGTATTTGAGCACCTCAACCCTTCCACCCCCCCAGTCCCTTCCACTTTAATTACTCTTGATTATTCCAGATTCTGTCTCGTCGGGGAGATGCGCGTCTCCAAAACAAAGACGCACTCACACTCGCGCCGAAAGAGGGGAGAGGACGGAGACAAAACAGTCACCGGATATCAATTTGCATGAAAATAAGCGGCACTATTCGGCAGGCGAAAAAAAAAAAAAAAAGTGGATTGAAACGAGGACTTGCCAAGAGCGGTGGTGGTATAATTAGCATTTGACCAAACAAACGAGCTTCAACAGAGCTATAATTAAGCAGGGCTGTAATTAAGTGTATGCCCTTTATCATAATGATCATGGTTAAAACGGTGTGATGGCTACTGTTGATTATTCATGGTGTAACCCCTATACTGGAGCAGTCTGAGCATGCCCAGGGTGTCAAGGCTGACAGGCTAGAGAGCAGGCCTTTGTTTATGAAATACATTAGAGCCCAAATTACCGACGGGTGACAGGGGACACAAAAGCTCTCTGTGCCAGAGAGAGAGGGAAACCTGCTCGACTTCACTTCCAAACTCCAAATTAAGAAAACTCCCCGACTTCCTCTCGCTGTGGCGCAAACATCGAGTCAGTCAGCCTCCTGGCACAGGAAACAGAAACCATAAATGGATGAAAGGGCTTCTTATGAGACGCTTTTTGGAACTGATACTGCAGTTTCGTAGGAAATATTACGCGCAGTTTAAAAGGATTCTTCATTCGGACAGTTTTCGACTTTCCCCAGATTCATGGTTCCTCTGCTTTCCCCTCGTGTGGATTTCTGCTACAACGAGATCTTTGTGGTCCAGCCCCACAGCTCTCAGGACCTCAGGCCTGCAGAGCAAAGACTGACTCATTCAGTCTCACCACACCGACCCTAACTCACACCTACTGTAAATCAGAGTACTGTAAGTGCAGAGCCAGGAAGGCCAGAAGGAGCCTGTTTGGCTGACATCTTTGCTCCCCCTGTAGCCCCCACATCCATCCCCCTCCACCCCTCCCCACCACCACCACACCAATATGACCCAGTCTTGGTGTGTCAGATCCACCTCACTCAGAGCTGGCCAGGCTCCGTGCTTCTCCTCCGCCTCACTGTTGCCTGCTCCAGCTGCAGTCACAGCTAAAGGGGCTCTCTGGAACTGCCCGGCAAGCAGTGATTGGCTGAATATGATGGCTTGTTTAAGCCCATAAAAACAAGAGAATAAACATGTGTTCTCGTGTCCCGACGACCGCCGTGGGGGCTGAGGGGTAGGCGGGGGGGGCGGGGGGGGGGGCAGGGGATACATTTGAATCGATAGCCAGCAAGCAGAAGCTGGAGTGTGCAGATTGCGGCCTGTGATGGATGTGTGTCGCAGGCGGATGAAGACACGGCTGAAGACCGGCCCCTCTTCTTTATTGTTCAAGGATTCCATTCTAAATCGGATCTCACTTAGTATTCCTCCACCATCCATACTGGAGGGCCCCATCTCTCAGGAGGAACAGGGGGGGGGCAGATTGTCCGGGGGCGGGAAATGGATATGGCACCATACCAGTGACGGGTCCGGCACTGGAGAGGATTGAAGTCATGTGAGTCCAATCTTCTGGCCCGAGGCTGGTGATATGAAGCGTGCCTCTGCCCTCTCTGACGACCCAGGCTGCAGTCTGTTACAGGCACATCAGTGAAGTCACAGGCCAGCACCAGGGGTTCTGGGAAAGCTGTCCCTGGTATTACAAGCTGGGTGTTACAGGCTGGGTATGACAGTTTAACGTATGCCGGGGAAAACATATGCCTCCTGGTGGGATCTGGCACTGTGTGAGATCAGCATCCCCCCATGAGCAAAACGTTTGAGAGGTGATTAGGATGACGACAAGCGCGGAGATGATGATGGCGATTACGGTCGTGAGGATGACAATGGTGGTGAGGGTGATGATGATGATGATCGTAGGGGTGATGAAGATGCAGCGCTGACAACGTGGTGGCGGCTCGTGGTGATGACGGAGGTGGCGAGGGGGTGGGTGTTGAGGACAGAGGGTCTAGACAGCGAGGCCCTGTGGTCTGACTGATGCTGGTGTAAAGAACAGAGTCAGCAAAGGGCCCCGTGTGGATCATTGCCTTATTAATGGCTCTGCCAGGTGCAATGAGGAATGGCTGCATTGTCATCTCCAGTCCCTGGGCTCAGACGGATGACTGTTTGAGGACGGGGCAGGGCTTCCTCCAACGCGGCGCCGAGCTCCTAATCCCTCACACATCTACCGCTGGATGCACTGTCACCCGGCAACCTCAGCTGTCCCGGTATCAACCACGCCAGGCGACACGCACACATGCACCTGCGCACGCTCACAGGTACACCCACACACACGCACATTTACCTTTTAATTTAGTCATTTAGCAGACGCTCTTATCCAGAGCGACTTACAGTAAGTACAGGGACATTCCCCCTGAAGCAAGTAGGGTGAAGTGCCTTGCCCAAGGGCACAACGTCATTTGGCACAACCGGGAATCAAACCCGCAACCTTCTGATTAATAGTCCGACTCGCTAACCGCTCAGCCATCTGATCCCCCCACATTTACGAGGTATTTTCTGACGCTGACGGATGGAGCGCCACGTGGGAGTGATCAAGCGAGCCTCACGTTACCTGGACCTCACCTCCGCACCGACCACACGGAGAATGTTGATGAACTTTTATTTGGGCGCTTCACCGCCCCTTACAGGATTGAATTGACCTCTGTCCACTGTGATTATCCAGGTGGATCTGCACGGCGATCCCATCGGATAGCTAAGCAGCGCTCACATCGTAGGTAGACGTTTATACTGCGGCAGCATCCGGCTTGTCAACAGGCTCGCTTGTGGAAATACTGATTGTGTATTTCCTGTCAGGGGGCGAGTATTAGTTTGGAACAGAAACCCTGAGCTCCAGTATACCACGTCCAGGTCGTACTGCCTGTCAGTCATCAGGATAATGGTGGAGGCTCCAGCAGAGGCAAGCGGCGGGAGGAGCCCTCTTGCCCACTCACAGCCCTTAGCCCCTCTCTGACGTGAAGAATAGTGCCCGGCCCTGACAGCATCTCCCAGACATATTGTCGTTTACTTTGTCGCCGGGGCATGCCATCTGTGCCATGCCTGGAGACACTGTGTGGCGAGGCTGCGGCAGGGAAGAGGAGAAGGGGGATGGGGATGGGGAGAGAAAAGAGGAGAAGAGAGAGAGAGAGGAGAGAAGGGAGATACAAGAGAGGAGAGAGGAGGAGAGTAGCAGGGAGAGAGGGGAGAGAGGAGGAGAGGAGAGGGGGATGGGGAGTGCTGAGAGAAAAGAGGGGAGAAAGGGGAGGAGTGGGGAGAGAAAAGAGCAGAAGGGAGAGAGGGGAGAGAAGGGAGATAAGAGAGGAGAGAGGAGTAGAGTAGCAGGGAGAGAGGAGGAGAGAGGGAGAGAGGAGGAGAGGAGAGGGGGCCCTCAGTAACTCTGCTGCCACGGCAGGTCATTAGTCAAATTGCCTAATGAGAGAGAATACAAATGGCCCCCTACCCTGACAGGAGGAATTTTGGAGGTGTCAGAGTATCTGACCCGTGCTGTGGGAACAGATGATGGCGCGCTGCTATTTTCAGATTATTTTAATGACTATGAGCTCGATGAATTCCATTCTCTTTTTTTTCTCCATTCTTTTATCTTTTTTTTTCTTTTCTTATTATTATTCCACAATACCTCCAGAAATAATAAGGGGAGACTGAACAATCCTCTGAAGAGTCTCGAAACCTCCTGCTGACAAGAGCTGTTACTTCTCAAGGGGATGCAGAAAGGTGTGGAGACACACAAACAACGGAATCCATTACCTCCACGTGTCTACGGTTCCTCATAATGCACACAGACACACACCAGGCTCCTTCGAAAAATGTCTTCCATTAAAACGACTCAATGTTTACATATTCTGCCTAGTGAAATGGATTAACTTCGAGCAGCCTTAAACTCCTTCCTGGTGACTGATATCGGCTACAACCGACTGTCCGGTCCTACAAGATGAGTGCGAGAGGTGCAGGACCTGGGGGGTCTCTGCGGATTGCTGCTAAGCAGCTAGCTGCTAAGCAGACTCTCAGGTTTACTGAGAGAAGGAGAGCCGAGGGAATGCGGAGGAGTATTTAGCAGGGAAGGAGGAAGTTATTTTTCCATCTGTGTGACAAGCAGCCCTTGAAATCAGGCGGTGGGTAGAGAGCCAGGAGGAAGCCCCAGTTGGGCTCTGGTCCATCAGTCTTCTAGAAAGTGGGCAGAACCAGCGGTACCTACCGGGCTGGCCACAAACATTCTGGCACCACAGTGAAGGTTTTGAAGAGGCACATGCTCATTTCCGACAACATTACCTATGCGGGGCCACATTTCTTCCATCCAAGCACATGGCAGAACAGACAGTGGAATACTTCCACTTAAGAATTGGAATCAACCCAAGTCATTAAAATATCCATAGCCTATAGATAACTACTATAGATAACACATTACTGAGAAAGTACCAGAGATGTATCTACAGTGATACACTGCGATTTCAACAGCATAATCCCAAAATAAGAATCTTAATATTACAACGTTGGCTGACAACCATCACTTAGCACAAGTACGGGGATTGGAAAAATAATAAGCGTTTGATAAGTAGCACATTGTCTTTTAGAACTTAACAGTGGCAGGGTCCCCAGCTGGTTGTGCTGGTAAATGTGCTGCAGGATGTGTGTATAAGTGGAGTGTGCCTCTCTGGACAGGGCTGAAACCTGGCACGGAGCTGACAGTAAATTGCGTACACCGGATGGGACACAGCAGAAGGCATAATTACACAAATCCCCTCTTAATTAGCGGTTCTGTGGGCCTACTAACCCGTAATGATGCGAGGGATGTGGCGAGCTAAAAAAAAATAAAAATAATAATACATAACTAGAAAGACTCCCCACCACTGAAGCCTGGGTCACATGACCACACCCCCACCCCCCCCACCCCCCCACACCCATGCTGTCATTTGATCTGTGATGATCATTGACTTCACAGTTACCCACCATGCTGCCCCCTCTCCTTCACCAGTACATCAGTGTTAGGTGACTCCCCCTCCCTCCCTCCCTCCCTCCCTCGAGCTGTGAGCTGCCTGTGAGCTTTGAGCTGAACACCCTGTAAGGGTTCGGGTGGCGTTATTAAGTCCTCCTTGCTCTCACTACCCGGAAACGTGAAGTGGCACCTTACATGGTGAGTGATGAAGGCTACCATCAGGGAAGCAAGGGGGATGACAGAGGGGATGACAGCCAGAGGGGCCTGCTTGGCAGCCTCTAACCCAGCCCGCCACCTATTCATCACCCCGCTAAACCAATCAACCAATGCCATTCTGCCATTTATTATGCTAATAAGCTCTCCACTGGCCACTGTTCTCAGTTAAGTGAGTACACGTCCACTTAAGTACATCCACTGTTCTCAGTTAAGTGAGTACACGTCCACTTAAGTACATCCACTGTTCTCAGTTAAGTGAGTACACGTCCACTTAAGTACATCCACTGTTCTCAGTTAAGTGAGTACACGTCCACTTAAGTACATCCACTGTTCTCAGTTAAGTGAGTACACGTCCACTTAAGTACATCCACTGTTCTCAGTTAAGTGAGTACACGTCCACTTAAGTACATCCACTGTAAATCTACAGATTCTATTTAACGGCATTAGTAAGTGTGTTCGAACAAGGTATTGTTAACTGTGCTGCGATGGGGGGTATTAGTTACTGGATGTTTTAACTGCTCCTGGTGAAGAATATCAGGATAACTTCTAAACGCAACCTCAGGGAGGACCCAGATGCCCTTTGCTAAAATGACTTCATTTCCAGAATCTCATTGTGCTTTCTAAATCACACTACAGCATGTATTAGAAGATCATTAATTACAAACTGAACAAGTCAGCAGAGCCATTAAAAGATCTTTAAGGCATATTTGACCATAAATCTCCCTAAACTAAATTTAATGACTGGATTTGGGGGGGGGGGGGGGGGGGGGGGGGATATTTTTTATCAAGTTCTAATTAGATGTGTGATAACAAACCCTGCTGTATGTGAAGAGAGGAAGAGAGCAGTGACAGGCTCATATGTTGAGGACTTCCATGTCTGTCTACAAAGAATAATGGACACCATCTTCCATCACAGGGAGCTGCAGAATGCTATGACAAATAGGGCTCCAGAGTCCAGCCTCCGAAACCATTCAAAGCCATTTATCTATGTGAAATTGATACTGATATTGGATAACAATAATAGACATACCAAACTAGGTTTGGAAGAAGTCAAAAGATAAGGACTGCTAGGCAGTTTTTACAAATGCAAGTGACAGTTGATTTAGAAAAAAAACAAATTGCTATTGTGTTGTGAATCTTTCATAAGTTGATGATCGATATATTTAGCTTAACATCGGTTATTGTTTTCTTGGCTAATTCAAAAAAGGAAAAGTGCCTGCTCATGAGTATCAACAGTATCCAAAACCATTAACCTAATTAGATTTCCATTCAAGATTTACTTTGGTTATCTCATTGAACATGGGTCAGGGTTATATGAAAATGAATCACAACGGTTTCTGCAATGTGCCCTATCACCACTAGAGGTGCCACTCCCTTGCAGCATGGACAAGAGTCTCCTTAGTGTCCTTAGACAGAGCTTGTGCTTTTTTAATCCCTCAGCTAAAATAATTCTGTTATTCTAAAATACAGCTCCACCAGTTCAGTAGCAGCTGAGATCCATCATGGTTTGAGATTAGAGCAGCGGACAAGCTTAGCCTCTCTCTGCCCGCACCAGCGCAGAGCCACACAGGGAGATAAGATGGAACTTTTGTTTGAAACCTGATGAGAAGCTTCTTAATGAAAGCGCTGGGCCAAAAATAATCTTTTTTCTCTGTGTTAGTCAATCAAAAAATGGTGTAGTTGGGGAAAAAGAAGAGAAAGAAAGTAATTTTGCATAATCAGTGAGTACCATCTGGAACAATTAACTGAATTCTAGTGAATTCTGAGGATCCGTCATATTGGCTTATTAAAGATCCAGAATTATACAAGTAATAAATCCTTGGAAAAACCATGCGTACCCCTGCCTGTCACAACTATTTTAACTTCAAATACAGTGGAATGGTTGATAAGGCTGAAAAGAGGAGATTAATATATGCAAATTATGTAGAGCATTTAAAAGCCCCCAACAACTGTCTAGTTTTTTTTTTTTCTTCTTCTTTTTCAGTCACTTTATGTTTTATTCATACACCAGCTCACCTGTCATTTCATAAGCTATAATATTATGAGGGTATTATTAAACAGCATAAAGTGGTGTTTTAATTGGAGAGCTTCGTTGCATTTTCTAATTATTTGGGCCAAATTAAAAACAGATGTGCATAGTCTAATGTGGATTCTAATATCTGTTCGGGAAAATCTAAAATCATTGTCTCTGCTGCTGTGGTATTTTGCAAACCCAAGTTAATTTTGAATCTTCCTTTTTATTTTTTTCCTTCTGCAAAGGATGAACTGTCTCCCGTCTGTTAATTGAACTTCTTTTAATGGATAAGGAAATAATTGCTCTCCATATTACATTATATCAAGACCGGTGTCAAGATCCTTTTTGATTAATTCAATAGATATGTTAATGTATTACTTTTTATAAGGTTTACCTATTTATCAGGAGGATGGCTGCTGAATACTATTAGCCTATTCGATGCATAATTTTATTAAAAGCCTACAGCATAACAAGAAACCAGGAGTTATATGCATTAGGTCCATTTAACATGTTTAAATAGAGAAGCATCTAGTCATATAAAAATAAATAAAGCACACAATAAAAAAAATGATAAAACTTGACACATTTCCTCGACATTTATTTTGCAAAATGCAAAACATAGCTTTAAAAACAAAACAATAATTGAGGCTTTTTTCACTTTCTAATTATGTGGAGAGATGCCCTTAGTTTCTGTCAATTGCATGAGTAATAATTGGTACAGAAATTCACCATAAGATCAAAGAGCTACCAGTAACATAACAGGGTCGGGGACTGCTATGAAAGCTTCCTCTCTGCTAAGAACTAGCTTGAGTGAGGGTTGGAAATTCTACGTGGATTTGTTTTTAATATTCTGGTAATAAATGTCAAAGTCCCTGCATATCACAATGGTACATAATGTGACTGAAGATGACAGATTTCCTCGACTTGTTTCGTACCCTCCCCCCGGATCATTCTTTTTGTGTGTTGGTGTTTTTTTCGTTTTCGTTTTTTTTTTTTTTTTTTTTTGTTTGGAAGTGACGGAGGGTTTAATCAAGAAAACAGGCAATTCATCAATCCTAAAGAAGGTGCCCGCGCTGGCTTGACACAACCCACATGGTTTTAGACCATCTCGAAACTGGCCAGCTGTCAACACACCCCCCACACACACACATCACACACACATCACACACACCACACAGCTCCCGGGGAACACAACTCCGCTGACTGCCACAACCCCACACTCTGGTGTAGGCCGTCACTTTGCTAACGAAGTTGAGGCTGCTTCTAACCCTTTGAACCTGGGGCTGGATGAGGGCTCTGCCTCTAACCAAGGCCCCTGAGAGCCAGGCCCCTGAGAGCCAGGCCCCTGAGAGCCAGGCCCCTGAGAGCCAGGCCCCTGAGAGCCAGGCCCCTGAGAGCCAGGCCCCTGGGAGCCAGGCCCCTGAGAGCCAGGCCCCTGAGAGCCAGGCCCCTGAGAGCCAGGCCCCTGAGAGCCAGGCCCCTGAGAGCCAGGCCCCTGGGAGCCAGGCCCCTGGGAGCCAGGCCCCTGGGAGCCAGGCCCCTGGGAGCCAGGTCCCTGGTCATACATGACTCTGGAGGAGTGCTGTATTAGCCTACTTTTCAGTGCCACTTGAACCTCTGTTCAGACAAAGCATGGCACACATGATAACTCAAATCCTTTGCTGTCCTTGTCTACCCTTTCAAAGCTCCCTCCATACCATCACCTGAATTGTAACAATACCAGAATATTAGCATTCACGTAAAACAAAAACATGAATGTGTAATTAACTATACATTCATGCATGTATGATATCTTATGAAATCCTATAAATTACAGGTGTAAAACATTTCAACAGAAAACAAAAATCTGAATGAAGATTTATCTCCAAATCACTGCTTAGAAACACACATTGGAAATGCATCCCATCTTTTATGAAAGACATCTCTTGCTCATGGTCTAAAAACCATGCGTGCTCTGACAGGCTGGTAGATAGTGTCACCTATGTGTCAGGCCAAACAGTAAGCAGGAAGACAACCAGAGTCTGACAGGGATAAGTGGGATCCCAGCATTGCCCTGACAGTCCTCTTCTCTGGAGCAGGATGAACCCTCGCCACATGGTGTCTCTCTCCAGCTGGATAAAGGCTGCCTTTTCCTGCCTCCTCTGCTCTCTACACCTCCACTACTATCCCTCCCACCTCCGCTCTCTCCACCTCCACTAGCCACCCTCCCACCTCCGCTCTCTCCACCTCCACTACCCACCCTCCCACCTCACCTAGACCAGCTCTGCCTACCCGCGCCGTGGCATGAAGACCTAACCTCGGCTGCCTTTCATCAAATACTTTCATTGGTTATCAGCCCAGGGAGCGTTTAACTTCAGTCTCGACCACACGAGGAGTAAAAGGAAGGGAAGGTAGATGTGACGATGCCACGCGTTGGATCATATTTGACAGCTGTTCTCCTGAGTGTAGTGGTGAAGCCCTCTGGGAGGCAGTGTTCACTCTTACAGATAAGCACCGCTCTGTACCCGCCCAGTGATGAAAGACACACACACACACACACAGTATTTGTAGATCAATTACCACAACGGCTCTTTTCACACTGGCAGAGATTAAATACTTCCATAAAGACATACAATACAGCTGCACACGCTCTAGAGCTTTGAGTATAAGTCTAACTCGAGTCATCCAATTTAAGATGCAGCTTTTTAGCACGAACATCGCTGAAAGAATGTTGAGCGTTTCGATTTTGACCAAAAATCGAAACGCCGGCCAACATCTTCCACTGAAACCTCAGAGAAAGGCTCGTCATAAGTTAGAGTACACGAGGAGTCTGTTGACAGGATATTTGACCTGACATGGTGTAGAGGCCTGAAGTCTGGTGTTGGTAGTCTGGTCTGCTCGAGGTCCTTCTGTAAAGGCTGCTAGGGTCCTTCTCTGCTGGCCTGGAACAGACATAGGGAACAGCATCACGTGCATGTTCAGCACCTTCACAGTGTTTCAGGTAACATCTGTCTGTCTAAGATTTACAGCAGGCGGCCATGATGATGGGGATTCTGTGTGGGATGGATTCAAAACAGAAGGAACCACCTGTTCAAGCCTGTCATCGTCAGGACCCCCACCCCACCCCACCACCAACCCTATACCCACTCTCCCTCACACTCCCTCTTTCCCTTCCACACTGTCTCCCTTCCTTCCTTAGAGTTAGCCTCCTGGATGTGGGACTGGTTAGCATATGGTTAGCACACAAGGAAAGTGTAATTCCTGGGAATTGTATACTGTATTATTGAAAACAGCACAGAGTATACTTCATGGGAAGTCGCAGCTAACAAACATGTACGATTGCAATCCTCATCAATCAAGCTCTCATGAGTTTCACCCCGAGACTCACTAATCGATAAAGCCAGCCAGAGCAGTAGGAATTCATCAAGCTTCAAGATGGCTGCATAACATAGCTTTGCACATGCTTTGAAGTTAAATGTCCTCAGACCGAACACTTTTATTAAATGCATCTTAACTTTGAGAAAATCTATAAAAGTTGCTCACAAAACATTCTCATAATAAGAACCCGATATTGTCTTTGCCAAGGTCAAGGGGATTGGATTAAGATGTATTTTGAGAAGTTGCACGTGAAACAGAGACTTGCATATGGGGAGGGAACGTGAGGGTGGGAACTGTGGATGGAGAAGGATGACATGGCAACTTTCAGAAAGTTAGAGGATGAAGTGTCTCTGCTTATGGATGTTTGCTATTTTACATAGTCTGCACTGTTTATGGCTGTCATAGCAACTATTAATCTTAACTTTAGGGAGCTTGAAAATAACTAAGTATACATCTGCATACTGTGAGAAAGATACTACATGAGTTGTGGATATTCCATGCTCCTATCTATTGGATGGGATAAAAAAAAAAACAATAATTTCCATCAAGGGCAGTAAAACTAGCCTTCTGACAGCTTGTTGTATTTATGATCAGAGCAGTGCAACTCAGATTTATTTGCAACGATAGGGTCGACTTTTCCCCTGTTCATTTACATCAGCATTTGGTCATGTTAAATCCCAGACAATGCTGAATTTTTAAAAGGTTGGCATCAATCTTGTTGAACCGATTGCCACATTTAATGAAGACTTCCTTCAGCCTGCAAAGGTTGACTCCACGTAAAAGACAGAGGGGTACATGTCTCCCCAAGAATTGAGACATTTCACAAACAAAGATAAAATGAAAGGAGATAGTTTTGATGCTCTTTTATAGAAATCAGAGCTGAATGGCTGAGTTTATGATACAATATAGAACAATAGGCAGCTTCACTGAGATTCACAGATGCAAATGGGGCACCCAGAGAAACACGACCCAAGACATCCGCTTTGTATTGATATTATCCATTTGATAAGGTCAACACAGTGATAAGTGTACAGCATAGTCATTTGAAAGCAATTCCAGGTAAAATAATGATTAGCTAATCAACAAAACCCAGATGAGAATGTACGTAGCTTGCTTAATCCTTCGATACAAAAACAATATTTTGGGAAAAACATGATTAGTGCAGAGTGCATTTTTCAGCAAGTTTTCAGCAAGCTTGCAATTAAGGATGAAAGTTTGGAATGTATGTGTTACTATGTACATATTCAGCAGCTTTAGACACAAAGGAAAGAGTCTCAGCCCAAATTCTGTGATTTTTGGTGCACTGGTGAGGAGAACATATGGCAAATTAATTTTATGTCTAATTCTGAAAACGGGGAAGCCAAGTGCATTGCTACATAATCAACTGCAGCGTTTGGGCTCAGATTATGTTGGCCACGGGAGTTTTCACTACAATTAATCATCATTTCAGGCAACGAGAGCCATATTGACACATATTCCCAATTTGAATATTTAATTACAGTGTAGATCCTCATTAAATTATAGCTAAACTGGGAACATGGACAAACGGATTACAACAATTACAACACCACTCAAAAGTATTTTGGCCCAGTGAAATGGAAGACCCATAAAGCAGAGAGTAATGGAAGATTATGTATTTATTGACATTCAGATGTTAAGAAAAAATGCAATATATATATTTGCATATGTAAAATAAGAATTAATCACTTAATTTACGCGCGTAGTGCGGTGTTTGATGTGCACCCCTTCCGTGAGGTTTTGGAAATAGAATGTGAGAAAATAAAATAGAGCTGTCTATCCAAGAAGCAGAGAATCACGTCTGTTATCTAGTGGACAGACAAGTGGTATTCTACCGAGAGATGTGGATAAAAATACTAGCAGTGACGAGCCGTATCTGTAATACAGAGGGTTAGTAGCTCTCGTTTTGACACTCATCCTGCTTCCCCCATGACAACATCTCCACACCTTCCTCAACGTGTAGACAGTTGTGCTTTGCAGACACTGCTTTCACACCCGTCATTATCATCCTCTAAGCTTTGTGTCAGGTGCTGATAAGAATCTCGGTCTGGATTCACAAATGCGATCTTACTATTTAGCTCTGGCGTTTGTGCCTCCCTTTACTCCGTTTACTTGATTTGAAACATACCTGGAACTTGAAGGATTCCGCAAAGTTAGTTGGTAAAAAAAAAAAAAAAAAAAAGTGATAATTTTATTACAGTCATGACTTCTGTCAAACCAGGACACGGTTAATGATGCTGTTCCTCTTGATGGTGAGAGAGGGCTGGTTGACTAGGGTGGCCTGCAGGGGATGGACCTAGTGTCTATCCCCAGTCAGTGATACAGAGCGTCGAAGCCAGAGGGTAAAAAACTATAAACATCCAGTGATGCATGCTGACTGAATTTAATTGTTCTACTTCTATCCATCTGAGCTGATGGAAAATAACACCCACATTTACAATGTGCAAAATACTAAGCTGGGCCTTAACATATATTTGTATTCCCTTCAATTTATAAAAGTATACACACACACACACACACACCAGGTTTTTATTCTGAGAGACCAGAAGTCTTGATTCTGAGGGAGAACAAAATGAAATTGCAATATTAGCACAAGGCTAATATATGCCACCAGTGGATCCAGAGGTCAGGCATCTGTCTCAGTAATGACAGGTTTATCAGGAGGACAGTTGGCAGCATTGCCAGCGAGCGAGGCACCCTTTACTCTGCACATTTTAAAAGCGTGACTGGATGGCACAGATTCTCCACATCCTTGCAACCAGGAAGTCAGGAACCTGCACCTCGAAAAGGGCGCCAAAATAGTGATGCCATCAAAAGCATGAATTAAAGCAGAACGGGGTAGCAAACTGCAGCAATTAACCATGTAACTAAACTTCACTCAAGCAGACACGTGAGAGATGAAACAGCCCCTCTCTGGTTTAGCTCCTACTTTAAATAAAACACAGAACAATACAAATGATGTGTAGTAGGCCTGTATCTTCATAACATAAAACAAACAATCTCATACAGGCTGAGCATGGAAATGACTAACATAAACACCCTGTCATAACCAACTATAAAACCTGCTTCCGTGGTTCATTCAAGGACACTCCTCGATCTTGTTGCCCGAGGCAATGCACGGTAGTGTTTGAGGGAACACCAGGATTCAAACTTACAAGGGTCGTTGAAATTGTGCACATTATTGACTGTGTTTAAAACATCTTTTCCACTGACTGCAAAGGGCACTTAATTTTAAAGGGTGCGATTTTTCATAAAGTTGTTAAACTGTAGATAGCTTCAAGGAGACAGAATGAACTCATGCTGAATATGGATAAAGACAAATCTCTGGCTGTGGATTTCAGCCTTCACAAGATTCTCAGTGCATGGTTTAACAACTTACCACGACACACACACACAGTATCACAGCTGTAGTGTCCCAGATACACTCCCTAAGTAAAGCCCGGAAGGTAGTAAGGTTCATTTATGCCGGAGCTTGCTCAGGACAAAGAACGAGCAACTGTCCCCTCTCCCTGCTGGATGTCTACCCGTTTAGAAAGAGGATTCTGCACTCGGGAAAACTACGGCCAATTAAGAAATGAAATTCACACAAAATTGGCACTGTGCTATATCTTTGGGAGTATCTTCATCTCACCTTCCTGCCCTGCAAGCCTGGAAAGTGGATGGAAATTCACTAAAAGTAAGACTGTCACGACGTAGCATGAATTTGAATGTTAATACAAAAACAGGAGTCTGTGATCTCAGCAGGCGATGGAAGGGGTGAGGTGGGGTGTTGCTTCGAGGTGCAATTTATTCTCACTCCAATGCCTCAGCAGCTTGAAAGTGGGCTTCAAAAAGAGCAAAGAATTACCGTTCGTATTTGAGGCGCTTTCTCTAGCATTTCAATATATCAAACATGACTAATTACCTTCTCCCCAAATATGCAAGATTCCCTTCCTAAACTCTGGTCTGGGTTCTGTTTGTAAAAAAAAAAAAAAGGAGGGGGGGGTTCTTTTTTTTTTATCCTAAAAATGGGGTACTTCAGAGATCCTTCATCACAAGGTTTGTCATCAGAGCAGTGGCGGAATCCTCTGGCTAGTGTCACTCCGCCCTGAGCCCCAAGGAACACCATCCACACTCCTGTACCAGCCCCAAACACAGCATCGTACAACTCTGGCAACAGCGCCACCTCACTGAAGGAGACGCCATTGTTTGTTTACCATTTTCTCAGGAAATCCCCAGCACTTCATCACGATAAATAATTGAGCCGTTGGAGCTGGACTGGGTACAAAGCCATGCTGTTCGCTCCACAGGCCCCTGGGCAGGGGAAGACAGTGCAGCTGTGGCTGGGGCAGGGTACAGCTAGGCAGGGCTCCCTCTCCTCCTCTCCTCCCCTCCTCTCCTCCCTTTCTCTCCTCCCCTCCTCTCCTCCCTCCTCTCCTCCCCTCCCCTCCTCTCCTCCCCTCCTCAGCAGCTGTCTGCCCCTCTCCAGGCTACACCTCTTCCCCTCTGCTCCGTGCAGCGGCGCTGCTGTCACCACACTCACCGAGCCTTCCTCCTCCTCCTCCTCCTCCTCTTCCTCTTGGGACTATGCACTAGCAGGAGTTTAGCCCACGCTGAACCCACAGTTCCATTCTGGGGGTCCTGTCTGGGGCTGGGCACGCCCTTGGGTCCAGCCCGTGTCTGCTCATATTCCGTGGTGGACCTGTCTGTGTGTCACTTATCTGCCATGGATCCCTCAACTACAAGAACAACACTAACATGAATACAGGGAGAGGACTGTCAACATCCCTAACACTGATGTTCAGTGTCTCGTCAACAACACTGACAATGGGTCAAGAGTCTTACTCTGTGACACAGGAATGACACCTTGTGTTGTAACCCAGGAACTACGAACACCTTGCTGGGTGGTGTGTTGCTAACGCGCTGGGAGCTACACTTGCTGGGTTGGACGCCGCTGTGTTGCTGGAGTCCTGCTGTGTCTGGTGTGCGTTGCCGGCTCATGTTACAAGTCATGAGCAAAGCAGTCACTGGCAATGAGAATCATGAATCTGAGACTCTCACCAATAATGCTTGAAGACAGAAATGAAAAGTGGCGCGAAGGGATGTGATTAAAGTGTCAAGCGTATCGGTGCAGAGGTCAAGGGCTCAGCGGCCAGCTTGAGAGCTCAAGAGTTCAATAGTATCGGTCTACTTTACCTTGTTGGGCTGGATATGGGAACATCGGTGGACTCTTCCTGGTGCACACTGCCCATCCGATACCATATCCCCATACCGTTCAGCTCCCTATGGAAACAGCACACCAACAGAACGTCAAAATAACAAAAATGACATTTCGGAGTGGATAAACACGACAATCTCCATGCAGACTGCTTCTACGGGCCCGCTGTACTCACCCTATACAGGTGTAGTTAGCGGGTGTGTGTTTGGCCTTGGAGATAATCGCGAGGTCACACACAGCAGTCTGGGTGTCTCTGCGAGGGCAGAGCTTGACACACAACCTCTTCTTCCTCAGGGCAGGCTCCTCTGGGAGGCAGAGAAGAGCACATTTTCTCAGTCCTGGTCCTCTGGTACCCCCCCTGCCCTACATGTTCGAGATGTTTCTCCCTTCCAGCACCTCAAATGAATGGGTTGTTGTCTTCTCCTGAGCTTGATAACGACCCATTCATTTGAATTAGGTGTGTTCGTAGAGGGAAACATGAAGCATGCAGGGCAGGGGGTCCCTGGGGCTAGGACTGAGGAAGGCTGCAGGAGAGAGTCTGGTCAGGGGGGAGAGGAACAGACAAACACACCCAGACTTGTGTGGACAGACAGACAGTCTCAAGCCAGAGTCAAATTACAGAACGCTCTTTCCAGGTTTTGCTGAGACACTAGAATATATTTTATAAGTAGGTAAAATCCTAAAACACTGACACATCTCCAAATCTGTTTCTTGGCGGCCCAGAGCGCCGTCGTCATGGTAACCCCGTTAAGGTCTTTAATCCTACAAATTATTTTTGGGGAACGGATGACGCAAGTCAATCCCCAGACAACTACAGTCCACATCTGGAAAATATAAACTGTGCATTTGACTTAATATTTAGGGTTTAGAGTTGAACTTCATACATTTTGTCAGATGTATAGTGTACATTAAACATGGAAACACACACAGTAATAAAACATTACATTTTCCTCACTTTGTCCCAGACATCGCTTTGCACAGCCATATTACTTTTCAGCCTGGGTCATTTATATCCGAGCAGAAGCAAAAAGTTCAGTGTAAATGATAACTAACATAACAAACAAGCTGTCTGGCTTCCCGGCTTCCCGACACCAAAATATTATTGCATTTCCAAGGCATGGATAGTGAGGTTAGAAATACATAGCACTGAAAAGGCACTAAAGCACCTGGGGATGCATTTCATTAATATTAGATAAGCCCCATCCTCTCGTCCTCTTCCCAAATAAATACATAAATAAATAAGCCCCTCATAAAGAGAGCCCAGCTCCAGCTGAGATAAACAATGACTCATGATTCTCGTCTCTTCTACCTCCGGGGCAAAATGTTTATTTTATTCCTACAGACCATCATAAATTAAACTAACTTGCGCCAATAAAACATTCACTCTCTCAGCTGCCCTGGAGGAAACAGTCACACTCTGGGTCAAGGAAGGTGAGAGGAAGAGGAGAGGTGTGATTAAAACCTTCGGGTTTTTGGTCGGGATGAACCTGCGACTTACGTGTGTCCAGTGTTTCTGAGAGGAATGAAAAACCCTCTGGTAAGGTGTCCTTCAAATCAATCAGCCTCATGTCAACAACGACGTTCGCTGTTTGGTTCTGAAAAGGACAGAGGAAGACAACGGTTGCAGGACTCAAGAACCACAAATGGCCGTTTTTTCGCGAGGAAGTAAAGTGAAGAACGGTACTTTTCGGAAAGCTCTCAGAGGAACCGTAAAGACGATTGAATGGGGTGCCTTTAAAGAGAGTACACAATGGTGGAAGTAATTATTCTATAATGGCTCATATTAAAAAGAAAATGCATCTGTGAACTTGCAATCATTGTCAGCCCTTGGAGAGGAACAGAAAGGTTGTGGGGGGGTTGTCCTGTTCATCATGGCGGGAATGGTTAAAAACAATCAGGGATTGTTTAGTTGACATTTTCAAGCATGACTCTTCTCAGGCGCAGAGCCTCCAGTCGTTACATTTTCATTTTTCCCGGTAATAAATTGCCATAATACACAGCGCCAGTGCTGACTAGAGTGACCCAGCCGTGACTGGAGGCGTCCGAAAATCTGGATTCCGCTGCTACTGTTGCCCAGTAGTCATTACCATTAGAGGCATTTTTTATTCATAGTTTTTATTCTGACTTAGGGTAGAATATGGATGAATGTTATTACTATGCATGAAACCTTTTTTTTTTTTCCAGCTTTTTCCCCACCTCTTTTGCAAGAGAGATTTTTCCCATCAGGACCTGACAAGAGGGGCCATCTACCTCCAACCTGGAAGATGATAAATCACAACCTGTTTACTTCCCTCCACATTATTCACTGACTAATTTTGCAGAATCTGTTTTTGTCAAAGACAATTACAGTTGGGGCTATATTGACTGGCAGACAGAATAGCCTTTGTTGATGGCTCTGCCATGTTTCATTTGTGTCAAGTTGTTTAAAACAGTGTGGACATGGATTTTAAGATAACACACAGGAACGGGGATAAAAGTTATTTGTCTGATCAAAACTAAACTGTGGACTCGATCGAGACAACGGTCAACCAAAAATATAACCATAACCTAGGTGGTGGTGGAGGTGAAAAAACAAAAGATAACTTGAGGACATTTTTGTCAAACGGGCATTGAGAACACTTGAAAACTACTGCAAATGGAGAGAGAAGTTAAGGATTGCATTGTAAAGTAAAAGATGCTTCTTGTTACCAACTTTCTACAGTTTAATCTATAAACTGTACATAATCTATTCAGAATTCAGTACGTGGGAGGAATGCATTCAGAGTTTAGAAATCATCCTGGCTGCTGACACAAACAGCAGGATCTCTCAGAGGACAGAGAGACACATATATTTAAATAGGTGCCCTGTTTTGAACCATATTGAACTATTCGTTTGAAGTGTCGTCTCTTATAAAATAGGGTTTTCATTTTCGAAATTTCAACATTTTGGATGTGTGCTTCACCTTTGAAGAGTGGTTAGCAGGTATCCACAATTTCCTTGGGGACAAGGTTAATAGAATAAATAGAAATAAAAGAGATAAAAGCTCATTGTAATCTCATGAATAATAATTAATAATACTCTCTTGAGGACACAGATACACATGCAGTATATCCACAGAATCCCACTGAGGTAGCAGACAACATAACATACAGATCTCATCTTCGTAGACTAAGTTCAAGCTGGCAGTCCTTACCATACTTTTAAAAGTCAGGGAACATTCTGGGTCAGGGTCGACAAACACAGGCTCCAAAAAAATATATATATATATAGTTTATCCCTGTTCTGGGATCTTGATCATCAAAGCGATTTACAGAGATGGGGAATCATGAGAAACCAAACCACAAAAAATAGTTGCAAGGCAAAAAAAACAAACAAAAGAAGAGATAGGGACCAAAAAAAAAACTCCACTTCTACTTACATTTCCTGTGGAGAAACAGAGGTAGCGTGTGACCTTGGATTTGAATAGGCCGTCCTTCCACAAGTCTGCGTCGGAGCCATCTGTTGTTTGTGCAACCTACGAGAAAAAAAAACAAGGGGAAGGCTACAAGGATGAGGTGGGATGAAGTTAATGTATGTACGGAGGGAGCGTTCTTCTCTCGCTTCTTCCCTTGCATACTTGCCTTAATTAACGCTTCCCTGCACCGGCGCTCTGTCTCATTAGTGCCCTATGTTGGTAAAGAAGGAGCCTTAGCCTCCAAAAAGGTGGCTAAATATATCCTCTCCTGAGACGAGCCTGATTAAAGACAGCCTGACAAAAAGAGCTGCACTAACAAGGAAGAACCAAACCTAAACTTTACGAACCGTCTGAAAGATACTGGTGTGGGGTGTGAGGAGAACATGGGTTGTTTTGAAGAGGTGGAAGTGGTGTTAGTTCCTGTTGACCTCCAGTCACAAACACACCAAGAGGACTTGTACATTCCCTGTTCGTGTCTGTTGGGTATTCAATGAATGAACTGAATCGTATGAATCCCTAGTAATTCAGTGTGGGACTGCGTTATGCGATATTCTATCGGACCGGTAATGCCACAGTGAATGACGTAAGTATGTGTGTGCGTATGTATGTATGTATGTATGTATGTGTGTGCGTATGTATGTATGTATGTATGTATGTATGACGAAAGTGTATCTCCAACCATTGTAGACGAGGATCAGTTAGTGTTGAGAGTGAGTTCACAGCTATTATTGGTCTACCTGTTTGTGAATGAGTAACACTTACATAGACCAGCAATCCAGCTTATCTAAAGACTTGTCTTATCATCAAAGAATCAGTCAAATGAGTAATTTTTTGAAGGAATCCTTTAGAAAGAAGAGTCTGTGTAATGAGGTTCACTGAAACGAAAGGAGTCATAGATCTGCACACCCACCCACTCACGTCACCTCACCTTCCTGACAATAATGATGAATGACCCTGGTGATTGGAGGGGGAGGAGGAGGGGATAGAGACTCATGTTAAACCACCAGTCAGTAGACAAGATGAGAGACAGGATGAGAGAGAAAGAGAAGGAGAGAGAGTGAAGAAAGAAGAGAAAGAGATGGACGGTGAGAGAGAGGAGACACAAAGAGAAAGAGAGAGGGAGAGAGAGAGAGAGAGAGAGGGCATCTCCACCATGCGCCACAGTGAAAGGTCCCAGAAGGGAGGCTATACATCACACCCCCTCCCCCCCCCCCCATCCCCCCTGCCCTCCCCCCCCCCATCCCCCCTTACAAGACAACCCGTCTTGGCCAGTTTTTCCAGGTCAGTAGCCAGCGCATCCTGTCAGCGTAAACAAAGGCCTGCCTGTGTGGAACCCAAAGTCAAGACGGGGAGTAACGAGGGCACGGCGCCGAGAGGAGGCCCCTCAGGCGTCCTCCTGCCAGCGCGCCAGCAGCAGGGGACGGTGTGCCCGGAATGCCAAACGACCCCAACCTCGGAGGGGCAGAGAAGGAGGGCGAGGGGTGTACGCTCTCAATCTACGCCTCCTCCGCTGCCCGCGAGCCTCCGTCTTCAAACTAGCGTTTGCGCGGCGCCGCGCGGTCGTACCCGGGATCTCACTTGACATCAATCGCTGCGTGTTGTCGCTGTGATGTCGGGATGAATCACTTCCTGTTTGATTTGAAATCAGATGATAGACTGACAGATCCAACTGTCAATTCCAAAAAGCCTCACCGTGAAAGTGATCTAACGACTACTAAGGAGTCCTGGAGGACTAGTGGGGACTGTGAAGAACCTGGTTTAAGATCTATAAAGAGATACTGATGAAGTAGAGATGTCAGCCAGGAGGAAGCTGAAATAAGACGCACCTTCAATACATCTGGTCTTTCGAGACTTGGGTTTAAGCAATCAAAAGCAAACACTGGCAGACAAAAAAAGCATCATTTCAACACAGAACATCTCATGGAGAGAGCAACTATAGCTGGTGTATTAGTCTAGCCAATGAACATGGAGGTGAGTCAGGAGGAGACAAAATCCTGTGGATAATTACAGTAGAATTACATTGAGAAACCGTAAGACATTACCTGGTGACCTACAGCTCTCCCTACTGCAGTCATACCAGATCTTTCTGTGGATAAGAACCTTGGAGTCTTCCACAACATCTGTGAAGTTGGTCAACTTGCTCACAGGAAGTTCCAACCAGTAACAGGATGTTCGGATGAGGCTAGCAACATTCTTCCTCAAACACATGTATGCGAGTAGGTTTTATGAGGATTGTCTATTATACATAAGAAAACGTAACACACAGATTCCCTTAGCAGTGTGTGTGCGTGTGTGTGTGTGTGTGTGTGTGTCAGAGGCTGCTAAAAGTGTTTGATGTGTGGATGTTGCTGATGCTTGAGTACAGGACCCTGATCCCAGTGGAGCACTGTTTGATCTGGGCTGCTCTCCGCTGCCTCAACAACCTGTTAACGTTCAGAGTCGCTCAGAGACGAGCGCCTGAAGAGCAAAAGAGTTAACGAGCTCCTTGATCTGCTCTGCGGAACGTCGTGGCCTGCTTAAAAAGAAAAAGAAAAAAAACCTTCCATAGAGGGAACCCAGCTTGTTACGTGAGGGAGGATGATTTTGCCAATACCACAGGACTACGTACAGAAGTGGGCATCCCTGTATGAACAGTTAGCGTGTAGCGAGTGATATGTCAGATCAACAGACACACAGGTGCAGCATTGATGCTGGGATCTCTCCCTGTTTGTCACCGCCATGTGGTGAACAGGCAGGTTTAGCGCCAGGGGGGGCAAAGCCTTCCCATCTACACCCACCAGAGACTGCAGCGGCTGGGCTGCGTGGGGTGGGGCAGGAAGAGAGGAAGAAGGAGATGGGAGGAAGGAGAGGGGGATTGAAGGAAGAAAGAGAAGAAGGGGGAGGAAGAGCAGAGAGATTATGGGAAGATAGAAAAGAGATTGGCCCCTGAGCCTACTCTGGGCGATATGAATGTTTGCTTTGTGCCTTTGTTAGAGGAACAAAACAGCTCCTTCTCTCCATCTCTCCATCTCTCCTGCTCCTCTCACCAGATCAGAGAACATGGCTCCCATGGGCCAATAGAACGGCTGCCCTACTTTCCTCCTCACCCGCAGACTCCACAACATTACTGGGGAGCCAAAAAGCCTGCAACCCCTCATGCTTGTGAGAAAGCTAAACAAACATGGGGACACCATGCCAGAGCACTAGGGGGCATGCAGTACAGTAGGGCTTGTTAAACCACGGCCTCTGGTGAACCAGATCCACAGACAACAACAAACAAGAGGAGCAGTGGGACAATCACAATCATCAAAGTAAACCCCATGAATTAGTTATCTGATGTCGCTCCCAAACTCTCAACATCTCTTATGAGCTGGTCTACATTGAGATGTGCAATACTGTAGGCGCAATGGGCATACACCGTGTTTAAGACTTGAATCAGCTCTTTGTGTTTCAGTACAACACTTGTACTCACAACATGGTAATGAGCAGGTGCCTTGCTTTGTGATGTCACCACTCCGACCGCAGTGATTGGATCAGCAGGTGGGTCTGGAATCCCGTTGGTCAGGCTTGCTTCAGCCATGATCCTGGCAATCTGGATACTGTAAAGAACAGAAATACACCATCAGCATCATGATTGAACTACTTACATCTTCATTCCCTAACAAATACATAGTGGTATGGGAATAGTTCTCACTGCAAACAGGGTAAAAAGGTCATCAAGAAACCAAATTACCCTGAAAATCAGTCTCACTCCTTCGAACTGAAGCAATAATGGTAGAGACTACTGTATGAACTGATAGATATTTCTCTTGGCTAGGATGATTCTATATAGAATGACAAGTGAGACCAATGTCTAAACGCAATTAGACACTAAGGTCACTACATTACAGCTAAAAAGGAGTGGTCACATATTTTCAAAGAAAGTGATCAATGCTGTGTATCACTGGGTAATGTGTAGGCATGTGCGAGGCTTTCACAAGGATAAGTGGCGTTTGCCATTTGATTAAATTATGTTTTAAATTAAAGCATCCTTAAAGGATAAGTGGAACAGTTAGTGCATTCAATCTAAATGGTTTACTGAATTGTTTTTTCTCTAATTAAGTTTATCCTTTTCGGGAATTAACTGCAGAAATATCAATCTCGTTTATAAACGCTAGTTAACTTACAACAAGCCCCAAGATGGTACGTTTGGGCTAATCTGGTCGCCTTGCGTTTGTCTGTGCAAGACAACCCCGTTTCCTTATGGTGATAGTGGCACATTAGCAAATATACTGTAGCCTACGTTAGCGCAATGCCTGGCTGGTCTTAGTAGTTCATTAACATTAGGTCCACATCAAAACACAGTAAAGCAGATGGCCAAACATGTTTTAGGTTTTGTGTCTAATGTTTCTTTAACTGAGCCTCAAGCTTACAAACTCAAACTGCAATAATTGATAATCACTTAACATTTGGAAGTTTTAGGTTATTCTTAGACAGTAAAATGTAATGAAGTTTTCGGATACCAAGATCAATAACAGGTAATATATGATATAGTCCTATAGTCCTGTTTTTAAGGTTGTCTTACCCTGCGCAAAGTGAAATGGCAGCAGTTACGGACTACTCTGCGAAATATAAACGTTCGTGACACAGCCGTTACTACCTGTGTTTTGTTCCATGAATCATATCACGTTTGGCTAATTATTTACTAGGTCATAGGTTACGATTGCGTTTGTGTCCTCTGGTTCATTCCTACCGTAATCCTCCTAAAATGCCGCTTTTTGGCCTCTTCTAATCTATGTCGTTGACCGTCAAAGGTTGACCTAATGAATTAAAGCCATAATATGTGTAGGCTACTGCTAGGATTGTTGATAGAATTCACAAATGAATGTGGGTGGTAGCTCAACAAATATGAATCAGGATCTCGACTAAATGAGATGTGAGACCAAGTGGTTGTGGGTAGGAAACACAGGGCCAGCATAAATTTGAAAACGCAGTATCCCAGTGGAGTATATAACACAGGTTTGTTAAGGCACACATGAACTAAACAAGATTTAATGAAGATAATAAGGTAATGAGACCTCTTATGACCATCGTTATTCATGACTAACTGACAGTCAGTCCGTGTCCATAGCTCATAGCAAACTGCACATGTGTCGGAGAGAGAGTGATGGTGGGCTGTTGAACACTGAGGATGACGTGGAGTCCGGCTGGATGAACACCAACCGACTCAGACCACTGCATCTCAACGACAAGCGAGTGTGGCTGGTGATTCTTTGCGTACTTTATTTAGGCCTACATCCTCGTCTGTAATCAACATTGGATCGGGCTGTCTCAAATTGTTTTCTGCAATCTGGCAGCGTTGTAAACAACGTTGTCAGGGTTTCTCACTTCACGTACTCAATGCGGGAAGGGTGGATATTATAAGAGAGCGTTCCTGGTGTCGAGGCACACCTGTTAAAGTAATGGTCTAATTATGGAAAAGGTGACGAAACACTCAACGCAAAATTCTCAAGATAGTGTGCAGCACATGCTAACTGAGAACACCGCCAGCCATTACAGTGTTTTAATGTACTTCACAACGCATGCTGAGGACTGTGAGGGAAGATGAATGATGGCCCTGATGGTACCATTCTGGGGGGGAGCAACAGTGGCGCAAAGTATGCATACGATTACAGCCGGATCGGGGAGGGCGGTATTAAAACTGGGGTTTCTTTGTTGATACTATTCAATGGCATTATACAAAGGATTAAAGCTCAAACAAACATATGATTACCTGTAATTAATAGTGATACATGTCTATATATTCTCTATGACAGTAGGGTAAAAAATGGCGCACGTCTGACACACTTAATCTGGCAGCGTTATTATGCATTGCCATGGCAACCTCGAGGTTGCACTGGAGTTTTTTTTTTGGTTGTTGCACTTTAGATGAGATCTTATTGTTATACACTGCTAAAATACACACCGTTCCTTCCTCCTATACCACCGAAATACTGTTACATCTATTACTATTTCAAAATGCACTTTTGTATGTCGCTGAGGATAAAATCATCTGGTAAATGAATAAAACGCAAAGATTTTGTGAATCCTTGGTGTTCCATCCCCCATGATAGCTTCTCCAGGGATGCTCTCCTCACGTGTAAAGGTCACTTGCAGTGGTTTTTAATTTGCTGACACTAGTCTGGGGACTTTAAAGATGGAGATTTCTGTTGCCACCGAGATTAATAATATCCCTCTCATCTCAACCTGGGAAATCTACCCAGCCCCAATGCCCCTTATCACCCTGGTGAACCCATTACTGCCTGTTCAAACCTGCAGGTCTCCACTCAAATATGATTTCCTCGCTCTTCTGTCTACTCATAGAGAACCCCTGAATAGCTTATAATAACATGTTTTAAGAAGCCTACCCTTAGAACCCCTGAAGGATACAGCCCTGCACTACTATGTAATATCCACGCTTTTCTGCGTGTAATTAAAGGTCAGCATGGGCTGGTCCCAGCGTTGCCATGGCTGACAGATCTCCACTGCTTTCACCCCTCTCCTGGAACATGGTGGCCTTGACAAATGTGATTAAATCTTTCTTTTAAGCCATCTGTTTTCCTGGCACCAAAATGCACAAGTTGTACCAGGAAACTTAGGAGTCTCATCAGTAATGTGGATGTTTCAGATGTTGGTAATAAGATTTATGTACAACGCATTTCTCAAAAATGTTCAAGGTTGACCTCATCCTAACTTTAAACAGTCGATAAGACCACTCATTGTTTCAGTAAATAAGATTAGTTATCACCTTCACTGTTTAGGACACTTTTTGCATGCCATCCCTTCACAAAGCAGTTGACAAGTTCAAGGTAACTATTTTTTGCCTTTCTGGTTGCCCTCTCTTTCTCGCCTTAATCTTTAACACACTCTCACACATACTCCCTCTGTACTGTCACCTTAATCTTCAACATACTCTCTCTTTGTCTCACACTCTCTCTCTCCTTTTCCCCTCTCTCTCTCTCTCTCTCTCGTCTCTCTCTCGCTCCTCTCTCTCTCTCTCTCTTTCTTTTTCCTCTCTCTCTCTCTCTCTCTCTCTCTCTCTCTCTCCCTCTCTCTTTCTCTATCTTTCTCCCTCTCCTTCCCCCCCCTCTCTCTCCCCCGTCTGGCAGGGAGTCTGTCCTGCTCCGACTGACTGCACCTCGCTGCCCTTGTGCAGCGGTGTGCCAGTTGTGCCGTCCTCCATTGCTGTGAATGCCACCATCTGGTATGCCACGTGGACATCATAATCTCTCCTTAATTACATTAGCAGCGCAATCAGTTACTGCATTACAAGGCCAGGCGAAGAGCTTTTAAATCTTGGAGGAAATCATAAATAATTGCACTAAGTACCCGGCGCCAGATGTGCGTGCCAACTTGGCTGGCACGAGATAAATAGTAACCTCGACGACGGTGTTGGATGTAACTCTGCAAGCGTTTTTTGGACAGTGTCGTCTTTTTACCCTTTGGTGTTGCCTCCTCTTGGTCCACGCCTCCCTTGGTCTGGCTCGCTCTCAGCTGAGGAGAGGATCATCACCCTGATGTCCGGAACATTCTTAACATACATAATATCCATAACACAAATGTCACTCCAGAAACACTAAAGGACTGTGTTTATCCATATGTGTTGCAGTAGTATCCTATACTCCACACCAGATCACTAATCACTTATCTGTTTCTGAAAGAATTCTCCCCCCTGTGTCCCCCCCCCAACCCCCATTTACACTTTATGGTTGTAAGACAAATGTAAGACAAAAATAATCTTCAACACCACTTGAATTATTTAACATACCTGTCTATAAAAAACGGATTCAAACACCGGAAACATGGAGCGAAAGAATAGATTAATTACTTAGTATTAAAATCTTCACGTTAATAATTATGCGTGTTGTTTTAAAGACAGGAATGTCTGCAGCATTCATCATATTCAAATGAGGCAGCTCTAAAATAATCGACGCCCCGGTGTTTATAAACAGGCATTACAGCTGCAGGCCTCTTCAGGAAGGGATTTATCTAACATGTAAATGAGACACCAACAAACACACACACGCAAACATTCAAAAATGTGGTGATCTATATATTTGATGGAGTTTTTGATGTTGAACTATCACATGCCCATTTTAATTTGGTCACAATCTGGCCACCAATGAGCTTTGATTTAAATGAAAGGGTGTTATTTAATCAGTTTTTATTTCATCTAAACCTTGTAAGAATGGAAACAGAGGGCAGTAAAGACAGAGAATTACAGGTATTGACTAAATATATCTTACCATTTATCATAATTTCTTCATCCACTTTGTCGCAGCGTCAGTGTTTAAGGAAGATAGATGACACAAGATGTTGTCCTCTCTCACTCTCACTGTGCTCTGGGAAGTGACTCCAAGTCGTGTTTAACTACAACACTGTTCTCTGCGATGCGTTTGTCACAATGTTCCCAGTCAGACTGTTATTTTACCAGATTTTTTTTCCCCCCATCTTAAAATGTTAACATGGCTCCATGGATGACATTACACCATCATTGTCTCTATAGTTACAAACATTTTCCTACAAACTGGATAAAACTACAATACTAAGGGGTCACACTATGAAGTATTACACTTTTCAGAGCTTTTTCTCTGTTTTTTCGGATATATTATGCACATTACATTGACACCATTAAATCATAGCCGTGTAGAAAACATATTTTGAATGATCTGAAGGCAAGCCTTCAGACTACAGGCAGGCCTGTGGTGTGGTCACAAAGGGCTCCCATGATACCCTTAGCACAGGTCTGAATGAATCTGCTAATGTGGGTGATCATTAGGAGAGGGGATTTTGAAGGGCGTGGCTTTTCCTGCGCTGAGTCCCTATGGCCGTTCTGCTGAGGTGGTCTGCAGAACAAGGGCAGCCATTAATATTACAGTGGGACAATTCCCATGGTGCAGCTACTCTCTGGAGAAGGTTCTGCTCTTCGGTGTAACATAGACACCTATGAACACAAAAGTTCACGAAAGCGCTGACATACTCATAAACCTAACCCCAACCCAACCATCTGCTGGCTCTCCGACTTAGCGAATGGCGGCCTGCACATTTCGTTCCGTTTTGTCGCCGTGGTGATTTTCACGTCGGTTGGAGTTCTGTGGTTCTAGTAAGCCTACTGCTGAGAGTGTGATAGTCTGCTTTCTAATATACTTCTATGTCCCAGGTCAATATTTAACGCACAATGAGGGGAACTTAATTACTGTGACCAACCTCTCAGTGTTTTGCAATAGCCGCAACTCTAAAAAAAATTGGCAAATCAAGAGCTCTATTTTACTCTATGATAATGTAGAAATATCTGCTCCAGCAACTTGCCTCTCTCTTGGTGGGCGAGCTATGTCTCCAAATTACCCTATTTACTCATACAGATACAGAAGATTTAAAGTCGGCCTTGCATGTAGAGAGTTATATGTTTAATAAGAGAAAACAATATCGTTTAGGTATCAGAAAGCCAGGGTTCCCTGGCCTGTCGTGTTTTGATTCACTGATATGCACAGCCATGAAATATACCCAGGAATTTGTCACTCAACTCTCTCATGTATTTGAATGTTGTTTGGCCTTCTCTGGTGATTTAGCTAGAGCCTTTTATCGCTGCTAGCCAGCCTGGCCTAGTCTACTGGGAAAGCCATGGTTTTATACCCGTATAAATAATCAATGACGCAGCATCAGTAAATGGCCTGTAATGCAGTTTGTTTAAGTCCCTGTAGAATGGCCTGTTTGTTTTACAAACAATAGAAAGCCATATTCATGACTGACTGAAAGAACAGAGTAATGTATTTGACCATGTGTTTCCTCATCTGGATTTTCCATCTTGTTCCATGACTCCTCTCCTCTGATATAATCTCTATTAGATTACAATGTGATTTGGATTATTTTTCAAGTTATTTTCTTGTTGATGTGATATTTACTAGGCCTACATAATCATGTGATACTGTAGGCCTAACTGTGTAGCAAAATGTTAATCAGAAGTAGTTACTATACTTGTTAGGGCTTTCAGGGCCTGTCAGGGTATTATTGTCCAGTTGTCATGGGTACTTTGGAAGTTTAGTAGAACAATAGGCCTACTGCATGCTTACATCAGATACTGTAAACACACACTGACACACACACACACAAACTTGCAGCACACACCAACACACACGCATAGATTAGGCCGTGCCCCCTCCTCAAAATCTCACCCATGAGTCTCGGATTTACATTATTATTAATATCTGCCCGTTTAATTTTCGTCTCTGTCATAACGTGTCGACCCAAACTACAAGAGACAATCCCTTATTGATTACTTTCCCAGCAGCTCCGGCTCGTGCCCCAGCTGATCGCGCCTCTCACACACTGACAGCTCATGCATTTCAGATAATAAGCCGCTGCTCCGGAGTTGAAACAAATTGGATGTGCAGTCAGTCACTGTCCAAGTGAATCATGTTGCAGTATGTCAGTGGGCTAGCTTTGGATTATCCTCTTACCCAGCTGAGGAAAAGAAGGGGAAAAAAATGCTACGAGCACCTGCCATGATGTGGCGATGGTATACGCCGTCTGTAAGCGTGTGCACGATCGACATTTCATGGTTTAAGTGTGTTGCTGAGATTTTTGCAGGATTATTGACCTTCCTGCGTTTGGTTTGTTTCATGCCTATTTTATGGGAAAATTAAACGTAGAATGGAGACTGAAATCCTGAATTTCTAACTGGAAACCTACGTTCATATTTTATAGTTAATTATCTTTTTGTGATTTAAGATTTGAGAATGGTCAACACATCCAGTTGTCAGACTAAAGCCTTGCACTTCGACTTAGACTTAGAATGTATCTAGATGTACAAATCTAGATTGTCAGAAATATTTCCCTGTGACTCTTGCTTCGATTACAAAACAATGCTGCCAATACCAAACCAACTAATGTTGCTGTTTGCTTCCTGAGAGTAAGAGGAAAGAAATACTGAAAGAGTTGCGTCTCAGTGGACTGCATTTGTATTAACTTCAGTACATTTTCAGGTTAAATCAGGAGGGAACTTTTTAGCTGTGGTTGTGGGGCACACAGGAAGATATGATTAATAATACAGCAGGATTATGTACCACAGTCTGTGCAGCTCTGACTTTAACAAGCCCACGGAGGAGAAACAGTACCAGACCAAGTACGCAGCCAACCCCATGTGCCTCTTGGAAAACAAACAAAAACATCTGCATTTGTTTTTTTTTTATTGTTGTTTTGTTCGCTTTTCTTCAGAAAAAAATTAAAACTGATAATTGAGTATGGGAACTGTGTTCCAAACGTTTCTGATTGCTGTCGTATTACTTTAGTCCTCTCAGCTGTCATCTGCTGCAATATCTACGAAAAAAAAAAGACTCTTATTTGAAGGAGCCTTACCTACAGCTACTGTTCCTCTGAAGCCCTGAGTAGAGGAATAATTGGCACCCTAGTGTAAGTCTCCTCATGTTAGGCACCAGCTGTTTAAAATATGGATGATATTGTTTTCATTGTTTGGGTTTTATTGGGTTCTACCAGCATTATCCACTGACTGACCTTTGCTGGCTGGTGAGAAAAACAAATGAACACGGCAGTGATGTATTCTTTCAGTCACCCCGAGAGCAGAGCAGTCTTTCTGTTGATTCCTCTCAGGTGTCTGTGGTCTGGAAACCACCTGAGAGAGAAAGAGAGAGCAGACAGAGATAGAGGAGAGAGGAGAGAGAGGGAGAGGGGGAGGAGAGAGAAGAAACAGGAGAGAGACAGAGAGAGAGAAGGAGGAGAGAGAAGGGGAGGAGAGAGAAGAAACAGGAGAGAGAGAGAGAGGGAGGAGAGAGAGCAGAGAGGGAGGATAGAGAAAGAGAGGAGAGAGCAGAGAGAGGAGTGAGAGAGCGGGAAGGAGGAGAGAGACAGAGAGGGAGAAGGAGGAGAGAGAGGGGGAGGAGAGAGAAGAAACAGGAGAGAGAGAGAGAGAGAGGGAGGAGAGAGAGCAGAGAGGGAGGAGAGAGAAGAGAGAGGGAGAGGAGTGAGAGAGCGGGAAGGAGGAGTGAGAGGGAGAGAGAGATGCTTTACCGTGACACAGGCAGAAGCAGGAATGACAGACGGGGTGGGTGTGGGGGGGGGGTGAAGAAAATAATGGATTGACAGCTCTGAACAGTACATCCACTCTCTATTGGCATGGATCCATACTAAAGATAGACAAGCAATGTGTATAACACATGACATGGCAACCATATTTCTATCACAGAAGCCCTACCTACAAAAACATACTTGAATCCCTGAAAGTCCACAAATGCCTGGTATGTGTTTCTGACATATTACAGTACTTTACTTCAGCATGAATTATTAACAAAAGTATGTCAAAGTCAAATCTTTTTTTTTTCGCTGTGTCAGGCCTGACATGGTTTCATCACGGCGGTGCAGACTTAATGCATGGTTATCACGCTAATCCCAGTCTCATTGCTTTACCCTATTCCGTCCATCCATTGTTAACTCTTGCATAAATACATAGATAACAGAATTATTAAATTAAAGGCGAGTTCCGTCCGTTGAACACTGTCGTTTTAAATCATGTATGAATGTGATAATTACCCGGGCTAGGCCAGAAGGGCCCATCACTGGCACTTTTAATCCAATAACCACTACGACCTGATCATTATAATTGACCATCTATCAGGGTCATTGAGGAGACTACCATCGTTACCTACTGCTGAGAATCCCTCTTGATCATTGCTAATTACAGATACCGGGAGAAACCAATATTCCGCCCTTCCACAGACGGCTGGAAGCAGGCAGCCAGTCCCGATGAGTGAAGTTGGATAACCCGCGACGGGATGTCTCCCGGCTTGAGAAGTGACATGTTTATTGTGATTCCTACATCATCAAATAGAAATTAGAAAGTGTTATGTTGTTGGAGAAGCTGTGAAGCAGGGACGGTACCTTGTCAAGCTGACTCCCAAGTCGTGCCCGAGCCTTCAAGCCTACACGCTGTTCTTCTTCCTCCAGACAGGCTGGCTGCTGTCTCTCAGTGGGTGGACGCTCATTGTGTCCGTCACGTTTTTGACTGTGCATGTTGTGGTGGCGTTCTGGAATCGCTCAGCTGACAAAAACTCTGTAGGTGATTGTACTCTTTGGGGACTACCCGATCATTTGATACAGAGAAATGTATAGCACACTTTCTGTTAGGTTATGAAACAACACCATCGATTCGACACACCATCAATGTGATATTTCTTCAGTTCAGTAATGCATTATTGTATAATCATACTGTGTGATCTACGTTTGCTGTTTTAACACCTATATCAATCACCGATCCATTAAGTTGACTATTTCAATACGTTTATCAATTGTTGTTCGGTGTACAGAGAAACCTTGATAGTAATACTGTATACTTATGTTATACAGTTATGATACCAGCTGAATAGCTCAAATGTTGTTGCTGTGTCCTTGCATGTTACCAGAGGATCTGTTTCTGATTCCACAGTTGTGATGATCTTTATTCCAGCCAGGGAGTAAGTCCACTCACCCCAACCCAGCATCCCCACTGCAACTATGCCAACAAGTCATTGAGAAAATGCACAATTTATTGAAGTTTTATGAGTGGACCCTTACCCCCTTTCACCACACAATTAAGTAAAAGCCATTGAGGCCTCGAGTTCCTCTTTTTATAGTGAGGCATTTATGAGCCTGGTCAGGGAAAAGAGGGTTGGCTTGCCACAAACACCCTAAAACTTGCTTTGGTGGCGTGATGACGGAGTTAAAGGACCAAGTCGCTCCTCCTCCATTCCTCTTTCCTTCATCAGCACGTCATAAAAAAGACCATATCACACTCGAAATGAACTTGTGTCATTAAAAAGTAGAACTTTTCGTTTTTCCACTTCCCACAATAATGCGGGATTTTTTTCCCTTCTTCGCTCTTTCGACAGTTCGTTCTTGATGAGAACGACGCCACCCTGATTTCGCGTGGGTAAACTTGTTTATGTTTTCGTGCGAGCGTGCGAAAAGAGGGAGTGCAAACGACAACAACATAAAAACAGAAAGTGTTGCACAGAGTAGCGAACAGGAAGTTGGACTAGGTGATGGAGGATGTGGTAGCAGAGGGGGCAGTGATGTGTGTACCCATATGCAGCGCCGCATCTAAACCCCTCGGAGAGTTCTGGAATATTAAAGTCTTGTTCTTCTTCCCGCACAGCACAACACTTAGGGAGCATACCACTGTCTTTTCCTACCATGAATATGGCTCACATCCCTTCTTCGTAAAGCTTGAAATATGGTTCAGCCGACAGCTCCCTCTGGGATGGGATCCCAGAGATGGAAATGCAAAGGTTTTGTTTTATTGGAGGGTTGCAGAAAAATAAATCTAAATCTAGATTATGGTCATGTTTGGATGTTACATCCTGAGAGGGTTGGAATAATTGTATGACATAAATAACCACACTATTGCAGGACATCAGATCACATGTTTCCACAAACACAGTATTGCCCCAAAAAATAAATCCCTCTCCTTCTCCCCTTTAGCGGTGAAGAGGGAGAAAGGCCCATTCTCACACAGAGACGAGCTGCATCTCCAAAAAGGCACAAAGCCCATTAATGACAGATGAAAGTGCACGGCGATGTCAAATATACATACTGGAGTGGTTAAAAGTCACGGCAGTATTGAAGCCTGCCAACCAGGCACAAATCAACCTGTCCGTCGAAGGGGTGGTTTGGGCCACCCTCTTAATGAAATGGTTTAGACCCACTGATGCGCTTGAAAGAAAGTCAATGGGAGGTGTCAGTGAGAGGGAAGGGAGGGGCTACTGCAGTCACATGACCTATGATTGACATGTTCTAAAATGGGGAGGGAGTACTGGCTTGGAAGTCACCATGGTGACCGACATCACACAGCAGGAGGTGGGGACAGGAACCTGCAAGACATCCCATCCCGGTCGCTCCTCACTAGTAAAATGTCTTGCTGGGATGATTTCATAGAAAGATACAGCTCAGAAACAGGCATTTCTCATGCGGCCACACACTGCACTGCAGTAGAAATGAATTGAAGAACGGGTGTTCAAACTTTTCAGTGGAACCCAGATGCTTTGAAGGTAGACCGAGCTGGTAGACTAAAAACAGTGGCCCTTAGCAAACTACTCTTCTGAGGATTTGGCTGATTATTTTTTTATTTTCTTTCTCCCCCAAAAAATTCCAGTCTGTGATTCTTGACAAGCCTGCTATCCTGCTGCACTGAATTATATCTGTGGCAACTAATTATTTCCTTTCAACTCGGCACAATAAAAGACAGCCTGCCTTCCTCCTACAGGGACGGGAGTGGCAGGAGAAGTGCCCTCTGAAATCTTCCCTCTCAAGGCTCTGACACGCACATCTGTCTGCATGTCAGCATTGCAACTTTCCAGACATCCCAGGTGTCAATGGAAGATCTGCAGACACTGAAACGTGAGCTCTGATGTTGTATCAATAGCACTGTGCAAATAAAACCCCTCTTCATCTCTCTCTCTTCTTTTATCTTTCATTACATCCATACTTCTCGGTTTCATGCCGTATTTAAGATATCCTGTTATCTTAAAGACACAGAGCCGACACAATTCTCAACACAATCGCAAAGCTGTGTGTCCATATCACGTTATGAGCAGGAAATATCTGATGGCTGGAGACCACAGACACACAGTATGGTCAGATAGATAATCCTATTTAAATTCAAGGATAAATTACAGTATGGGCACACACACACACACACACACACACAAATGTGTGGCATGTAAAGAAAGAATAAGGGGATTTTTTTTTTAACAAGAGCAGGGATGAGGCACTACACACCACGCCTGCTGCTGTCTGACGTGCTGGTTCAGAGCCCGTCTCCTGGAAGAGCAGGCAGTCTCTGCTGCAGGGTCGTCACAAGGGGGTAGCATTGACACAGTAGTTCCCTGCTCGGAGCCGGCTGCTGAGCAGAGGGACAAACCGGCTTTGATGTAATTGAGGTCGGAGACCTTTTAGAAAAGCATATATTGGTTTGTATGGGGGAAATGTTCAAGGAACAATGGATTTCCATAAGTGGATGTAAAATTGTATTTGGAGCATCTCTGGTATGCTAACGGCTCTCTAAACAATAGGGGGAAGGACTGGCTGAGGATGACACTGGTAATTCCACTGCACTTATACGCTGGGAACGTGAGAGAATGGAGCATTAGGATTAAATGTGTGACTAAAGGATGCAGACCTGTCTCCTTCTGCCTCCCTTCCTGACTCAGTCGTTAGAACACACGAGCGGGTCTCCCCAGCCCCGGACGACGCTGCACTCGACCGAGGGCTGCCGCTGGTCGTGTGAAAGCCTGTCTCCTTCCTTTCCCCTGTCATTCGACTTGGATTTCCGAGCGAGGTTTTGTGTTGTTGTTTTAAAATTACCATTCGCTCTGCTTGCCCATTTGTTTTCAGATGTTTCCCACGTCTCATAAAACTATCATTTTTTATTTGCCTGTCAAGGTAAAAATGACGCCAGATGTAGAATTATGACTTGGGTACCAGATAGATTAAGTTGTTAATTATCAATCATGTTGTGCCCACACAAACCGCCACCTAATAAGCATGGGTATCTATGCATCATCTTCTCCTGGGTTATACTTAAGAGTAGGAGTCTGGCAGAGACTCATAAATAAACACAGCATATTAACATATTCAGTTTACCATGAATATTGCATACTCTGGACATAAAAATTCAAATGTAGTGTTTATGAAATATGATCATGCAGCCAACACCACATGAAGAGACCCACATCACAGTACATTCATATAGAGTAAGCACTGTGCTGCAGTCCAATCGCTCATTCTCTGTGTAATAAATACTGAAAGAGACATTTGACCCATGGTCATAATCTGTCCTTCAAAGGCTTTCTGTTTTGTAGTTGTAGTTATTGGTTTCAGAAAATAATGCAGAGTGTCCACTTTCACTTACAAGGATTTTAAAAGCTTGGGCAAGAGTTAGGATCTGATAACAGTCTAGCCAAGATTCTAAAAGCATCAACATCCTGTTAAACCAGAGACGTATTGAAACCCTTCTCCCATGTTTAGCTCACCCTTTCTAATAACTCAGTGGAAAGAAATGACGGGCGTAAAACAAGCCTGGTTTACTGACTTGTCTCTCAGTGGTCAGCTCGGTGATACTATGTATGATTAAACATGAACATGACCACTGTGCAAAAACAGAAAACAAATCACTTCCTGTTGTCCATGAGTTGTAATGCTCTGAACGCAGCTCTGAATCTGTGCTTTCCTGTGGATGCTCAATGAAATTAGCACAACACACACACACAGACAGACAGGCTGGCTGGTGCTGTGCACAAAAGCATCCCGTAGACAAAGCTTCCACGCGGTAAAGCCGGTTTGCTATCACAGAAGAACTAACACGGCTGAATGAGGCTCACCTCCTCACCATGAACTAGTTAACCTAAAGAATACCATCTACAAATGTGTCTCGGCGAAAGCAAATTACCTGGGCTCCACGGAGGGGGAACTAATCTCTCCAAGCATGACACCGGACAGGAAAGGCCTCTCAGTGTTATTATGACGTGTCGGCTCGTGTTAGATAGAGGGCCCTGATGGCCGCATCAGGAAGACGCATCAGGGACCACTCCGCCATGACAGCCCTCTGATGGATGCTGAGGGAGGGAGGGGGGAGGGAGCATTGGGGGGGGGGGGGAAGGGAGGGAGGGAGGGGGGGACGGAGGGAGGGAGGGGGGAGGGGGGAGGGAGGGAGGGAGGGAGGGAGGGGGGAGGGAGGGAGGGAGGAGGGGGGAGGGAGGGAGCATTGGGAGGGGGGGGGGTGGAGGGGGGAGGTCTGTTGGGATGAGTTTGGGGGGGGGGGGGGTGAGCAGGCAGGTGGGAGAGGGTGGGCAGTGAGTTAGGGAGGTGGGGGGAGGAAGGAGGATGTGGGGGGGGCTGAGGAGGTGCGGAGGATGAGGGAGGAGGGGGAGGAGGAGGGGGAGGAGGAGGGGTGATGTCAGGTGGAGAATGGGGGGAGGATGGGGGGAGGCAGCTGGATTCAGAGTCCATAAGTTTAAGGCTGCATCAGCCCGCATGGTAAATTCCAAGCCAGTAGACAGGTCATTTGAAAACGTCTGCATTGTATTGGTGTTGCATTGTCTCTCGTGGGATATTAGTTAATATCCCTACTGTACTGTATCATTTTACCCTGTCAAATAATACTATTTACATGATCACCGCACACAAACCATTTAGCGTTTAGTCTTATATCTCTCTCGCGGGTATATCCACACACATATACACAGAACCTTCAAAATGTCAAAAATGGGGATGTTGAACTTTGACATAAACAAGTAAAGACAATATCCTGTTCTCTCACAGCTATCCGCTGCTCTGCCGCCTGGCACAAACTGGGCACGAGGAAGACTCTAAGTGGCACCTTCTCACCGCTGAGATGATCTGAGGCGATAGGACCAGCCCACACACTGTCACACAGATCCTTTTAGACTTTCCTCTTTCAGCCTGGCTGTGAAACATCCAAGTGTCTGAGCAATCAAAACAGTTTTTACGACCGTGGTTTGACTGCAACTCAGTGTAATTGAATAGAAAGCACTCGAGTAGCAAAGTTGTTTCATTGCTGTAAAGGCCATACAAACGTCGACTGCAGTGGGATGGTTTGGGGAAACTGTTAACATGTCTGTTACCAAAGCCTTGAACCTGCGTGGAAATTACGGTTCCAGTTGATAATCTAGTTTTAAGATAATACCGATTCGGTTGAGCTCGTTCGAATCGTGGTCCGTGTCCTGTGGGCTGCTGGCACTGAGGCTGTGCGGTAGTTCAGCGTGACAGTAATGCAGGAGTCTTTTAGTATGGTACCTGCGCCGTCGACAGGCGCTTGCGGGTGCATCTCAATCCTGCTTGCGGGCGCATCTCAATCCTTGCTGCTGCTGCTGCAGGGTCGAGGACGGACTCCTCAGATGTCTGGAGCCCAGGAAGCTGTGGAGGCTCACCAGCCGCCTCCTCGCTGAAATATTAATGCTCATCTTCCCTCTGCTTCAGCAGCCTCTAATTCAATTCCTGCTTAAGATATGCGGGGGAGTTTTGGGGCCGTGCTTCTCCTGGAGAACACCTCTCAGGGGCCCCCTCCCAGCGAGGCGGTCTCCCGGGAGGGGGGGGGGGGGGGTTGGCGGGGAGGGGAGGGTCCTCCTTGGCCTGGTAAAGATTGGGGGGGCCGACTCACAGCAGGACAGGTGCTGGGAGCTGCTCACAGGGGAGTCTCGTGGGCCCTGGTTCCTGGCCTACATCCATCTCTGTACCCGGGGAGATAAATAGAGAAACGCGGCCCAAACCGTCCACCATCTGAGCCAGGGGGCGGGGGCGTGCGTTCTGCAACAATGGGGAGGAGACTATCTGCTCACCATCATCACTAAAAATGAAGAGTGCGGCGCAATTAATTCAGACGGGAAGAATGGATGTATATAGAACGTTGTGGCCCAGACGAGCCGTGGATTAATAACACAGAGGTCCGTGATCATTTGATACCTCCGCTGCCTAACACCGATATATGGCCCAACACTCGCCGGCTCGTGTTTTTTTTTGATCAACATTTTTTTTTTTTTTTCATCAAGCAAATCCTAGTTTTCAGCCTTTATTCTACAAAATGGTGTGATCTTTAGACTGCCCTTTGTCTTGGAGGGAAAAAATTAATTCTCATTTGCATTAGCACGTCTGAATGTCAACTTTGGATATTTTGTTAGACATTAGTAAAGCTGGCAGGGAGAGGCACGGGATAATTGCACTCAGCCTAGCAGAGGGATTTACATAATTTCAGACAGCAATTAAAGAATCCTTGGGAATTTTCTTCCTGGCCTCCGTCTTTCTCTCACTTCCCCCACTCCTTCAACAGCACAAAAGGAGCATTCGTTTACATTAAGCTCCATGCTCCGTGCTGTTCATTTGCATGAAATTAAAGGTTTTCATGATCTTGAACAGCAGGGTAACATTTAAAATGCTGTTTTAAAGGCCTCACCTTGGAATAATAAAATGCTCCAACAGCTTTTTCCGAGGCGGAGGGAGTTCAGCGACTGCCAGTCCGCAGCAAAACTTTCTTATTTTCCATTTGGCTGAAGAATAGTGTATTTAATTAGCAAAAGATGATTATGACCTTTCTCACTTCTCAAGGTCTCAAAGCCCCAGGTCTGACAGTTTCCGCCCATTCACAACCTAGCTGAGATGCTGAACCTGAGTTAGCTGTGGAATACCATAGAGGGTTCTTGGATTATGCATACTTTGATGTTGGACGGATGATAAAACTGCATGTTGAGAAGTGTGGTGTCGTGACTGAAACTCGGGCGATAGTCTCCATGTTTGGTGATCCAGAGCTAGCTTCAGTACTCGGCTCATGAGGAGATGGTACAATAGTCCTCATGTTCCTGTGGTCAACACAAAGACGCTAAGAGAGCTCAGTCTGTGAAGATAGTGTTTGACTGTATCTTTAATTAGGTCCCTATGGGTCTCACTGTTATCCACCACGCTTGATTAGAATGAGTTTGCCTTCGTCCGTACACTACATCCAGCCCTTGCATGCGTTGGAAAAAATCCTATTTGGGAAATTTTAATGGAAAGAAAAATAGACCAGACTTCAGTGTGCCTGGGAAACATTTTTCTTTATTTCTCTTTCATCTTTAAGCCAAATAACTCCAAGCCGAACGCTCTGATCAGCCAAAGCCATCTGACTACACTGGGTTCTCCAAGAAGCCATGCCTATTGTCAGGGTGGCGTGGACGATACGTCGATGCCAGTCCAGGGCTTATCAGCATTAGCTAAACCCAAGCCTTCTATAAATAAAGAGCATCATCAGAACAATAACCTCCCACTTCCTCCTCTGCTCTGTGTGTCCTTAAAGGCATCACAGAGCATTTTCACACTGGTCTTCTCACCGCCGTGAAATACATTGTGACAGTAACTCAATATGAAGTGAAATAGCTGAGAAAGCTCTGAGTTCTCCGGCGCTGACAGTGCTGTTTAATTCCATCGCGTGCCGGCTTGACATTTTCTGCTGCCACTAAATATTAAACATGTATACCCGTTTCATTTGCATGTGGTAATGAGCTGGGGAGACAGAGCCTGACTTGGTCAAGCCCCTGTGATCGCTCTGTCACTGGGCTCGCAGGAGTCGCATGGACAGACAGAATCCAACAGCCAATGTTTAGAGGCAAGATGTTTGGTAGGAATCCAAGAAAAGGATGATTGAACAGTACACAGACAGGGCAGGCCTGCGTGTGTGACTGTGTGTGTTTAATTGCATGCATGCGTGTGCACGGTGTGTTTGGGATGAATGATAGGGTTACCACACGTTTTATGTTGGGTAAGAATGACCCTGCAATAGCATCCAAGAGCTTGAGTCCGTTGTTTGAATAGTTAATGTTGACTCAACCTCACATGTAGATGAAACCCTGAGAATTTTTCTCAGGAACGCTAGGAGTGATGAAATGCCATTGTTTGAATTGCTTTACTTTTTATCATGAAAAACACAGAGGCCCATGTCTCTATGAGCCACGGCAGGAATATAAAAGTGCTTCAAATCAACCACTGAATTCTCTTTTGTCTGTCAGAACCTGGAGGCGGTGTGCGCCTAATCACTTTCAAAAGAAATCATCTGTCAGGGACAGGTGTGGAGAAACTTTACAAATTAATTTCACTTTTGAGGCTCTCGTTGGCGCGGATTTCATCTTTTCTCTCCCCTCGACGTGGGAATGAAGTGTGTTGCTGTTATCGTACTCTACTGTACGTCCCTCAGCAAGTCAGAAAGCCTGGAGATCCCTTCTTCTCCTCGGAGGAGCTGTGTCTCTTTAATAACATCTATCAGATATGTCACGGGAAATCAAACCTGGATAAAAATCAAAGCCGACTCTCTAAAAGAAACAGGTAAACATGAAAGAGCACAGAGATGGAAGGGAGGGGAGGGTGGAGGGGGTTGTGAGGGCAGGGGAAAGAGGAGGGGGAGGGAGATGTGTAGTTTTTCCCTGGTAATTCTTTCCGTAAGTGCTGTTAAACACAGACACCAGTCTGGGAGGACGATGTCCACCGGTGGGCCCCCGGAGGGACTGCATGTCCTGCGCGTCACCACCGCCATCATGTCTCGTCCCCGTCAACAACACTTCACACCTCCCGTATCAGTCCAGGGAAGCCGAGGCCAGACGTGGAGCTGTTTGTCTTCCCTTGGTTCTCCCTCCAAATCTGTCACATGTGGTCGTCACCTGACACCTCTCAGCGTTCCTCTTAGAAAACACGCAATGAAAAACTGCCAGACGGAATAAAACGGCAGCACCGTTGTCGTGTGTTCTTGGCACCAATTTTTTTTTACTTTTAACAAATGGATCAATTGGGGGCAAATAATGACCTGGGTTTGGTTTCGTCCTGATTTGTAGTTTCAGCGTTCAAACACTCAAAGAACTCAAATATAGCCCTCAGTCACTTTATAATTCACAAACTGTGGTTCAGAATAATTACTCATGGGCCATGTGACAGATTTTCTAATTCTTAACTGTCACACGCTCAAACTTTCTCCATCTCGTTTTATTTCGTATTAAAGACAAAAGCTCAGTGGTTAGAAACCGCATGTAGGGGGCATGGTGTTGACTTACATCTGAAGCTTCTGTTCGCACATTTTTCTTTTCTTCCCTTTCGTTCCCAGCAAAACCTTCTATTATTTCAATAAGCACTTGGTTTTAATGCATTATTGATCTTTAGGTTGAACTAAGGGGCATTGCATTAGGACGAGGATTCCAAAGCCCATCATTGTGTGACACTCATGGACTCATGAAAAATTATACCAATTATGAAATCAACCAACAACTGCCTCAAAAAACAATCAATTGTCACATTGGAAAGCATTTTGTCCCACGATGCTATTGGGTTTGTGGTTTCGCTGAGGGAGAGTGGGAGGCTGGTGTTTAATGACTTCCAAATACCCTCTTCCCCTTCTGTTTTTTCCAACTTCCATTACTATTCACAATGGTGACATCGAGGGTTTGCTCTGCCCTGTGGAAGCAGGCAGATGTTGATGTACGATGGTTTATCCTTTGTTTGAAACACTGCTTAGCTCCTGTCGCTGATTAGCATACAGCCTAGCAGGGCAGAGTTCAACTGCACAGGATGTTTCGTTGCCAGGCAGTCGTCGGGGGTTGAAGATCAGTTTGGAAAAAGAGCCCCTTTGTGAAAACAACGATTGCCGCATCTATCTGTTTGCTGGCTTAGCATTTTCACTGATCACATCTGCAGTGGGATTGTGATGATTACAATTTTTATTGTGTTTGTTTATTGCTTGGTTTGTTTGTGTCTGATGTGGACGAGACGAGGGCCTAGAGATATAAGTCATTTTGAGTGTCCTGTGATGAGGTAGGGGTCAGTTAGGGGTTGAGAGCTAACAGGGTCAAGTGTAAGCTATGTCTTTGACAATGACTGCTTGGCTGCTTTTCCCTTTAACAACGCTCCATCATGCAGAAACCTTTAACTCAATGCTCATAAATGCAGAGATGCAAAGCTAAGTGTTGGCACTAAGACCAACACCAGCAAGTGAGAGTGTTCTAGCTGGGTGTTACTGTGCCAAAGTGAAAACCTCAAATTTCCCACACGATGAAATGAGATGACACATACTTTTCCTGTTCTGTCAGGCGATCTTGAAATCAAGTCTGATCTCGGAGAAACACACATCTGGGAAAAACATCTAAACCGACATCCAGCCTAAGAGCAATTTGAATCAAATGCATGTCTCTTACAAGACAGAACCATCTACACAAGGAAAGAACATACCAGGCAGCGCGGCACGTTTCCGACACAGCCTAAGTGTTGCTTGAATAAAATGCATGTCTCTGACGGCTATACAATGAGAGATAGGACAGCAGGTATCTATAGGGCGTGTGCATTGGCGCGAGTGTGGACCCTGAGCGTCGTGAATGAAGAGGAGGAGGAAATGCAACGTAGTCTCGGAGGAGGGTGACACGCCGGGTCGTCCCGTGGAGGACCTGAGCTGGCTTCAAACCAGACAAGACGTCCCATTCAGCCGCTTATCGGCCCGCCAGGTAATGAAGAAGAAGCTCGTCGGAGCAGGACCGCCCGCCCCAGTCAGCCAAGTGGAGAATTTAATTTTGTGGAGGTTTTTTCTCTGCAGCCGAGTGTCTCTCCCTCTAAGAGGACCACTGGTGCTTGGTGGGAGAGGGGACAACCCAGTGAGTTCACCTCCCCGTACCTCAGACAGGGACGGGTGATCGTAATGGTGGTGGAGATATGGGTGATGGACGGTGTTGGGGGAGGGGGGGGGGGGGGGTGAAGGGAGGAGAGGGAAGACAGCACAAGATGGATACTGTCTCAGACTGCTGCCCCTGCTGACCGGGCTGCAGGGCAGTGCGAGACACAGCAGAGGTCCTCCGGCCTCGTCACCATGGAGATGCTGCACACAGAAGAGCAGAGATCCAGGCTGTTCGCCAGGCCTCTGTGTGGCCCTCACCAGGCCCTTGTGTGGCCCTGCCTCGAACTGACACCTCAGGGAATCCTTCTCCAGGGCTTCCCCGGGTCTGTCAGTCCTGGTGGGCAGGTCTTCAGGGCTTCCCCAGGTCTGTCAGTCCTGGTGGGCAGGTCTTCAGGGCTTCCCCAGGTCTGTCAGTCCTGGTGGGCAGGTCTTCAGGGCTTCCCCAGGTCTGTCAGTCCTGGTGGGCAGGTCTCCAGGGCTTCCCCAGGTCTGTCAGTCCTGGTGGGCAGGTCTCCAGGTCTTTCCCAGGTCTTTCAGTCCTGGTGGGCAGGTCTCCAGGGACCCTACAGAGACAGAGTGGTGAACACAGAGCCAGACTCCCACAGGTTCTCTCTGCATGGCTGGGAGTTCTGATCAGAGACGAATAACTCACAATTCAAGGCGATGATGGGAATCTCCCTGATGCTATCTGATTAATGATGACAAAGGACTGTTTAATCAGTTAACTGTCAGAGGAGAGATGAGAGGGTTCAAAGCCGTTTGACGCACGCCCATCTTTTTTTCGAACACAGCACACATCTCACTCAGATGATCACATTGGTGTAGGGGAGAAGAGTGTTTTCTGATACATGTTCACCATCAGAAAAACATGCATACTTACATGGTCACCGTAACCCAGGCTTCACATTCAGCCGGACAAATTGTATGCGGGCTTACCTAGAGAAAGTGGCTGTCAATACCTGCTAAGGAATTCGGCTCCTTAAAGTAAAATTAATTTCAGAGGTCCACATTATATTAAAAGCAACTACTTAATACAATCATCATTCCAATTACAAATTCCTTGTAGCACGTGCCATTACTGGTTTGGATCAACTGAACATTTTATTTGCAGCATGAAGCAAACTGTCTCTCAGCTCTCTGCCTAGCCGTGACCCCTGACCTCTCAGCCTAGATGCGACTCCTTGTGAACCCTACCGTCCCTGAGGTATAACATGCATCTAATTCATCTCTATGTTAATCTATGTTCAGAAACATTTACCATTCTATAAAGTGGGCCACTTTACAAGCGTATAATAAAAGAGATGATAGAGATTAGTAGTAGCAGTTAATGTTATTCCTCCTATTTAGGTACAACAATGCCCTGTATAATACCTCGTGTGCACACCCACTTAATATGAATTATAGCAAGTCCATAGGTAGATTCCATGAGCTATGAATGAATGAATACATCAATACATGAATAAAAATGAACGGGAACTGTAATACTGTAAGAAAACCAATGAATGTCTGTATTTCATTCCCACATAACAGCCCACAGCCTTTCATGTGAGGAGCATGGGGTCTGTGCTGTTGTGCAAGAGAGGCTATTCTTCACTACACAGGCTTCTTCTGTGTTTTCATCTCACTGGCTTCCGTCTGAGCAAAGGAGTGCATTATTCTAGTCTTTGTTTTATTATGTTCAGCAAATTAATAAATGGGACACGCGCTGGTGAAAAAACAAAAAACTGATATGAAAATGTGTACTTTGCATTATTAAAAAGCACATCCTCTAAAGGTTACAAGCAGCTATTGTAGGAGTACAATCTGTGAAATGTAATTAAAGAGAGTGTTGTGTGAGAGGAGCACAGATAAAGCTGCCTCTGTCATTACAAGCTCTCTCATAATATTTTTGCCTTCCTCCCTGAAACTTATTCTCTCTGAACTAATTTTGTATGACATATTGCATTTCTGCTTCAGCTATCACGAGGCTACCTGTAAATTAAATGAGGTTTGCTCAATAGCAAATTTGCAGATTATATTTTGGACATGCAGATATCTCATATTTTCCGTGATTTATTAATTCAAGCAAGACGGAAATCCCTGCATCACTTACAATTGTTTTGCTGCTCTCCTGCGCAGGCTTGTATAGCTGTTTCATATGCACGGGGAAAAGAATGGTAAACTGTTGGATTGTTAGATTAGTGGAGGAAGTACTACAAATTGAATAGAAGAATTCAGATATAGATATAGAGAGCCCACAGTCCAACACAAACGTGTTACATCCATAATTCGAACCCACTAAAATATAAGGAAGTACCTGTTCGAAAAAGGGATCAAGAAAACTATACCCTACTGATAATGTTTTTGAATGAGCAAAATTGAGTACACTGCAACTCAGTACTGCAGTCAATCTCGTTTCCACGGTGACCCGGGAAGGATCATCATTTTCGTGTACCTCTTGATAAGCCAGCCAGTCTTTTTTAATGGCTGCTCTTCATAAAAACAGTGATAATAGAACCCTACTGGGCCAAAAGTTGAGCAAAAAAGGGGAAATGATAAAGGAACCTTATTAAAAGCAACCTTGTAGAATCCGACACGTGACAGAACGCACATTATGAAACCTGATTCTTTCCAAATGACACCACGGTTTCCCGAACACGCCAAAAAACCTGATTAGGGTGACAAGCACTGAGTGATACTGCAAACCTGTTAATAACATGAAAATTAGAAGGGGCTCATGCAAAGAAAGGAGATTAATTTAGCTGGAGTCCATCTCAGGCAAATTGCGAAGTTGTGAATATGTTCTCAGATAATGAGCCTTCGTACTTGTCAGCTCACTTGTCATTTCCTGTAATTAATGTTAAGGAAGACTCCTTCCTGATGGTTCGTATTACTCATGTACCAAGAAAATTTCTTCCGAGAAATAATTTACATTTATTATCATCAGTCTGTTTGTGTGGTTTATTTCACAGCAGAGTAATTTATTGCAGCACCATTTCGCTCGCCTTGATTAGTCACTCGTCAGACGGAGATGTGATTTTTTTTCCCCTTCAGATGTCTGGTCCAGGGAAGTGTTGCTGCATCACTTGGGCTCCTGCAGACTAACCCTTCCTCCAGCTCCTCTCTCCTCAGTTTGTCTACTCCAAGAACAACTGCTCCCTACAGAATTGAATGAGAATAGACAATTGGAGAAAATAGCCACAAATACAATAGAAGTACAGTTGGAAGAGCCTATATATATATATATATATATATATATATATATATGAGAGAGAGAGAGAGAGAGAGAGAGAGAGAGAGAGAGAGAGAGAGAGAGAGAGAGAGAGTAAATAGTGCTGTAAAGATTTTGAGACTTTACAGTATGAAATAGATTAATAGATTATCGTCTTTTTTACAATTCTAAACTGGTTGTTTCCAAGGGCTTTATTTATATTCCCTTGTGTTTCACAACTATGCAAGAAGCAAAAGAACGTCCCCACTGCGTTGTGGGTATAACTCATATAATAACCATCACAGACAAATATTTAAATCAGCCTTGCTTTGCTTTTAAGCTTTGTTTTTTGTCTGCAAATTTATAAGCCTTCTTCTTAAATATATTATTCATCAGAGCATGTAAATAATGCATGCCTGGCTCTATAGTTTATTAACCCCTTGCCTTACCAGGGGTACAGGAGTCATTGTTTTGAAAGGCAATTATGTCATTTAATTAATGTTGTAATTAATAATGTAATTAGCTTAAATACCCTGTAACTGGGTGCCACCACCAAGCTGTCTTAATTAAACAGATTGAAAGGGTTTATATCCTTTATGCATTGTCACTTTGCATACATAAGGGTACAGTCAAAATATTCTGTAAACGTACAACACGTTCTGACATTGTCTTTGTCTAGGCATTAAGACAAAGCAGACAAACTCAAAATACGTTTTAGCCTTGTTCATTCAGCACATGTTTGGATTGCTTGCAATTCTCATCAGTCTCAATCAACAAAAACAAAATGTTTTTTTTTTTTTCTGTGACGCCAGTTAATAACCAAGAAAAACTAATTCAATTGAAACACTTTCAAATGAAAGCAGTATAGACTGTGTGGAAGATAGTGCAGTCTAGTATTTCATTACTCCAGGGCTGTAGTGAGGCACAGAGACAGCTAATCCGCTAGTAGAGAGTTTTTATCCTTGCTCAACCTGACAGTGATAGAAAGTGTTTTTCCCAAACTAGAAAAATAGTTGGGAGAGGATAAAATAGCAGAGTGGCCAGTGAATACTGAGGGATTTCCAGTCAACTATAGTCCACAGTCAGGTCCAGCTTTGTATTCCCAGCATGTGAACCCCTGGTTAGCTTGTTTGCAGTGCATGTATGTCAAAGTAGGATTTAATACCACTGTGCACAAGAGCTAAAGCTCTTGAACCAGTAAGAGAAGAATACAAAAATCCTGGCTTTTAATTTAGGAGATTTAAAAATAAATTCGGTATTTTTCGTATTTTTTTTACTTACAGCGTTTGATCTTATCTGCAAATGTGTACATTTTTGCACCAGTAAAATATTTACTGCCACAATTTCCAAGGTGTGCTATTGCAAAAGCACAGATTCTACAGACATAGAGAGAAACCATTCAGTTTATTCAAAGAACACAGCTCAGTCACATGTGCTGCAGTACAATACGAGGGCCTTCTACTTTGTTCACCGTGATTTTATCAATGTCGTTAGAACATTCATTGAACTAAGTGAGAAATCCATCAAAGGCTGACAGCAAGCTGCAGACTAATGGCTGTTAGGCTGTAATATTTTTTAATACGATTTTTATTTTCCTTAATTTCATCTCCTCTTTACAGAGGTCCCAAGTCAGTAGAGAGCCACTCGGATCTGGGAGCCCGTTTCTACATAGATATCTGATTTAACATCAACTCCCTGTGGTAGTAGTCTATAGGAAAACCCTTAACATCCACCTACAGCTTTAAAGACAATTGCTTTGCAGAGAAGGGTATCTTAGTGTCTGTGTGTACAACACCACACCCAAAACCACCCCGTCTCTTAGTAAGAGACCCTGTTAGAAATACATTTACGCATTTACATGTACACCTGTACAGGGACATACCCCCCGTGGCAAGTAGGGTGAAGTGCCTTGCCCAAGGACATATTGTCAATTGGCACAGCCGGGAATTGAACCCACAACCTTCTGATTAATAGTCCGACTCCCTAACCGCTCAGCCATCTGATCCCCATATAGCAGATCATGTGTAAGCTCCTCTGCCTATAAGCACCTTACACTATATACATATTTAGTATTACATCTATACGGTGCATTGACATTGTAATGCATTGAATGTCAAACGTGCACATTTAGGTGTTATTTAAAATCTGATCGTCACAGTTCGATGGGAACAAACTTATTAAATTGCACGTGACTCGTCGAGTTATGGTTCTGTGTACCTCCACAAACCTCATTTTACACCTGTCTTCAGTAGGCTTTCCCATTCTTCTTAGGCATATCTCCTGAAACAATCTGATGCTGCAGTGAAATTGCCTGAAACATAACGAAACAAATGAAATGGAAATTAATTTCTTGCAGCAGGACTATCTGCCTGTGTGACAATTATCTTTCTCCGGCTGTTTATTTAAGGTAATATGATGAGATCTGTGGATTCAGGGACCCCACTCAGATCATTAGATGACACATATTCAAGATATGGCCCTCCATATCTCCCAACCCTGGGTTGTAATCTTGACCCTGGATATTAATGGATGAGTTAATGGCCTGCAGAAATCCTTTAATTTATGCCAGGGTGAATTAAGAAGAAGTAATGGATTCTGCTTTTCAACGTGTCCAATGATAGGGATTTCTGTGAAGCTTATCTCGGAAATCAAATGATTGTATTATACCTTTGAATAGGGCCTTTTGAAACCATGTTTTACATGACCTGATGAGAATAGTTTGGACATTAATTTCTTGACTTTTGCTTTATTGTGTCTTGGTTGCACATGTCACGAAAAAAGAATGATCACTGGCTCACTGTGGAGAGAATGGACAAGAATAATAAGCTGGAGATTCAAAAGGAAAATCACGTTTTTAGTTACAGTATCCCAGCATACAAAGAAAACGCAATTACGGAAGGTGTACAAAAGAGTTTAATTTCTGACACAGAACCATCATTTGCCTCTATCTTCTCAAAGAAAATGAGAAAAAGCTCTGCATCCACAGGTGTTGTTTTTGGAGAGGGAGAAAGTAATGAACCAACTTGTGTGGATGTGCTAAAACCACCTATTCCAGCCCAGGCTCCTTGTTCCTATCTCCAGCAGGCAGCAATGAAACTCAGGAGGGTGACGATGTAATGAGAAATATGATAATTCCGTAGTACATTAATTTCATGTCCTTTGGGTTCTGCAAGATAACTTATTGTTTGTAACAAATTAAATCACTGTTTTACCTAGTATCACCCTGTGCATAAAATAACCCCACAGTCTCACATCATATTAACCACATCCCTTCTTTTTTTACGGAGGTTAACAATTATACCTTAAAAAAAAAATGATATAACAGACTTTTGATGTAATAGAATTGTATGAGGATGTCCAGAGGATATATCTTTCACCCAGGGCCGGTCTCCACACTGTGGGGACTGAGGACTGTCTGGCCCCCCCGGGAGCAGAAAATCGGACAGACGCCCCCCAATCCCGCCTCGGCACCCTCTGCTGGGAGTGCGGGACGGTAAATGAATGGACGCACTTCGGAATTTGGCGCCCCCCTCTTCATGGCGCCCTAGGCGGCTGCTTAGTTCGCCTATAGCAAACGCCGGCCCTGCTCTCACCGTCTGTGTCCATGGCGTCACTGGTCAGTCTTTGTCTCAGCACAACTGGCAGATCTCCGTGAGTCACAACACTGTCACCGTGCCGTGGTTAGATGATGAAGTCATCCCTTCTCCAGGTGCTGTTTTTGAAGGCACCACTTTGCCTCTGCCACCTAACGTCGTGTACACCCCAGGGTCGCCCGTTGGTGTTATTAGTGAACTTGAGCCTCCCTCGCCCCTGTCAAACAGCAGTGGAACACTGGCAGTTATTTGGGGTTTGTTTGTAATCTTTTCGGGCGCTTTGTCAGCCAGTCGCGGGGATATTAGTGCGAGTGCACAAAAGCCCTCGAGTGGTGTCATGCACAATTAATGTCCCCAGGTAGCAACTCCATTAGTCTTATGAACTCCAGTCGCAGGAGGGAATACTAATGGTGGAGGTGCCGTAGGGCATTAGGGGAGAGTGCTGCAAAAGCCCCCACTTTACCCTTCTACTTGACCAGCATGTACCTCCATCTCACTTTAAAACCCTGCTACCAACACCCCACAACTGTAAGCACTCTGCCTGAGACAGACTGTCCAACAAGCAAGGGAGAGGGGAGGCGCTTGTTTCTGATTAATGGCACCCACACATGACGGCATTGTTACTTCCCTGAGATCGACATGTATTCCACATTTCTGGAAGGTCTAATCTTCCGGCAGGTCTGATTAGCGGGATCGTAGCAAGCCTACGGCCTAGCAGACCCACAGTACAGTTAAACCTAGCAGACCTATAGTACAGTTAAACCTACAAGACCTACAGTACAGTTAGACCTAGCAGACCTACAGTACAGTTAAACCTACAAGACCTACAGTACAGTTAGACCTAGCAGACCTATAGTACAGTTAAACCTAGCAGACCTACAGTACAGTTAAACCTAGCAGACCTACAGTACAGTTAAACCTACAAGACCTACAGTACAGTTAGACCTAGCAGACCTACAGTACAGTTAGACCTAGCAGTCCTACAGTACAGTTAGACCTAGCAGACCACACCAAGCAGGCAAAGCTAGAACTAACAGCAACAGACTTTAGAGCACCACCTAGCAGCACTACAGCTGAGCTCGCTTCCCATAGTGGCTCCCAGGCCTTCACCATGTCTGCCCCAGCATGGACACATTTTGGAAGCCTGCTAGTTACCTTTACGTCACAGCTCAGTGGAGTCAGGTTGCCTTTAGACATACAGTTCTGCGTCACACAGCAGAAAACTAGAAACGTTCTTCGATAAAGAGCCAGCTGACAGAATGCAGAGGGACCGAGAGAGAAGAAATCGAGCTTTCGCCTTTCCAAACCTGCAGCAACCAACCTCCATTTCAGACTCCGGAAAAGAACCGTCCCGCCAACGCGCAGAGACGTCAACCAGCGAGTCCAAAACCCAAGCTCATTCACGCCCCTTTATTACATTATCAATTAGACGTTCTACATGCGCTCCAGCCTGTTGTCTCCTCCGTGGGCTTACTCCATCATCCTGCGCTGTCATCACTCAAACCCAGGCCCACACAGGAGGACAAGCAGGGCTCTGTGTTCCAAGGCCGTGTCTCACCGTTGTTGGGGAACGCAGTGCCTGCTTTATTGCTCATGGCAGTAATTGCTCTTACGTCTGACAGTCTTTTGTTGAGATGAGCCCACAGCTGGCGTCCTTTCAGCCCCTACCAGACCCACGCTACCGCAGTCGGCCTCCATAATGTATGTGACAAGTAGTCTGAAGAACTGAAGAATTGTACGGAAAATACTAAGACTAAACCGTATGCTTCAGTTGCGGCTGCTTTCTGTTGCCATTCGTATATACAGAAAGTGTTGAGTCTAAACCTACAAACCCCCTATAGGTGTTTTGACCTGAACTGCAGCAGCTGCCATGGGTTTATTCTGTCCTGTGTGTTTATGTGTGTGTGTGTGTGTATGTGTGTGTATGTGTGTGTATGTGTGTGTATGCGTGTGTGTGTGTGTTGAAAAGAGGGAAGATGAGAGTTTTATTGCAATGGGAGAAATGAGATGTGCTTGTTGCCCCAAGGCAGAGGGATATAAAAGACTACTTTAAATGGAGTGTAGAATTCACATCCCTAAGTCACCTCCAATATATTAATCGTAGACAATCCGTTCAGTGCACACAGGCTACACACTGTTTATCGTCCGTGTATTAGAAATGTGTGTCTTGTGATTTTTGACGACCATACTTCCTGGTGGGTTGCCAGAGAGAATCGGAATAGTATTCGGCAGACAGTGACTAAACTGTGGCCCCAATAAAATGTATTTGCTAATCAGGTTACATACCAATCTGAATATTTAAAAAACCCTCACTGATGCTGGGAAAAGTATTTAACGTCCATGTTCACCAGCAACACTGCAGTCCTTAACCACCGTGTGAGTCATCATCAGCAGTCCTTTATGGATCAGATAGCATCTCAACGGCTGGTTTTATGACTGTCCTATGAATGAGCCAAACAAGTGTTCCTATTGATCTGCACATTAAATATATTACTAATAAAACAACATCCTGCTGCAAACCAATTGTAAAATCAATAGTAATTGGTACCAAAATATTATGAGTGCTTTGTCTGCAGTCTTATTGTCTCTGTAACTGACCACTAAAATCCTGTATGTTTGCACAATAAATGTGATAAACATTGATAGCCATGTCAGATAAACGTATGAGTGTAATTCTGAGAGTCTAAATATAAATCAGATAAAACCGGAGAAAAGGCCCCCTTTGATTAGTGAAAGAAAATGGAGTAAGTGTATTTGGCATACGTGTATTATGTTGTATGGATCTAAAGACTGCGAAAGGGGGGAAACACACTTCCCATACGCGGTGAGAGGTTTTAAAAGAAAGGACGCAGCTGTATATGCAAGCATCAAGCCAGGCGCGCTGCCACAAGAGTCCCAACGCTAAAGTCTACCGAAGACATGCAGGTCGTGTGGCCAACGTGACCATTCATATCACACTCTCCAAAATGGAACTTTCCAGACAAACGGCTTCTTTTAACTTTATTGAGCACATTTGGGTTGTTTTCTTTGGAAGTCTTCAGAGTAGGATATAGTCTTTTTCTCTCTCTCTTTCTCTCTTTCTCTCTTTCTCTCTCTCTCTCTCTCTCCCTCCCTCCCTCCCTCCCTCCCTCCCTCCCTCCCTCCCTCCCTCCCTCCCTCCCTACTTCCCTCCCTACTTCCCTCCCTCCCTCCCTCCCTCCCTCCCTCCCTCCCTCCCTCCCTCCCTCCCTCCCTCCCTCCCTCCCTCCCTCCCTCCCTCCCTCCCTCCCTCTCTCTCTGCCTCTCTCTGCCTCTCTCAGCCCTGTGGTGTGGGTATAATTTGAACCCACGGAGCAGGAAAACAAAGCGTGAGGTGTGTCTTATTCTCTGAAGAGTGTCCCTGGGCCGAGGAGCGAGCTGGCTGCCATCCTGAAGGCTTCAAGTGCTTTATAACCCTGTACACAAAGGACCCTGCATTCTACAGCCTGGTCATTAACCAGTGGGCAGTGGTGAAAGCTAAGCTGGAGTGGGGCCCCTCCACTGTCCTGCCACCACACCTGCTACCAGCTTCACTGAGTCATGCAGGCCTAGTAAGAAGAATGACTGTTTGTGCTCTGAACTCCAGGGAGAGAGGCCCAGTCCTTCTGTTATGTCAAGTAGATAATTCAGCTGTGAGATGGAGTACTTCTGACACCATCCTTTGTTTCAGCATCAGGAGAAGAGGAGGAGGTGGGTTGATGATAGAGCTCCTGCTAAATGGAAGTTCACGTGTGTAGGTTAGAGTTATACTTCAGCCTCAACTTTGTCCCATAAGACTAATTGTTCTTTGTTTTAATAATACGCTATTTTATACAATATTTCCAAAAACTAAAATAGATGGAGTGAAGTATATTTCGACTTGCATACACTACAATTAAGTTTGCACACTGTTGTGACAATGACTTGCACACTGTGTCAATTTACAATGTTCATAACTTTACGTCATAATCAACTGCTCGGTAATTATGGTGGTGAAATAAAGCACAATCATTATCCAACCGCCAATTTGTTGATTGCTTCATTACGCATAACTAGGAAGTTAGACTCTGACTTGATGCACCAACACAAAGACTACTATGAGTGAAAGGACTAAACAGTGTTGGAAATAAATGCACAAACTTCATCAAATGGAGGAAAGATTAGGAATTTAAACCCAGTTAAATATATTGTGTGTCAACATTTTGGACTCTTATATTCCAAGCCAATGTGATTTTGAAACACTGTCATGTGACCTACAATCCATGGTCCTAATCCTGGGCATACACTGAATCAAACGTGCGCCCATCTTGTTCCCAAGAAGGACGACAGATGAATAGGAAGACAAAATTGACTCCGCCCCCCCCCCCCCCCCCCCCAGTCCTCTCTGAAACAACCAGCGATCCTGCTATTTGCTCCGCGTACAATGTTGACAGAGACAGACACATCAGAGGCTGAACTGGAACTCAATTTTGATGGATGTCAGCCTGTTGCTGGATTCACAATGAGAGTGGATGGGTGACATTTACTTACAGAGAAGCTGAGCCCTCGATGGCGAACAGCAGTGTTATGTAAATAACACACCTGTATGTCCATGCACACACCCAGCTTATGGGGAAAACCTGCCTTTTTATTCGAAATATCAGCACACCGATGTGCACCATCTGGGGTATTCATTGTTCCGTGGACTGAAAATCAAGGACTTTGAATATCAATATCTGTGTCTCATGTATATTTGGTTCTTCCTGTTCAGTTGGGATAGAAATTGAACATGGAGCTGTAAAATGAACTCAACTGTACTCTCTAAAAATACTGGGTAGATCATTATAAACCAATATGGAGACAAGGGTGGCCAGTTTTAGGATGGACCGTGTATTTGGCAATGTGACCCCTTCCATGTTCTATGCCCCAATCATAACTGTAACTTGCATGGCCGTCAGGCCCTTCACGAGATGGCGTATCTCAATCAGAGGCCATTATTTACAGAGACAGTATTGATTTTTGTTGCCACTGTGTGTCACAATGTCATTGCAGCGAGTCAAACAAAAAACAGGGAGATGACAGAAGACAATATCCTGTGTGTAAGAACCACCCTCCTGTCTCCCGATGTCTCTCAGTCTCTGAATCCTCTATTTGTTTTACTAAACAGGAAAAACAGTATTGGCTGTTGTGTACAGGAACAGATGCAGGTTGATTGGCTTGCTTAGGCGTGTTAATAGTTGAGCGATATTTATACCAGTGATTTTCCACTCTATAATTGCTCTTAGGTGAAAATGCCCCACTTATATTTTCTAAAGAATCCAGTATCACTAACTTCTGGAGAAATCTGTTGAGGTACAGTAGAAGATCCATTGTGGCCAGCAACAATGAAAAATTCATGTTGTTTTTTTTCCCCCAGCTATCTCCTCCTGCTCTCCTTTTCTCCCCCATCTCACTCTGTGATATATTCAAATGTTAATAACCATTCATTCTTGACACCCTATCTACTGAGCCTCGAGTTTAACAGGAAATCTATTTAATCTGAGGAATCTCATTACATGTTCACGGCAGCAACAGCTACAGGTTTGAAGGTACTCCATAGACTGCAGACAGGAAGCGGGGAGAGAGAGAGCCAGGGCGAGCGAGAGTCGGAGGAAAGGGGGGCTGGAAGACGATACATGGGCAAATGAATTCAGGAATGGATATTCTTTAATTTAATCGTTGCGCATGAGGCAACATAGAGGAAGCCTAAAGACTTGTGCTTCTCTCTCCATTTCAGTAGATAATGATTAAATGTTTTCTATTGTGCTGTACTGCTAGGTTTTATCATTCCGAGAGAGAGAGAGAGAGAGAGAGAGAGAGAGAGAGAGAGAGAGAGAGAGAGAGAGAGAGAGAGAGAGAGAGAGAGAGAGAGAAAAAGAAAGAGAGAAAAAATTGAACCAACCCTCTGTGTGTTTGACTGCATTCCAAACATGAACTCCTTATAAGGCCATTAAAAGATTATCACTGATTTAACCAAATGTCTGTTCAGAGCATTAGCAACAGACTGTTCCCTAAACCCCTCAGAACACCATCCTCACCGCTCCTATTATCTCATCCAACCAGCACTATTTAATTTCATTTCCATGAATATGCAATGAATTTAATTTTGAACACTATTTTCATCTGCTCCTGTAATCACAAAAAATGCCAGCATAATTAGTTTCTAATTACTTGCTTTAATTGTTGTAGTAATCATTTTAATTACCCAAATGCACTGACATTAGAAGCTAAAAGGAAAATAATCTGCTTGTGCCTCCTACTGTGTCTCTCATTCTCCAGAGTTTGATATCTACATTTTGACATGGGCTGCCTCACACTCAAAGGGTTAGACAGCCAGGGGGTGCTGTGTGGGGATGTTTGATAACATGATGCATGTGGATGCACGTAAGGGAGGAAGAGAGAGAGGGAGAGAGGGAGACTAACAGACGGGACAGGCTTAGATTGTAGCATCTCGGCAATCTGCTCTGTAGAAATTTGCATGCCCCGAAAAGCCATTAAGTTAAAATATACAGTTATTGTACCTTTCTGGGACTGGCGCCATACAAATGCTTATTGCATGTGCTTATAGCTCAGTCTAGCAGATGGTAAATCATGAAATTTTATGAAATTATTGCGCCAGTGAGGTGTTTTGAAACGGACCAGCTGTGTGGGAGATGGGACATTATAAACACTCACAGGTGTTCTGGCTTCCCCCTTCGCCAGACACAACATAAAAAATTAAATTATAAACAAACCGGCAAATGTTGTAATCTCCTTCACAGACACACTACTTACAGGAGAAATTGCTTAAACTAAGCAAAGAATTAAATTTTAATTTGCATAAAATATTTATTGAGGCTAAGAAATTTCATAACGGAGCCTACTCACCTGCCAAGTTTGGAAATTGCCTGAAATGTACACAGTCTTGGCATCAGGGTTCCAAGGCTGCAGAAGCATTAGAGAAAGCTCTAATGGGCACTTCACCCAGACACATATGGGCAAGTTCACCTAATAAGAGAGAGTCGGGCAGTGCCAAACACCACAACGAGCTTGTGTTTCTCATTAACATTTCATTCCTTTCTTAGTATTTAATTAGCCACTCCAGCAACAGGACCAGTGAAAACAGCCTCAGAGCCACCGTTCCAAACCTACAAGGTGTGAGCCGGAGGTCCTGTGGTCCTCCAGAGAGTCACTCTCATACTTGTTGCTCGGCTTTCTTGTGCCACACAGCGCTCATGTAGCATTGTAGCTGTGTAGCTTCCAACCAGCGCTACAGTGTTAACGTAGCATCTGTGTAGCTTCCAACCAGCGCTACAGTGTTAACGTAGCATCTGTGTAGCTTCCTAACTGCGCTACACTGTTCACGTAGCACCTGTGTAGCTTCCAACCTGAGCTACAGTGTTGACGTAGCATCTGTGTAGCTTCCTAACTGCGCTACACTGTTCACGTAGCACCTGTGTAGCTTCCAACCTGAGCTACAGTGTTGAGTTAGCATCTGTGTAGCTTCTAACCCGTGTAACAACGTTCCTCTCTGATGCAGTTACCTGAGCACAGATCGACTGATGGCCAAAAGACAGTCACTTAAACGGCAGAACAGAGTTTAGTTGTGATATGGATACACATTCATCACTTGATCTATGTAAAGACACAGTGTCAAGAGATCAACAGAGATTGACCAATTAAAATGCATTCTGACTTCTAGTTTGGTGAGTCATGCCCCCAGGTGGACGTGTTAAAGGTGCGTTTTGGGATGTTTTGACATCATTGTATAATATAGTAAGGGCAAGTGTGACTCAACAACCGAATGTCAGGTGGAATTTATATGTTGCATGATACACACTCCCTCCTACCCCCCACACTCTACTCCAAAATTACAGAGTCTGTTTTATGGGTATGTATTTATTGTGTATGACAGTACACTGTGGTAACATATTCAAATGAGATGCATGTGTGTTCTGTCTGTGAGAACGTCTGTGCCTGGACACAGGGGCTGTGCTGCAAGGCATGCTGGGATAGTCATGCATATTCAAATCTACTGCTGGACATGGCTGGCCTAAATATGCGAGGAGCGTGCTGCACTCAGGGGTGGCTTGTTTCGGTGTTCCCCCCTCCCCCCCCCCCCCCCCCCCGCAGCACCGTCAACACGTGCTGATCAAGACCCTCCAAGGCATGGACTTCACATTAGCTGGAGGCGTTGTACGCCCACACTTCCCATCAACATCACACACACACACACACTTGCACACACACACACACACACACACACACACTCAAACTTAGCAGTGCATGAAAGAGGCTGACTGATGAAGCAGCGTAGGCCTTGAGTGCTAAGTTTGTTTGTGTGTGTGTCTGTCTGTGTGTGTGTGTGTGTCTGGGTATGTGTGTGTGTGTGTGTGTGTGTGTCTGTGTGCGTGTGATGTTGATGAGGCGGCTTTAATCCAGGTCCACTCATATGGAGCAAACCTAGGGCCTTGGTGGCCTCGTTCCACACTCCAACCCTACTCTCACTTCCACAACTCAGGAAAATACTTGTCACAGTAAAATCCGCCCCTTATTGCTATTCGTATTATGTCGAATGAACATTTTACCGACATGGATTTATTGTCGACGTAAAAATGTGTAGCGTCTTTAGCCGTGTTTCTCAGATTCAAACTGACACCATCTTACTGATATTTACAAGCACAGAAGCAAAACAAAAACACATTTTCCATGTGTGCCATCTAGCATCAAGACAAGAATCTCACAAAGGCTAATAACAGAGGGCGTGCTTTATTTAGCCGCGCACCAACACCAAAGTTATGGCTAATTTAATTACATCCACTTATTTTAGTCATGAAAGGGAAAACAAGGACATGTTTATACTTTCAATAAACACACACGGTGCCTAAATGATGAATGCAATAAAAGGGTGTGTGTGGTTAATCCTGAGGAGGAGAAGAAAGAGCATTCTGTATGTGTGTATGGGGCTCTACACCCAGGATGCTGAATCTCCTGATCCACAATGCCTCTCTGCGAGAATCTCATTATGACTCGTAATGACAAATTCACCCTTTCCAATTATTTGCAGCCATTTCAATGCTATCTTGTGCTGGGAGGAGAGTGCTGTTTGTGCAAGACTGGTCATAAAATATGGAACAGGCTTAGTGGTGCAGGAGGTTTGATGGTGATTTAGTCGGTAACGGCTGCATTGGAAGCAAATGAAACGAGGTATGGGCCGGCTTGTCCAAGTTGTTGAGGATATTTTCTAATGTTCTCACTATTGGTCAGTGTTTTTTTTATTTATTCCTGTACAATGAATAGGAATGCCAAGAGAATAATTTTTCATCCTTGAGACCCTGGTGAAAAATATGAACGGGAGGAGTCATGATATGGTAATCAAGGATGAAGAAAATTGTAATCAAATGTGCTCGCAAATTACCTCAAACTCATCAACAAGCAGCTTTAATGAAATAACATCTTTAAATGAACACTGGAAGAGAGTAAAAAGTGAGCAATGGCTTTTCAGGGTAGTTGGAAATTTTAATTGCCTGTCGGGAGAATATTAGATAAAGCTTGATTAGAAATAAATTGAAAATCTCTGCTGAATGCATCTGCTGATAAAATTATTAAAAGAGACTGGCAGGAACGAAATAGTCCCAGATGAGAAGGATGTATGATAGATTTGACATGTTTTTTTTTTTAAACAATTTCACGCTGTGAGATGAAAAGTTTTACTTATGGTCTTTTATATACTTATTCTTGCACTAAGTGTGACTCATGCTATGCGCCTGTGCCCTTTGTTGGGCTTACAATGTATCTTTTTGTAGTTCTTACAGGAGCCACTAAAAACCTTCTGTCCACCTTTACTGAAGATGCCGGACTTAGATGAGCGTTCCAATGGTGCCTCTGCTTTACATATGTCTTTCGCATGTATGATTTTGACCTTTGACCTTCTCGTCTGATTTATCCTACATGTCTGTCGTCATCAGTGGTTCCTCGGCGCCGTTAGCACCCAATTAAACTCAAAGGTCTGAAGGAGGAATCATACTGAAAAATTATTTCAGCCCCTAATTATGTAATTTCCACCTCTGTCTCACATAAATTCTAGCCACAATTTTAATGGCCTTTATTACTTGTTCAGCAACTTATAAATTTTAGTGTTCCCTGGAAAAGAGGTGAGTCATCCAGCTATCTCTACAAATTCTACCATTCTGGAGACAGTATAATGTTTCCCAGTGACCTTTTGACTACAAATCTGATTTACGGGCCAGTCAACAGGGTTTCTCCTGCTTTTAAACCTCTCGACGAACAGACGCTTTTAAATACTGTGTGAAATGTCCTAAAAGACCATATATCGTTCGCAATCTCCCCATCGCATGCCATGCCTTGATGCCATAGAGGATGAGAAGTGTAAGACGACTCTAGTACTGTTTCTACAGTGCTAACATTCATTGTAACAGTTTTAATATTAGATCATGCAGCCACCAGGGTCCACCCTGCCGTATCACATTAAAGAGGTCATCGTGTAAAGTGACCAGTTCCTGACCAGCCAGGAGAACTGCTGCAATACATTCCCAGCCCAATTATTCCTCGAAAACAAACAAATAACCACAAACTATCGACTGAATCTTCTAAGGGTCATCATTCCTGTTTACCATGTCTAATACAAGCCCATAAAAGACCATCTATATGAAATGACTTCCTCCAGATAACCAAAGCCATCACCATGACAGGCAGGTCAGGGGTCAGTGGGCTACGGAGCTTGTGCAGTGGGGTGTGTGAGGTGGAGGACACGGGGGGACGATGGCCAGGCTCGTCTGACCAGACGTGAGGAAGACTGCCTTTTGAGCAGATTGATCCCACTGGAAACACAACACAACAGCAAAAAAAAAGAAGAAAGCTTACTTAAACAGACTAAACTATTGCTTTTTGTTGGGTGGATCAGAGCATGATCCAGACAAGACAACTCAATACTATCTTCGGTGTGCTGTGTAGGATGGGAGGCATTTGGAAAAATAAACATTTGAATCTTACCAGTGTAGTTCTTGAGTGAGTGTTTTTATACCATTCATGAGACAAAATAAAAAAAAACTTTCACAGGGCCAGTGAACACAACACATCACAGCGGACACATATTGACTGCTGCTGTGAAACCAGTCCCTCACTCATCGCAGCCAGACGCCCTGATTGAGTTGCCAGAAGCCAGTAAATAAGGCTCTCATTCCCAGCGAGTCAAAATAAACTGCAAACTCACCGCATGTCGTTGTTCGGCCACCAAAGAGAGCTTCGAAACCCGACGGGTTCGAAAATAAGTTTGTTGAAAGAAGGAATAGAAAGAAAAGAACACAAACAACCGTACAGAACGGAAGCACAATAGGCAAAAGTGCAATCGAAAGTTATTTCCCACACCAGACAGTGAATGTGATGGTCCCACTACCTCTCTTATTGTACCATCAATACATTTAGAAACATCCAAACAACATCATGACACAGAGACACCTTCATCACACCAGTGCCTCTCACATCCTGCTGTCTGTCCCTCCTCAGAGCCGGAGTCCAAGTCAGTCCGGTCAGGCCTGTGGGACATGAAGCTCATTCAGAGAGTGTCGCTGACAGTGGTCAGAGGAGACTGCCAAGCTGCATGTGGGATCACATCCTCGTCCGCCCCATCCCTCTCTCCAGACCCCCCCCCCCCCCTCCCTCACTCCTTCTCTCTCTCGCTACAGGAAGGACAGAATGCACGCAGTTAATTATGGCTAATGAACGCTGTTTGAGAGGAGGAGGAGGGGTGTGCATTAGGAGGGGGAGTCAAGCGGGTTGAACCAGAGGGTTCCACGCACAATTTGTTTGAACCTGGGTCCTCATCACACTCTGCATGCTAATTTACCTCAGGGCTTCACCGCCTGTTTTTAAATATCGTTAATTGACTTAAGAGCTCGTCAGCGTACTCCGTCTTCATTAGGTTAATGAAAAGGCCCCGTGTTTATTTTTTCGTAACAGATTGTGGCAGTGGCGTAATCTAATCGGTTACTTCCACTATCTGAAGGATGAAGCTCTTCTGACACGTGCCACGGTGAAGCAATCAGAAGTTCTGCGTTTCCTCGTGTCTTTCTGTGACAGAGGGGAGCAGGGGAGAGAGTTAGAATAAACACATTTAGCCTCTGGCATGGTATGTTACACCTCTCTAATCGACAGTGTGAACTAACGAGAACGTAATGGTGGATGTGGTGTGTGTGTGTGTGTGTGTGTGGTTGTGCGGCTGGGGCGGAGGGGGATGTAGTGTGGATGCAGTATTGGTCTCTTTAAGCCTAATGGTAGGAATAAATCTGCCACAGCAACAATGACCCAGAGGTCTTAGAGAAATCTGACCGTCTGTATGACTAACAAAGACACTGGGACTCTGGAACAATCCTCCAAATATCACGTTTACTAACCATACATGATCTATTTTACAGCATCTTTTCAGCAAACAAGTCCGCTTTCCTGCCCATATTCCGTCAAATCCATCCTGAGATCATTTTTTCATGGCTGGTTAGGCATAACGCAGGTTCATGAATGTTGCGTTCTGTTTGGCCTCTGTAAGACACCATACCTCAGGAATCTGTGACCTGCTCCCCTCCCCCGCTCCACGAGGAAGACATGATGGGTGCATCTGTCTGGGCCGCGGTGCTGCTGGCCAGGTAAAGCTATGCTCTTATTGTGCTGATGTTCCTCTGGAGGACGGTAACATTTGAGGCCAGCTCCACTGGCATGGGCCATGAAGAGTGACATGGTGGTAAAATAAATCAGGCCTCTACCGTCCCACAGCCCCCTCCTCCCATCCATCCTCCTCCCTCTCTCAGTGCATCGGGCAGCAACAGCTCATCAGCCGAGAGCTGGAGAATCCTCGCAGGGGTATTTCTGCGCCCCTTTTGTGCTCTCCACACAGTAAACCGCTCTCCCCTCGCATCGGCTCGTCACCGGCCGTTTTCCTCTCCTCCTTTCGACGTCCGTCCAAGCGCTCTTACCCGGAGCACCCAGCAGCAGACGTTTCCAATAAATCACCCCCGCCGCACCCCCCCCCTCTCTCCCTCGCGCCCTCTCTCCGGCACCCCCTGTCCGGCCCCGCTACGGCCTGGGATGATGCGTTGTGCTGAAGTCACTTAAATAAAAAGATCGCAGTGGGAGACATAATGTGTTAAAGTAATAAGATGGTCTCCGTCAGGTCACGGCCCCCTCCCTGCTCCACTGCTCCTGGAGACCCTCTCTCGGTTAATAGCCTGTGGTCGGAGCACTGGTGGGCCATAAAGCCTGCCCTCCGCCCCTTAAACCCACTCCTGACTGGGGACCCTCCAAAAACCACTAACTGGCCCATCTAGATAACAGCACACCCAGCATTATTTCCACAGTGAATCTGACAGTCTCTGGACCTGTAAATCATTGGTATTTATCATCTCCTGTTGGATCTGTGCGTTGCCGCTGACAACCGGCCTTCAGTGTTAGGTCGGAGGTAGCTCGGGCGTCTAGCTAACCCTAACCCAACTCCGCCTCTAAAAATAAATAAATTAACACGTGAATTAAAAATGAAATGAAAAAAACAAAACAAACGTACATAGATTTAGTTTGTAGAGGGGCCCATCAAAAGTTGAGTGAATGACAGTTGGTATACAGCCTGGGGCTGTGGTCTCAAATTGAGGCGGATTGGAGATGTACCTAACCCACCCAGCATGAATCACACCCTCCCGGTTCTGCTCTTCCCGGGCCAGATTGAACAACCGGGGAGTGTTCCTGACGGGGGTGAGGGGGGTGTCCGTTAATGAATGCAGCTCGGGGGATTAATGAGAAGAAGCAGGGGACTTGTCATGGAGAAGTATTCTCCCCTTGTGACAACACGACCACAGCACTCCACGCCTCTCCACTTACAGTGATTACAAGTGAACCCCTGTCACACGATATAAGTGGTTTTATGAAATTGTATTAAATGCCATTGTTTATGCTTCAGTTTTCACTTGGGAGTCATCCGCCTTCCGTTTCGGTTTGCTGTTTTTTGGCGCCTCTGCGTTTAGCTCGGTTCATTTGCTTTTCACTCTGGTTTCATCACTGCAGCGTTAGCACGTTAACACAAATGAGCTGTTCTTCCTCACGCCGGACTCATTTGACCTTTAATTTCTAGTTTTGTGTTTTAATTCCACTTAAAAAATACTTTGGTCGCCGAACAAATGTTTTGTTCTTTGCGTTTGCTTCATAAGCTACCATCCACGGTCTCAACAACAACAAAACAAACAGTTGTTACTGGATTGAACTGGCTGAAACAGTTGCATTTACCACAGTGAAACCCTATACTAATGGAGTTGTGTTCATTTAAGCTGGGGAAAACAATCCAATTGTCAGGCCGCTTGTGACAAGCTGTGAAGCAGAGGCAGGGAGAGGATCTACACTAATGTGTTTAGCAAGAGGGTCAGCGCAGCCGAAACAGTGGCCTGCTAGAGTAATAACACACTAATGGACCACCAGCTGCAACAAGGTTTACAGCCCATCTCTGTCTGACATGCTCTCACACCGCTACAGAAACAGTAGCTGTACATAGGACCACATTCCCTAAGCCAGCGTCTCAAGACTTTTATTTCACTATAACAAACTGAGACATATAACCTGGGAGGAATGGCAGTGGTATTGGTCAGTCCAACTGTCACGCAATTCCAGCGTTTGTATGCGCTGTTGATGTATTGCGCATTTAAATTGTAAATGTAAATATAAATGATTAAAGTCTTTGTACTGTACACATCGCCCAACGATTATTTTAACGTGTCTTCGTTTGGAGGGAATCGGATATCTCCATGACAACACAGTACTAGTGACCTCCTGCTCTTCATATGGAAGGCGGTCTGGAATAATGAAACCATGAACAGGGTCTTTAGGAAACAGCTTACCCTTGAAATATCAACCCCTTTCTAGTTCCTCTACTTAGAAGATGTAATACTTCCTTTTTTTAATCTTTATTTCCCTTTGTCTCTCTGTCTCTCGGTCTCTCTCTCTCTCACACACACACACACACACACACAAACACACACATACACACATGCACACACACACACACACACACTCCCTTCTCTCCAGAAGGGCTGTAATAACCTCCCAGTGTTGGGGGCTGCCTCTTGGAGAGATATCCTTGAGCCTCACCTCCATCTCTCTAACAGGTCACAGCAAGACGAGATCCAGGAGATAGTGAGCTATAGTTGAGGTCCAGATCTGCTATCTGGACTTGAATGATGGAGGAAGCCATGCAGGGACATGTTTATTGTCACCCAGATGGTCCACAATGCAGGCGCGGGGCGAGTCACATCCATCCCTAATATAATTCATGGTGTGGCACCATTGTGGAGTGACTGATAAGGCCTTCACTTGGCCCAGCTCTGGTCACTTGTCTCAAGGAGACTCCAAAGAAACTTCACTCTGTACAAATGGTGGCCAAAATACCGCCGCGCTTTTACTGCTAAAACCTAGGGAGGGGTTACAGCCCTGAGAAAGACCATTTATAACCAGAGAAATCTCTCCTTGACCATTTGCACTCCCTTGAAAGAAATCTATCGGAAAGGTTTTCTCCCGAGCGAATAGCGGAAATGCAGAGTAGATGAGCATCTGATTCGGATCTGGATCCAAATATACTTGACAAAGTGTTATTCTGAAAGGAATGAGGTCTGTTTGGAGGTGCTGAGGTGACCAGAGATAGCCGTCCAGCGCCTGTCTCAGCATAGGGCAGACATACTCAAACTAAATCACAACATGGTACCTCAGGAGTGCATGGCCAGCTCATCGATCAGGTTATTGATCAGCCAGAGGAGACCTGATCAGTCTGTTGCTACAGTGTGTGATGAGTTCTACGTCAAACAGTGAAAGGTCAAGCTCTCCAGCATTAGCTGAGGGAAAAACACATGGCGATGTTACAAACAGTTCAGATAGCTGTGAATTATGTGTTGGTAAGCACAGACTAATCCTCAAGCTTATGATAAGACAATCACCCGGGTGTATGTGCTCATTTCGAATATATTTTTGCCCCAGCACCTAACATCCCTTATTCCCAAGATGATGAAGTCAACGCAATGACTGTTGAAGGAAAACTGCTCTGTAGAGTGTGTATCTTCACCAAAACACATTATGAGTGGCCTACTAAATGAGTCACCAGCTCGAGGGCTTCTTTTTTGAGGGAGAGACCAGGAGTTGGACTTCTGCCTATTGAAGCAGGATCTTTATTCAGACGGAAAATGAATCCTCAAGGAACATGGTCAGGCGCTTTATTGTGTATGCAGTGTGTGGCCAGGTTCAAATTGGCAATCAATTATCCAATTAGGACTGACAGAAATGCACATCAGGAATTTCAGCCCATCAGTCCAGGCTTCTGATTGGAACACGATTAGAGGGACTTAATTAAACCCTAGGTGCTGGGTGTTTAAACATCATTTGTGTGGCGTCAGAGGGGTAGGGAAATATAAATCTGGACTCTTCAGATTTTCCACACACATGCTACGGTAGTAGTAGCAGCATTCTGTCCGGAAAAGAAAACTCCCTCCTTCTCTGCAATGAATCTTGCAGATGATCCAGTGAATACTTAATAACTACAGGGATATTGTCATTGCAGTATAAAATTGCCTTCTTTTTTTTTACCCCGAGGCAGATCAGACCAAAGTCATAAACACTGAGGTAAATTGCAGCGTACCCCACAACAACAATACCATCAGTGTTATTGTCTCACATTACTCAAGATAAAATGATTCACACGGTCTGTTTTGAATTATTCAAAGGCTTCCCTGTTCACACCATATACTGAAAACCAGACGGAAGGTCTGAAAAGGCAACGTGACTGAGGTTCTGACAGATGCGCAGTAGCATGTCCACTTCCCCATCCTCCCCCCGGCTGCTGTTGGGTGCCTGTATCGATCTCTGTGCCGGGTCCTGCCCCCGTGTCGTTGCAAGTGCGAAATGGAAGCTACTGCATTTTAATTTTGGGGTTGTGAATTAATCATTTCCCCTGATAGCAGAGCTCAGCGCGGGGGCCCTGCAGGAGAACACCTTATCACAGCAAATAGGATTCAGGAGTAGAGGAGGAGTGTAATCCTACGCTAACTGGATGAAATGGCGGTGCACTTTCCCTGCTTCCACGGCCTGGCGTCCATGCGGCGCCGTCCTTTGGGACCCGGGAGCCACTGAAGAGGTTATTACTGAGCATCCTGAGGGAGCGCTAATACCTTAGCCCTTGTTCAGACATGCAAATAATCTAATTCAAGGTCTGGCTAATTAACAACTCAGCCATAGTAAAGATAGAGAGACTCAATAACAATTTGGGATGTTGGTGGTTGTGCCGTGAGTGGTGGTGGTGGGGTGTGTGTGAAAGGGTGTACAGGGGGGTGGGGGTAGGGGTAGGGGTGGTGAGTCAGGAGGGGAGATGTGTGTGGCTTTTAATGGCTGGGATTTGATATTACCATGCTGTATCATTAAAACAGAAACATGAGGGTCATCAAGATAGTTAAAGGTCCTAACTGGCACACAAACACAAAAGCACGAAAAAGCGGATTGATCTTCGTGTGTTCGCATACACAGTGCTGCACATTCCGTATGATTACCATTACCTACGTCGGTGACATGTTGAAAATGTAAAGCGTGTTCTTGTGTGTATGTACAGTACAGTACATGCTGAGAGGACTCACTGTAACATGGTTAACATGTTATCTTTTCAGTCAAAATCTGAAGGCTGTGTCTATATTTTTTTGACAGCTAGCATGCTTAAGACTAATCAGACTTTCTCCTTGAATGCCCAAGCAGCATACTGTGGGCATTCATTTGAATAGCCTCAGAAGGTTGTTCTTCTTCTTACACAGGAGGAAAATAGAACATGTTTCAGGGCATCTCTATTTTTTCAGGGGCAAAATGTTAATCCAGCTTCAGCAAGGTTATACTGTATGGTCAAGGTTGCCAAATTACCAACCGGCACTAATCACCCAGCCTTGAAGCCTGTCTGGCTCTGTCCATGGTGAAAACATCGCTTCTGGGTCCTCTGCTACGCCACAACGATCTACACTCACAGTTCAGTACTCCACGTGAGATTATGGTTTATGAAACATATTTTCGATCTGAAAATATCCAACAACCTTGCCTTTAATGTGTCCGTTTTTGTCTAAATTCTTTTAAAAACATTTTTATGTTAAAATGTGTGTAGTGAAACTGGATGGAAATCAGTTCACATCAATTTGACTGATGACTTTACTTACTCTGAGGTCTATATTATTGTTATAAACAAAGGTTAACATTAATAAACACATAAAACATCCTGTCCTGGATAATTCATTAAAATGCATTGTTTCAATTGATCAATTTATCACTAAATTGAACCAAATGACTAAACTCCACTCATCTGGAATAAAAGGGCTGACATTTAAAAAAAGAAGAAACTAAAAAGAGTACAGTCAGTAAAAATGCTTTTAACATCATCGTTCGTATAAATGTTCAAATGTTTGTTTTGTATTTTTGTAAATAGTATATATATATATATATATATATATATATATATATATATATATATATATATATATATATATATATATATATATATATATATATGAAATTAAAAACAAACAAGAATGTGTGTGTTGACTTATGGTTTGTGAAATAGACAGTATCTGCAGCTCCGTTTTAGCCATGTATAGAACGACTGGATGTAAGTTCTCAGAGTTTGAACTCCACCTAACCTTGACATGCTTCTGTTAAGGATTCTGGGTGGATGCGGAGCACACCTGGACCACAGACAGGAGTGGACCCATAACATCCAGACTGTGGAGGACAAGAGTCAGAGCCGACTTGACTCCCTGACAAGGCTCAGTTACTGGGAAGTTTGCAGAGCTGTGCCGAGCGTGTTCGACCGGTCGGTAAAGGTTGCTGCTGTTTCCTTCGCGGCTGTCTGTTGGACATCAGTGCAGTAGATTGCAGCAGGCTGGACAAATTGATCAGGAGGGCAGGCTCTGTTTTAGGCACCAGCCTGGAGTCAGTCAAAGAGCTGGCAGGAAGGAGAATTATGGCCAAACTGCTGGCTACCATGGACCACACTGCACATTCACAACCCAACCTTCTGGCTGAACATGGGGGCCCTTTCTGTAAGACTTCTTCTGCCCCGGCACTCAACTGAAAACTTCAAGAGGTCCTTCCTGCCTGCTGCAATGAGACTGTATGAGTTGGTGAGTCGATCTGTGTACTGGATGCAAATTCTTGAGTTAACGTAGCCAATACTTTTACTTTCTCTTGGTTCTGACCTGACTTTTCTACTTTGCACACCAGACATTCTGAAGGAGACGTGCCATGCTCTTTGTTTTGAAAACGTAATACTGTGTTCAAATGTTATTATAGTTTGTATATTGTAAGCAATACTGTGAATGATATATATTTGTATTATTTCTATTTTGTTTGTATTATTTTTTACATTTATGTTTTTTTATAAACTTTTTATCAACAGTTTACTCGGGCTCCTGTGACACAAGAATGTCTCCAATGGATGAAAAAAATTCAATCTAATCTAAACAAACCTTATCATTCAATGCTTCAGAATGCAGTTTAGCATCTCTTTCAACACATCCCATTACATACAGAGAACAGAGCAGGTCTGAAATGTGCTTAATGATGGTATAGCGTAAAATATGGTATACCAAGTCTTAGGGTCCAATCACTCTTTTTAATAGCTTTGTAGCGGCCAGAAAATAAAGTATTCATGAAGATTGAGGAAGATGATCCAGTGAACTTCAATTTAATTGGCGCAAATTAAAACTATCCATCTTTTCCAGTTGTCCATCCATCCACTATCACCTCTCCATGACTCATACTGCACCTTGATTACAATTATCTTTTAATAGCAAAACTTGTCAGCAATTTTTTCCCTGCTGATTTACATCATCCCTACACGGTGTGGATTTACTAATAGAATTCATGTTTTAGTATGAGTCGGAGTAAATCTGGGACAGCCATCAGATTATCTCCAGCTCTCTCTTCATATCTGATGGATATTATGACATTCGATAGAAGCTCTGCAGCAAACAGGGCGATGCTTTACCTGTTAGAACAGAGAGGTGGGCATGTGCGGGCCTTGCCTTGTCCCTGTACAGTGAAGGTCCTCCACACAGGGTCAAATAAGTGCGCATGCAGACATTCATTTTTTGCAGTGTCCAATAATGGTTCCAGGCAATTAGAGATGAGGATGACATTCTGACTTTTCATTTGGGACAAAGTGATCTTGCTCTCTCCCCCTTTCTTTCCCTCTGTCTACTTTCTCTCTCTCTCTCTCTCTCTCTCTCTCTCTCTCTCTCTCTCTCTCTCTCTCTCTCTCTCTCTCTCTCTCTCTCTCTGTCTACTCTCTCTCTCTCTCTCTCTCTCTGTCTACTCTCTCTCTCTCTCTCTCTCTCTCTCTCTCTCTCTCTCTCTCTCTCTCTCTCTCTCTCTCCTCTCTCTCTCTCTCTCTCTCTCTCTCTCTCTCTCTCTCTCTCTCTCTCTCTCTCTCTCCCTCTCTCGCCCGTCTCTCTCTCTCTCTCTCTCTCTCTCTCTCTCTCTCTCTCTCTCTCTCTCTCTCTCTCTCTCTCTCTCTCTCTCTCTCTCTCTGTCTCTCTCTCTCTCTCTCTCTCTCTCTCTCTCTCTCTCTCTCTCTCTCTCTCTCTCTCTCTCTCTTTCTACCTCTCTCGCCTGTCTCTCTCCCTCTCTCTCTCTCTCTCTCTCTCTCTCTCTCTCTCTCTCTCTCTCTCTCTCTCTCTCCCTCTCTCACTCTCTCCCTCGCTCCCTTCCTCCTGATATGCTGAGGCAAGACCTTTCCAAAGATACATGACCATAGTCTTTATTTTATCATAAAATGGGATCTTGCTATTTCTGCTCTTCACACTGACAGTACGTTAGAATCCTCCATATAAGTGACTGGAGATTTCATAGACGACACCTCATGCGGCTCTGGGAATCAGCGCATCGATAACTGCCGAGCTAAGCAGAAAACGTGCACATTACTCATTTGCAGACTAGCAAACTAAATAACTAGTTGAACTTAAATAAAGGCATACCTGTGCTTGGTGAGATTCAGGTTCAAGAGATTTACTGCCGTCTCGCAACATCTTAAATCATGTAGGCTGAATTGACATGGCAGGGCTGCTTTTTTATCTGTGTATAACGTCTCGTGTTAAAGATCGGGCTGGCTTTCACCAGACGCAACACGTCTCAGCCTCTCAAACTATCAACAACAGACTCACACAGTATCTGTAGAGCTGTAAAATAGACCCAGCCAACAGGTATACAATCCAGCCAGCCAGGCGCAGCGTTAAATGAGCCTTGCATGGACAATAATCACCGCGGGATGATATAAAAACACGGAAGAAAATACAGAACAAGCTTACAGCCTGCAGAGGGAATCTTCCCAGTAGACACACATGATAATAGGTAATATAATGTTGTGGCTACATATATTGCTTGTTGCATAACAATTAACATCAACGTATTTATTTTTTTATTACATTTTTTCGAGCACCAGCTTCTGCTTAGATATAAAGTAGTGATGAAAATCTGAAAATACTGTGAAGAGCCAGGTACAAGGCTTTTTTTAATGGGACTGTATATTTCAAAATGCAAGCGAGAGCTTCTTCCTGTGCTATAGGTGTGTTTTTTTTAAGCCCATAGGTGCTTAAGGGAATGGTCTGCCCATTTCCACTCTGCCCCAAATAAACTTGGATGTTCTCCATCCATCAGGTGACTGCATGGAGAGCTGACCTGTCATAAATTCTCTCTGTGGAGATGGTGACAGGGCCGAAGCCAATCTTCATGAAAAGAATAAAAAAAAAAATGGCACCGATTCCCTCTCCCCATCCCCCTCTCACAGGGCCCCCTTCCAACCCCTGCTCACCCTTCACCCTCTCCCCTGGAGCTCCCCTTCCTCCTCCCTGTCTCCTCGTCCCTCCCTCCCTCCACCCACCCACATTCTCCCTCCCTCCCTCTTCTCCCCATCTCTTTCACTCTTCCCCCATCTCTCCCTCTCTCTCTGTCTCTCTCCCTCGTTCTCTCTGTCTCTCTCTCTCCCCCCTTTTTCTCTCCATGGGTAAGCAGGTAATCATGAGCTGTCACAGAAAGGTGACCCATTAATGTGATGGATACGGTGTGAAAAACAAATGGTGTGAAACGTGTGGATTGCTGTCCTTACTGCACCTTGGCCTTTTGTTCTGTCATATCAATATCCACACAGGGCCTCATTACACCGCGGCTCTACACAATGAGGGGAGAGCCAGGGTCAGGACGGCACCATGCTCCCTTTGACTGGCTCCGACTGGGCTTTTCAGCTCAAGCTCAACCCCCAGGACTAGCAGGTAAACAGAAGGAGGGCTGCCTCCAGAGCCCAAGACACAGCCCATGCGCACACACACACACCACAGACGCGAGCGGACCACACATACAAACGCACGCAGGCACACGCTGAATGGGAACCACGGCCACAAAGCAGCCATATTTCAGAGACAGAAGCCCGGCCGTATTTGCCAGGATGGCCCGAGCCCCCAGACAACACTAGCGTGTCCGAGATAAGCAGATGCACCGGCTTCTTTGTTGACGGCAGACACTTTTGTTTCCAGCGTGTCTTCGGTGGGATTCCATTCATCGGCATCAGACAGCTTTGCTCAGAGAGATATGAGCTTCGCTTTGTGATCATTGTGTACGTCCTCGGGCACATATACATATTTCCATCTCTGCGCCAGAGGGGTTTGCTGGAGCGGTGTTTGTCTTCGATTTGTAAAGAAAAATAAATACTTACGGTCGTTTCTCAAGGACATCTCTCATTGAGGACATCAATCCTCGAGACAAGCGCCGAACAAGGCCACGGCGTGGGCCAAACTACGTTTTAGAGGCGTTGTGATCAAAGATGTGCGATGCACAAACGCGCGAACAATGCAGACACACATCCCACTAGCCCACGCGCGGTGTGCCACCTGAATGAAGGAATCCGTTAGCTGGACTTCTGTGACCAGGCAGTTGGCTCCATCTCTCTGCAGGATATGCAGTTAGCTTTTTAAAGAGCCATCCAGCCAGTCAAGGTCAAGAGGATGAGCAGCCTGGAGCAGACCAGAGTGAAACCTCTTCTGTCTATTATATCTCTCCACTGACTGGTCAAGCTCTTATTAAGGAGCAGGCTTCGTTTTACAGCCAGGACCTGTGATCCACAGAGTAACTGCTAATCGCCAATTAAGAAATATTATGGATCACAACCCATTGATTTTAAGGGCAGAGCTGAGCGAGGGGAGCCCAGGGGATCAGTGGGGAGACGTGAGGGATGTTCTCAGTGTGTCTGACAGGCATGGAGACTTGATGACCCATGTAAAGGTACTAAAAGACAAAACTGCTTATGACAGCACAGTCCATGTTTCCCCGAGAAAGAGGCTTCTGTCTTTTTCGGCGGTAGGGTTTCGATAACTGCACTGCATGCCTGTGGCCCCCCACTTCCCCTATTCCTCCTCAGACCCCCCCCCCCCCCCCGCGCTCTCATTCTCTGCTCCATAACCACCACCCTCTCCCTCCCACCTCCCCCCAACCCCTCGACAGCTCCACCCCCCCGTCCCTGCTCCATATCTCCAACCTCCTCCTCACCTGTTCAGTCCCCTCACCCCCTTCATCGCCTGCGTACACCTAGACCACCCCCATTCCCCCCCTGGCCACAGGCCCACAGCAAGTACAACCAATGTCAATACCACCTCGGCCCCCCCCCCCCCCACGGCCTCCCCTCCTGTCCTCCCCAGAGGTCCACAGTGGTGGTCCATTGGACACCCCAGATGAAACGCTGGAGACTCTATTAAGGACAGTGGTTACTGACCACAGACTAATCTAGTATGACAAACTGGAGGTGTCCTGTTCTCTCTCCGGAGCTTGTGATGAATGGAGGGCGGTGGTCTCTGACGCTGTCACGTCGAGGGGGGAACTGAAACAGATTGAGAGGGTGCGGACGGCAGATTGATGCTCCGGGTCCTCTCCCTCCGCCGGTCTAAAACCCACAGAATCAGCCCATTAGGCGTCCTCTCATTTGCCTGTTGTCTGCATGGCGGCTGGCCTCACATCCAGACGTCATCCTGGGTTTCCCCGCGAAGGGGGAGGAAGTACAAAGCCCACCCAGGATTCAGTGTCTGAGCACAACATTTGTGCTATCAGTGTGTTTTTAAATGTTATTCAGTGATTTATAGAACAATAATTGTTTTATATACTGTTTAATCCAAAGGTTTTTGTGTTTTAAGAGACCAACACCGCTTTGCAATATGCAAATCACCCTAATGATAATCAATGAGGAATGACGGATTATATCTCAACAGATACTGACGATCTAGTGTTGAGTCTGTGTGGACTGTCTGCACAGGATCCTAGGGCAGTGTGTAGAACGTAGCCTGCTGCATGTGGAGGGTCAACACTGTAGGAGGGCTGAACACATCGACATCCCTCCAGGGTGGGTCCTGGGAAGCTGTCTATATGTTCCCCTCTCTCCCCCTCTCTCCCCCTCTGTCCTCCCCAAACTTTCCACCCCTCGTCCTCATCCTCACCCTCCCTCCCCCTCCTCCCTCCGGTAAACCTTCCCTCCTCATCCTCACCCTCTCTCCCACATCACCGTCCACCCCCTCACCCCCTATCTCTCTCTCTCTCTCTCTCTCTCTCTCTCTCAGCGATGACCACGTCCCGCAGTAATGTACCTGTGTGTGTGTGAAGGGCATCGTGGCCGTGCTATCACAGACACAATCTCGCAGCACTTTAAATAAGTCTGAGAGCGGTCAGCACCCTGCGCTTTAATAACACTCCCTGTCAGCTCACCCCGCGCACACCGCAAAATTGTCTCGTTGGAATTCTTTATGGTGGAGGCCAGAGAAGTGTGTTGATAGGGACGGAATACAGCACCGCTCAACCCATTCTGCTTCCTGATGGGTTTCCAAGAGCCTTGCTTTTATCTGCGGGTCAAAACAAACAGGAAAAAAAGACATTTACTTGTTCTGCGATGCAGCAATAAGCTTTTAAAATCTGCGCTGTCGTCTTTGAGGGAGGGCTGAGCCGTTCTCCAAGAGCTCTGCTTAGGCTTGCTTGTCCATACAATAAAACATAACTGCAGACACAAGGCTCAATTCACACCAACATATTCAATTGCCAGCGGTTGTGTGGTTATGTAAAGTATTGAACGCCGTAAAAAGTTCTCTAGTCAAGCAACCAGCAACCGGCTGAACTGCATCTGAACTGGATTAGGATAGACTTACACTCACTCACTCACTCACTTAGCATTCTCAAACAAACATTTATGTTGCCGCCGTGGAAGAGATCACAGTGGGTTGAAAAGTGCAGCGTGTTTTTCACAGCAGTCCCTACGTAGAGAGAGACGCTTGCTGCGCACACAGACTAAAGACATGAAGGGTAATCAGCTCGTGTGGCTCAAGCAGTGGCAGTGTTTCAAGGCTAATGATGGGTTTGGGCTGTGTTTATGAGATGTGGCTGTGATTACAGCCTCTCATGCAGCAGCATCAGTGCTCCTCCCTTGGTCATCCTCGCCTCCTGGTAAGCAGCATTAACATAATCAGCCCCGCATTAGTTATTCATGTGTTGTCCCGAAATCGCTTCGGGGGTCAAATCTTTGCTCTGTCTAATAACCTGTGTTAAATATTAAAGGAGTACATGGGCTGGCTGATTTACATGCCTTACATCCTGCCTTTTCCTCCGCTCTGACCCTCTGAGACAGACAGTGCTGTAACCTAGCACGTTGCTTTGAACATGCACTGTGAGAAGAACGTGCTGGTAACACGCTATTTGGAAGCCTCTCTGGCCACTAGTGGCGTTCATTCGCTGCATGCGGTGATGAATGTAAAATAGATTAAAAAAAGCTCATGGTGATGTAACCTATACGTTGTTTGATTGCTTCATGTCCAAGTAAGGACTAGTCACTGCCTTAAAGCCAGACAGTCAGTTTGTGTGTATCTGTGTGTGTGTATGTGCGCCTGTGTATGTGTGTGCCTGTGTGTGTCTGTGTGTGGGTGTGTGCGTGTGTGCAAGTCCTTTCCACTCGGCTTGCTCTGCCTGTCTGGAAAAGGGGCCTACTGGGCAAGTATGAGCTGACTCTCTGCATCCGTATGCCCCCAACTCTTGATTAAGGACAATGAGCGCTGCGTAGTGGCTGGCCAAGCGTTGAGCAGGCCCGGGCGGGCTGGGCCGTGCAGGGGAGAGGGGGAGACCCAGGGCCAAGGGGGAGGAGGCTGCTACTGCGGACCCCGAGGACGTCATTAGGAGACCAGTGACCTCACTGGTGCAGCGCTCCCAGCATGCCACCCACTGGCATGATGTCATACTTGACATGTCAGCTCCCATCACTGCGACGCAAGGTGACGATCCTCAACCTGCAGACCTGTTATCAACACCTTTGTTCCCAGTGGAGCATGAGCGAAATGTGTGACATCACGGGCAGAGTTTCGAAGATGTCGGCAAAATCGTCTAGCTGAAAGAACCCTCGTGTCGTATGTCAACAATCTCATACCGACCTCTTTTCTGCAAATTTCCTACACAAATATATTCAATCTTATATTGCAGAACGAAGTCTCTGAAACTGCCATGATATTAGCGTCAGCTGTGAGTCTGGGTGCAGCAAAACCATATGCAAAGCGAGGAGGAAGGTCCTCATTAACAACACCACACACTGAAATTGAACGGATGCACAATTTCTCTGAGATATTCCCCCCACCCTGTAGGACCAGGAAGGCCACGCACGCAGACTAATGACCTGGAAACACTCCTCGAGGCATCGCTGTTATGATGGAGCTACGTGGGATTTATTTTTTAATTTGCTCCTTAAGAAAATAACAATCCTCCTTGGTGCTGCTCATTACAGCGTGGGGCTGGTCACCATTAGCAAATGAAAATAACCTTGCTCGTTTTATACCGAGCAAAGCATTTAAGTCCCAGGCCTTCGGGCCAAGGGGTCTGAGAAAAGAATGAGTTTTCTAAATAAAACCACGTAGCTTAAAGGATCGCGTGTCCTTATGTAAAACAACCTCGTGCAGTTCCTCTGTTTGAAAAGCTAATGCCAGTATTATATAGCAAATACGTTCCGTTTCGAAAAACAACTGAATTGAACACGTTAAAACTTAAACAAAAACGAGATTTCTGAGAGTCTAAAACCACAAACCAATGCTCACATCTCAAACCAACGGTTCTCCTCTCTCACAACCACCCTATCAGTTACTCCCAGCACAAACGCACCACGGCGTAATCGAGTGAGGCCAAGGTCCAGTGGTTGCTGGAAGGATCGCTTTTGCGATTTTTGCGTTGAGAGCACTCGTACCCAGTGTGGACTGTTTAAACGCAGCAGTGGTCACACTTGGTGTGTACATCATCGCTGAGGCATGGTGAACAGGGCGACGCCTGTGCAAGGCCCCTGCCCGCTCAGCACAGGCCCACTGAGAGCCCTGGGCTGCCTAATCAAATCTGAAACCATCACTTTTACTTGGCTCTCGCAGCAATGCAACAGAAACACACAACCTCCCTACACAGCTCTCCCTCCCCCCCCCCTCGTCCCACAACAAAGAACCATCAGACAGCGCCATTAGAGGGTCATTCCAGTGTACACATATAGTAGGTGTAGATAGGACATTTTTTTCCGATTTGAAAAACAAAACCGGATGTGCAATCTTTGATTTCCCAAAAGTGACACAAACAAGGGAAAGGACAGAAACAGTAAACATAGCGTCTCCTCAAACAGACCAAAGCCTGTTTTCAGCCTGTTGTCGCAGAAGACCGACACAACCTCAATAATGCTTTGCTGAGATTAAGATTTGGGCCATCTCAACTCAATTCAGTAAGCAAAAGCAGTGAGCAGGACAAAGCGCTGCATGCTAATTAAAACAGTTGAGCGGTACAGTGTTCCAGACGTTCCAGTAAACACAGGAAGAGGCTCCTGATGCATCACCCATTGTGTCTCCGGAGAAAACAGCCCTCTGCAGGCCGGAGACACATTAGACCCAGCCAGCCGTCACTGACAGGAGTTTTTGCTTTTTTTCAATGGAGAAAACAGATGCGTCGGTTGTCTTTTAAATTCAATGTGTTTTAGTTAACGTTTGACTACTTGATACATCTATGGGATAGTCATTAATTGGTGGGGGATGTATTCATACTACAGTATTGTACAATATGCAAACACCAATGTGTTTGCGATTCATAAATGTAAAGGTCCACCATGGAGAATCCTTTCAATCCTGCTTCTTTACAAATGTGTGAGGCGTTAAAAAATAAACACATAAGTGCCTAAATACTGTCTTAAATTCAACATATCTAATTTTAAAAGATAGAATCAGTGGCACCAAAATGTTTCTGGAAAGATATATGTCGTTGCATTAGACAGCTGAAACCTCCTAGAGAATATCATTTACTTTTACTGTCTTCATGTCATCCCGATAACTGTTTTGTGCCATACAGTACATGGTGTGTAACTACTCTGCCTTTGTGAATATGCTTAACCCCTGACATGAGTCTGTTTGGGGTCTCAGATGGATAACAACAATAAATTGTAGCTTCATGGAACAAAGCACTTTATACATCCTTTGTTAAATTAATACCATTAGTCATTCTGGCTGTATAAATACATATGGATAATGCAGTCAAAGAGCACTTTGTTTTACCTACTGGTTTGACCTTGTCTTTTTTCTCCGCATAACATTTGGAAAGATCCAGTCAATGTTTTGCACGATAATGTTATATAGCCGGGATTACAGAATTCATTCTTATCCTCTGCAATGTTTTTAATGCATGTATTGTGGCGCCCTTTAAAAGCATTTGTTGCTCTGAAGATCAAAATAAAAGAGGGTTTTCGATTGAGGAAAGACATTATGCTTTCTTTTCCCCCTCCCCCTCTCGTTCAAATAGCCAGTCTCTGGAGAGGGGCATTGATTCCTTAATGAATGCAAGGGCAGAGAAAATGGATTTCTTCCCTTGGATGTGTCTCTGTGTCTCTCCTTTAACATCCACTGGAGCTCTGAGCTGCTTTTGATTACACACGAAGAGAGAGGACATCTTTGCATCTCTATAAAATATTCATCTGAGTGGCTGGGAGATACTGTTCACATTGAGGCCAGCTGAGCTTGGAAATGTGGCTCCATGTTAGGATGTATGGCTGAAAGCAGATACTGGATAGAGTGATAACAGAAGTAAGGAATCTATTTATACACCAACCAACTATGAGAACTTTTATTGTATCAATTTGACCACTGAGATTTGAGGATGTAGTTTGTTAAAGTATCTTTAGAGATGTTAAGGCCATGCTCACCAATTGTGGAACAGTTTAAATTAATGAAACACTTGTGCTTAATTTGCTTACTTCACTATTGCTGCACCGACAGTGCAGATCCTATATTTCTGATGAAGACTTTGGCCTAAATATCCACTTTCACTTATTAAAACACATTTCCACAGGAAACAGACATCATCCTAAATTGATTATAATGACTGGCTTTTAATGTGTCTTAATATGTCTTAATTGGGTAATAATTAAGATCGATTTTAAAATGCGAAATTTAATCAAATTAATTCTGAGTTTCCACCCATTGACCATAATTAAAAGGGATCACGTTTATACCATGTGACAAAGGAAAACATATTAATTTGTGATTGGATGGTGAAAGATGGTCTCCATTGTCTTCAGGCTAAAAGCAAAGCCTACTTGAGGACAATAATCTTTTTCTGACACTTCACAACTCAAGGACTGGAGCTATCTTGCATTTATTCCCTGGCAAGAAATCAGTGTAATAGAATATTTATTTAACTCCAATAAAATTGTTTGCTAAACACATTTCTTCTCTGTGAATAAAGGGTTTGCTAAGTGCCAGAAGGGGTCACTGTTTAAACAACACTTCGAGGTATGTCGGTGGTTCAGAGACTGTGACAACACTCCCTCCTGGTAGTACTTCTGTGGTGAAGAGTGAAGGACTACTGTTTCACACACAGCACCATGGAGACCGACCTGGGCCTTGTCACAGGAATAACACCGCTTGCTTGGTATCTTCAGAATTGACCAGATGACAAACATGTCTGTCAGGTCTGTGCCAATATAGTTTAGGGCCCCTCGTGATGGGGGATCCGCCCAATGACAGAAGCAGGTCATTTCTGTCGCCTGCTTCCATAAATCCAGGGTCTGGCCCCTCAGTCCTGGTGCTGAGGCTGCAGAACACCTCACGCTCTGGGCCTGTCTCTTCACTATGAGCTACGGCACTGTCCCCAGCCTACACACACACACACACACACACACACAGTACACGTACACACATCGTACACACACACACACATTCACACACACGCACACACACACACCTGTGTGTCCACTCTTCTGCAGATAAATATAAAACAAGCCCTTTATACGCTGTTATAGAATTGCTACGTGCTTGAAAATCTTATTTTAAAGTTTGTGTTAGGACCGCAAAACATCCAGGATGCTGGACGCTGTGGCAAGCTGGTTACATTTACATTTAGTCATTTAGCAGACGCTCTTATCCAGAGCGACTTACAGTAAGTACAGGGACATTTCCCCCGAGGCAAGTAGGGTGAAGTGCCTTGCCCAAGGACACAACGTCATGTTAATCGGGCTAGTAATCACGTTCTGATTACTAGCCCGATTCCATAACCACTCAGCCACCTGACTCCCTGGTTATGGGCTGGACTGTTCGGTAAAGCGGGGCTGGTTCTCTGGGTAGGGGTTCAAGGGATAGCAGCACCTGACATAGGCCAGTGTGGCAGTCACACAGTGGGAACATCAATCTGAAGGTGAGCAACACTACCTGTAATATATTCATGTTGGTTAAAATCAGACCCAAGGTCACGATAACAACATTTTTCACATTTCTCTGGGTGTCACATGTCTTTGGCAGAATGTGCAGCATCCATGTGCCAAACATGACACCCGCGCTCACTAATACAGCAGGAGTAAAAGATGAACGATAAATAAGAAAATCTCAACCTTCCCCTAACCTACACTCATGCTCTTTTTCCCGAGACAAAAATGCAAATAGGTCTTTGTGTTTCATCCACCTTTTACCCTAACATGCAATGACAGTCTTTATATTCCCTGCTTCTCTGGAGAGAAAAATATAGGCAGCACCTCCGTTTAGTATTAAGACAAGGTATTAATGTTCCGGAAGGTACAGGTAAGGATCAAAATGTATATGCTTTAGCGTGCAACGGCCAAGGGTTGAGCGGAATGCTAAATGTCACAGATCTTCAAGGTTATCTCTGTAGACAGGGGCCTGGTGGAACAACCCTCTGCGCTATTCTCTGGAATGCATGCATCAAGTCAGCTGTGGGTGTCGAACAGAGAAGATGAAGGTGACTTTTGCACATCCAGCTTCTCTACGTGCATCCTGGCAGTCTGTTTAAAGGAGCTGTGCACCTTGCTGTGACCACAATGAATGGTTGTGATTTAGAGGGTCTAGTCGTGCACTGTGTGTGTCTGTGTGTGTGTGTGTGTGTGTGTGTGTGTGTGACTCTAAGGTGGGATTAGGCAGAGGTACAGTAACCCAGAGGCTACTACAGATCACTTATACATGAAAAGTGCCATTTTCCCCCACGAGTGCCAGAATATTGAAATGAGGTCATCACGGCATCCCAGTCCAGACTTCCACCTCATACATCAACACTCCCCCCCCCCACCTCAGGACTCATTACACCATATCTGGTCAATATGCCATTAATATGCAGCAGACAATGGACACTGTTAACAGAGAGGACAAGAGGGAATGAGGCTATGGTATTGCATCTACTAGTAGAATGTTTTTTCAGGTGAAAACCTAAATTCTGTTATTGTATGGCTTACAATAGTAGTCACACAGTGAAGATTTCTTTCTGTAAAGTATGGACGACTGCTGAGAGTCTTTCTCATGTTTCTTCAGGTGTAAACGCTAGTCAGTCTGACACGGTGAGCTATAATGTATTGTCGATTGTCACATGTGCAGTTTACCGTCTTGACGCATGCAACACTTGTTTTCATCATCAGCAGTGCAGATTTTCAGTTGGGTAAACGGTGTTTTATAAACAAACAATGCCGCGGGCAATGACGGGCTGGTGAAACAACCACAGGCTATTTTTTCTCCCCTCCACCAAAGTGCATTGTAAATGATATGCAAACAACAATACATTCTAGAAGTTCTGCTCCCAATGGTTTTGCCATGCAATTTGTTTTGAACAGAAAGATAAAGCATTATGAAATGGATTGCCACATCCATTGGACTAGAATGAGACAGAGTCTAAGTGAACACAGAGGTTCTGATACCGAATGAGAAGTTTGTCTATGAACACTTAACACCAGCAGCGTTAAAGCTGGAGGACATGAACTGTTGTCATAGCGATAGTTTTCTTGCAGTCGTATTCATTTGAAGGTGAGGTATCAACTTCCTGACTAATTAAAGCGAAGCTTTGAGACCGCTGGCTGCCTCAGCCATTACAAATGAAGGAAGCCATTGTCACAACCTATGTTTCTTTCTACTTTAACTTGGTTATACGACTGGGCCAGGACGTTTATGGACTGCTTCATACAGCACTGCTGGATTAAAACAAAATCAAGCCAAACTGGTTTAACCCTGTTTTTTTTCGAAGTCTCGCAGCATACCGCGTGCAGCAAAAAGCATATTGTGAACCGTGAAACATTGGTTTTATTTTATTTTCTCTTTTTGATTCGATCTATTTTCCTCGATTCCTTTTTCTTGAGTACCTTCTTCCTGCTTGTGGAAATGGGGTTTGTATTGATGAGCTGGGCCCAATATTGATTTGCCATCATTCCTGGTGTGGACATTTTCTGGTCTATTATACTACAGTGGCAGGATATTCCCCTAGCAGCAGTAAAGTGGATATATGGACAAACTGACCTTGGCAATATGGAGATAATGAAATATCCTTAATGACCCTTCCTGAAAGATTTTACAGGCTGGACTATAGACTGCCATCCCTTGTACAATAATAGTTAGTGCTGCTGGTGGTTTAGAGCCTCTAACTAAATCTATAACTTGCCATACATATTGAGAGGACTGTTAAGTCTTCTATTTGGAGTCGATGTAACCATTAAAAGGTACGTGATAGGCCATGAAAGAGGAGTGAAGAGTATAGTTACAGGTAGAACATAAAGAACACCAAAAAGAGGATTAAAATAGACCAAAAAAAAAACTACATCTACATAACATCAGTATATTAGCAGTGTTAGTCCATACATTGTTTAAAATTCTGACTGCAGGTGATAGCGTGAATTGATGAAAAACCTGTCTTAAATCCTGTGAGATGGCTGTGGAGTGTAGCAGTGCTGCACCATGGTGAGACTCAGACCTCAGCTTGTGCAGGTGAATACTGGAGATCATTATCCGTGCTTCTATATGACAGGCCTTTCAGAGATATGTGCCGATAGAGGATAATCATCCCCAGAGCAGAGCACCAATAAACTTGAGGCCGACTCCTCCGCTATCTTCCAGGAAAGCACTTCAAACACGCTACACTTCAAGCACAAAAGAACCCATCTCCTTTGATGTCATTGTCAGAAAAGGGAGTTTTTGTTCCATCACATTTAAACTCCACCTCTCCCTCTGAAATCAAGGGGAGAGACGTGCAAGAAACGTATTCTGAACATGGAGAGAGCAGCTGTGCTGTCTGACCCATCCCTGCTCCCAGCACCCGCCCATGTCAATGCTGCTGGATGTCAGCCTGTCTGTCACCCTGCTGGGGAGACCACCTCCTCTGCCCTCTGTTACCGCTACAGCATTGCAAGCCATCGTATGTATATATCTGCACAGATACATTTATTCTACGTGATGTTTCCAGGCCTATTCAATGGCTTGGTTTATTCCAATTTTTCAGGGGCGTTTTTTTTTTTTTTTTTTTTTTTTTACTTATTCTGTAATTGTGCACACAGTGAAAGCTTGAATTTCCTTCTGGATCAATAAATCCCTAATACAGAAATAAATGGAGGTTGTTTTACGTTACAGTCTGCGGGTGTACCAGGAAGTTCAGACATGGGTTGAACTCCCGCACCAGCATGCAGCTCTGTTTACAGTTCTTCTCAACTTACGTTCTGCTTGTAGGCAGCTGGCTGAGTGCGTTTGGTTCAGAGGAGATCTGGCTGTAGACAGAGCTGGCCAGTAATGACTGTAATCACAGCTGATAAGCAACTGGAGCAAAGCAGAGAGGGGAAGGGAATGAGAGGGTGAAAGAGGCAGAAGGAGAGAAAGAGTAATTGAATCTTTTGGATGCACATTCAGATGAAAGCCGTTTGGTTTGTGGGAGATGCTTTTCGATGAATGACATTTAGATTACAGAGGTAGACACTGCATACCTCCCTCTCCACAATGGAGGTCCCCGGTCTCAAAAACACTGCCTTCACAAAAAAAAAAAAAAAACGATTTTCACCAGAGAGGTGGATTTGACAAAGTGAAGAGAGCATTGAAAAAAATTGACTTAAAGGATTCAAGGTTTTACAGAAATTAGTCAAGCGTGTTTTCTCGCTTGTCCTCAAAGCATCCATGAATGTTAACGTGCTGACAAATGTAACATTTTGACCTACAATGGGAACAGTGGTGTGAAAGCTGATTCTTAATCATCATGATCATACAGAGAGATGTCGTAAACGTACATTGGGGATTGTACCACCTATTGTTCACGTGTTTACATTTACATTTAGTAGACGCTCTTATCCAGAGCAACTTATAGTAAGTACAGGGACATTCCCCCCGAGGCAAGTAGGGTGAAGTGCCTTGCCCAAGGACACAACATCATTTGGCACAGCGGGAAATCGATCCAGCAACCTTCTGATTACTAGCCCGACTCCCTCACCGCTCAGCCATCTGACTCCCAGTGTTTACCCTTTCTTGTGTATGTTGTGATCTGGAGATCTGCTGAGAGCCCTTCAGCAAACTCATCAAAATGAAGGACACCAGCTCTCTCTCCTCCTGCCACGGGTACAGGGGCGTTTCTACACGGGGGCCTACAGGGGCCAGTGCCCCTGTAAAAAAGTCCCTGGCCCCCCCCTGTGGCCCCCCTGAGCTGAAAAAAATCTTATTTTTTCTACCTTTTTTCTTTTTTTTTACATGTTTTTCTTCTTCTATTAGTCATCACGAACTGAGGTAGAGACTTTGCAGCCTTTTTTGCCACAGTAAATAAAAAAGTTAGAGAAACATATCAAGGTATTGAGAGAGTTGAGGAGCTGGAAGAGGGAGATCCAGAGCATTTTGTATGATTTTACTGTAATGTAAAGCAAAATTAAAGTATTTAATGTTTAAATATCATTTGTTTCCGTTTTTTGTGCCCCTCTGATTAAACACTGGCCCCCCCTTGGCCCCCCCAGTGAAATTAGACTAGAACCGCCACTGCCCGGGTACCCCTCTGTTTCCACATATTGACATACACTGTGGAGCTGCATATTCCTAATATTAGAGGGATCATATCAGCCTGCTGACACACTTCAAATGTACCCCAGATTAATGAAGCATCACAGCCAGGGATCTACAAAACCATCCGTAAGCCTGACACTTGGAGTCAGATTTTAAAAAATTCCCAAGTAATCTTTTTGATTTATGAAAGTGTGTCCAGGTTCATCGAGAGTGATTCTAGATTTATCACATCCTGGTTAGAATTATTAATGATTTTCAATTTGTAAATCTGATGCCGCCATGTTCCAGAGCGCCCTGCAGAATCACCAAAGGCTGCTTTCATGGTCCGGAGCTGGATTCTGAAACATGATTACTTTATCAAAATATCACCACCTATGAGTTACATTTCACTTATTTTCCACTCCTGCAGAACCCCCTTCCCCTTCATCTTTCTCTCTCTCCTCACGCACAAGTTCTAAACACATTTATCAAAGACCTTCCTTTCACCCTCCTCTCCACAACCACTCATTGGCCCATGCTGTGGCTTGGATTGTAGTCTGGAGAGAATTGAACATTTCCAACTGTACAGTGTTGGTTCAGGTTTTTATTACATGTTCAGGCCCTCATTGACCTCATGAGGAACGTATTCCACTGAGTCTGCCTTGATCAAAAGCCAGCACCTTTACATTCAACCGACACACATGAAACTGTGTCGCCATGATGCATGTCTGACCTACTCCTCAAAAGCAATTCACAATTAATCAGTTTGTCCGACAGCTAACAATTAGAGGCTGTGTCAAGTTGGAACTGCGACGATCACAACTTGACAAGCTCTCTGAGGAGGGTAGGTCACCACTCAGACAGCGGTACACGACATTCCCTCTAACAGTGCTGACCAACAGTGGAACAGAGGTCACCTCGTTCTAACAACAGTGGACAATGTCTCAGTGTTGAGGTTTGAATTTCCGTCGTCCGTCAACGCTTCCAAACATCCACACACACATCCCGTCCCTTGTCTTTCGGTGAGTGGAGCTCCCTTCTGAATACTCCCTGTGAGGACTATCTAGCCGGCACTCGGTGAGCGAGAAGCCCGTGACAGACATGAATAAGGATGACAGTTTGCAAGCGAGCAGTGTTCTCTAACAAACATGCGTTGCTGTGACACCTTTGCTGGGACTCTTTGTTTCACGTGGCCATTCACACTGTTACCAGGCTAAATGCTAGTTACATGCTAGATTAGTTTTACGTTTTTCTGTTTACTTGTGTTAGTTACTACTAGCCTACATAGAGTACAGAAAACCTTCTGCCAAACATTACAATTCATCCCTTGTCAGTGGTGCACGTTGGTTTTATGGTGCAACGCAGACTATTCAAGGACAACATGTCTGGAACTATATTTTCTCTCTTTCTTTTTATATGTATACATACAGCCTTATTGTATACAGCCTTGTACTAGGGATTCCGGCTCTAACATAAATATCTAGCTAAAACTGTCTCTCGGTTTCACGGTTCAAATGAAACACACGTTGTTTGGCCACAGATCACAGGACAGTAGGGTAGGGTAGCATCAGAACCGATGAGTGTCACTATCTGATTTTCCAAGCAACAAATATCTTTTTTGTTTACCTGGCAGATTTTTTTTTCTAGGCCCTCTCTCTGGCAACCATGCGCCTGTTGGTGAGTCAGTGTGATACAGTGTTTATTGCTTTTTGATAAAGAGCCCAGGGGAGGTTGTGAGTCCTAGTGGAAGTAATTAACAGAGATGGAGGGTCGGCAGCAGGAACTGCAGAAGTTATGCTACACGAGGGCTCCTTCAGTCAGACTGTTAATGGCTTGTAATGCATTTTTGGTAAACTTGTCTCGTAGCACTCAGTGTGTACGATATGTAGATAGAGTTTGCGTTTGTAATATGCCCTTTATGCTATGGGTTTCAGACGCATCGCATGAATAAAGAAGAAATGCTGTAGGATTTTATATAGATAATCTATTTAAAATTACAATATTTTGTCGCAATGAGCGTAAAACCATGTGTAATCTTTTGATTATTCTTTATCAACTGTCAAAAGGAATGAGAAGACGACCTTGTAACCCTGATTGAGACTGGAACGAGCAAATCAGCGATGCGCTGAACACCGAAACCCTCTTGAAAGCCTTGTTAGCACATAGCTAAGATGCCACAGTTCGATATCCCACAGTGTAGTCACTGAGGCCTTGCGTGACATTCCCTGACGTTTGAAGGTCTTCTCAGGATAGATGGATAGCTTAGGTTTGGACTCTGTCCCCTGTACCAGTTTCCCCTGTGGTAGGGCTGGAGAAAAGCTACTATTCCCCACTCTCTCATCCCATTTCCAGTCTGTGTGCTTTCCTGGGGACACGAGGCCATTAGCCCGGCAGAGCAGGCTCCTCGCTTCCCTTAATGACTGTCTGGTGCTACGAGAAATGTCGTCATTCATATTTCTCCGCTTCGCAGTGTTACATTTTACGGTGATTTAGGCATTCTTGGAAGAGATTAGGCTTGATCCTTAACCCTGAAACTGAAAACTGAAATACGTTCCCTCTCGTTCACGCGGGAGGTCAAGGAAATGTGTCTTGGTGTTTTACAGGGCTGACTGACACAGGCTTTTCACAGCATTTGCGCTTTTCTTTCCATACATTCAAGGACTGCCAGTGAAGATGTATGTCAAGGGGGGTCTAAGTAAAACAACAGGAGAATAACAGAATCGAGAACAGATGTTTGTAACAAAAAATAAAAGTGGTTTGGTTCTTAATAAAGCATTGTAGCCTGAGAGGAGTGAGTATCTGGACTACATTGGTGTCAGAGTAGCAATGATAGTAATATATTCCTGTGGTCTGGCTGGACTCCAAGTTTGGATATTCATGCCATGAAGAGTCAAAAACAGTTTCTGGACAGGCAATTGTGCTGCATCACCTCTTAAATATTCCCGTCATATTCCTGTAGAGTGTGTTGCCAAAATCCTAGATTTAAAGTCCCAAACAATTATGTGAAAAATAAAACAATCGTTTAGATCCAACACTCTAATCCCCAAATTGTAAATTCCTGTTATTTTAAATAATCCATCTGAGAACTTAAAAGTCAATGAGGCTTTGAGCCAAGAAATGGTATCCATCCCGTAAACTGACTTTTATTGAGAATGTCAATGATACGATCTGGTTACCTTTGTTGGAGGGGAGGAGGGAGGACACTTAATTGCTCCCAGTGAGTGCGGTCTGAGGACTTGATTAGGCCTCCAACCACTTCTCATGTTCTTCATTTGTGTGCCGACGACCTTCCTCCAGAGTGAGATCAGGCAGGGGTCGTTCCATGTCTGCAGCTCTCCTGAGAATCATGCTCCAGTGACTCTGACTGCCCGCGCTTACTCCGTTTAACTCACATTCTGAAGTGTACCGTTAATATACTGTACATAACACTGTTAATACAATTAACTGAAACGTGTTGTAATTGAACTTTGATGTAATTAGAAGTCATTACTGAGTCTGTATATTGTAATATAGAGGAATTAAATTAAGTTGAAGCACCTTGTTTTAGCTGTAGGTAATGCATGAAATACAAATAAATGTTTCAGCAAACTGACAGCAGGAAGTGATTTCTTGCTCTTGGTATATTTCTTGATGAGGTCGTTAGAACCAGAGGAAGGAGAAACTACAGCCCAGAGTCCACAGGAAGGAGGGAAATCACAATAATTTTGCCCAACCGAGCCGTCCGCCATTAGCAAGATGAATTAGCGGAGTCCATGCTAGTGACAACAGCCACAGAGGGAAGCTGATCCTGGTGCCTTTAAGACCCCAGCTCCCAGACACCAGGAAGCAGACACTGAGACGTACTAGCTTCTGAGACCCAGCGCTCACACAGAGAGAGGGGGAGAGAGAGAGAGTGTGTGTGTGTGTGTGTGTGTGTGTGTTAGTGGTGGGAGGCGTGTGGGGGATGTGGGATTGTTCTGATAAAGTTGATGCCATTTTCTCTTCATCCCTAAATATCAGCCCCCACCTTGAGTCCACAAAAAAATGCTAACGATTGTTTGTGCTGCATTTTGTATTTTGCATTGTGAGTAGTAGCTTGTGTCTTTGCCTTTTCAAAGCACAGGGCTCAACTCTGACTTTCGTTTTCCTTCTTCTTTGTTGCTCCTAAGGTTAGACTGAGAGACTTGGGGCCAGGGCAGAGTTCAGGGGTCAGAGCCAGGGTACTCCACATGACTAGCACTGCAGCACACAGGTAACACTGACCACAAATGTGATTTTCCATTTGACTGTAACCAGCAGCCTCCACCCAGGTGCCTTTGTTTGCCCAGACTCACTCACCACAGAGCGAATCAAGGATTAGCTCACAGACAAACCTTTAGATAACTGGGAAAAGAAGTCGCACATGTCCATGAAGACCTGCAGGCGTGTTAGCCATAATACTGCTAATTCTGCCATGATGGATGTCCATGGGCTGTTTTAGAATACATTAGAATTAATTTCTCATTACAACCAGTGTCAAAATACTAACAGGCGTGGTTCAAAACAAAAGTGTCGTTTTTGAGACGTTACAACTTCTAAACTGACCATTGACTCATGTCTGCTGTCATCAGTTCAGATGAATTACCAGTCAACACGTTCTGTTTTGTCACAATAACATTCCTGAATGGTCAGTATCCATGTGCCATTTTAGTGGCCAAAGGTTATGTGATGGGAGCTGACATGTCAAGTATGACATCATGCCAGTGGGTGGCATGCTGGGAGCGCTGCACCAGTGAGGTCACTGGTCTCCTAATGACGTCCTCGGGGTCCGCAGTAGCAGCCTCCTCCTCCTTGGCCCTGGGTCTCCCCCTCTCCCCTGCACGGCCCAGCCCGCCCGGGCCTGCTCAACGCTTGGCCAGCCTCTACGCTCATCTCCTTATGGAGAACCACACAGACGACATGCATAAAGCTAGTAAATTAACTAAACATCTCAAATATTGCATGTGAGGTAAATGTCTCTGTATGTTCGCGACATTCACAGCCCTGACATAGGAGGCACGGATTTATAATGAATAGTAAGATTCATTATCTCTCACATCAGGGCTATGATTGGCGAACAAAAAAAACAAACACAAAAAAAAACCTTGGCACGCAAAGATGGGGTGTGTTTTTGTGGTCAATAACTTGTGATTTCCAGACAAACATGGTCTCGGCAGAGTTGCTCTACATCCGCATTTGTTCTGCTCTGAATCATAGGTGGCCCAAAGCTGTCTTGATAAATAGCTACTCCAGGCAAGCTCAGAGTATGCTCCCTGACACTGTAGGTCACATAACCTTGTTGTGGGGACTAAGACTAATGCAATGTGAAGTGTCAAGTTATTATACCCAAACCAGACTTTGGAGCCAGACCTGAGCCCTGCCGATGAGAGGAAGTAGGTGGAACAAGGCAAGGTGAATACCGAAAGGTCACAAGAGGAGATCGTGAGAAAATGAGAGGGTAGATGAGCACTGTGCTGAAACACACTTAAAGGGGCAGGTGGAGTCGACGCAGGCTGATGAATGAGTCGCGGAGTTGATGTGAATCCTAAATGTCTGCTTTCGAGCAAGTGAAATGCAGAACACTACTGACTCAGTAGCACATGATGATTGTGGAGAATTTGTGTGTTTACTTCAAGAGGACTAAATAATGCAGTAAGAATCCAACTTGAGGTGTCTCTTGAGCAAACGCCTGCACACCTGTCAAAGATTTGCAGCATGTTGTCTGTTGAGAGAGTTATGGGAGAACAACATGCTATTATTACAAAGCCAAGTAAACTTGAAGTAATTGTCTGCAGATGTTTGAAACACGCCACAGCTGTTAATACTGTGTGAAACATGAGCTATGAAATATAAATGCCGCAACAAGGGATTGAGCACGCTCAGTATCAGACCACAAGCTACAGTAATGACTTCCCCTCACATCCAGCCCAGAGATCCGTCTCTCTCCCACACTGAGCACATCAACACAGGCATGTATACACCTGACCTGGAAGACCAATATTTTACAGTAAACATCTTCCATTATTTGGGGATTTGATGTTAGTACACTTCACCAGAACAAAGACTTACCACGCCGGCTGACATTACTCTACTGAGACTTACAGAGAACCTATGTCTCCTGTTGTACGCCTTCCATCCCTGAACCTGCATTTCCCCTCAAAGGTACATTAAAGCAACCATCAGTTTGAGGAGGACCCTGGAATTGCTCGTACAGCAGTGGCAGAAGAGAAGAGAGAGGGAGCGGGGGTAGAGACAGGGAAAGAGAGACAGAGAGACAGAGAGAGGGAATGGTCAAATGACTTCAATAAGTTTTGGAATGGAATTGAAAATGAAATCCAGAGATGCAAGGATAGGTGGGAGCAAATGTTAATTAACTGAACTGTTCAAAGCTCAAAGGCCAGTCTGGACTGATCTCTACATGGGAATCAGCTGTCCTGATCTACTGTACTCTCACTATGGCCCTTTCGGTTCTCTCTTAATAAATCAGACTCGTCTGTACACTGTACTCAGTTGAGTGCTACAGTAGTGTCAGACGCAGCAAGTTCTGGCAAAGGATAATAAGCTTAATGTGTTCAAAAGCTTTATGTAAGAACTGATACTAATCGCTAAAAAGGGTAAAAGTCAGTAAAAGTACATTAATATTGTCATCTACCTTGGCTGAACAGAAAAAAGTCTCAAAGTTGACTATTTACAGTAACACCATCACGCGGACTAACAGTAAAAGCTGAAATTATATGAAATCGTTGTCCTTATTCCATGATCAGATTTGCTCATAAACCACAGTGGGAAAGGAAACGCTTGTTTTTATGATGTCATATTTAATACACATGAATTGAAAAAAGAACTGGAGAAAAGCCCCCTCTAGAGTGAAATCACAGGAATGTGCTGAAATGTTTAAAGATACTAATGAAGAATAGGTTGACTTCCTGTATGTACTCTTTCAAATGCGCTCATTCATTTATCTTTTAATTCGAACAAATGCCATTTGGTGTAGTGCACGGCAATGAGAGAGGCTTGAATTTTAATGTGTAAACAACACTATCCTATTGAAATGTAACATGGGTCTTTAAACAATGTACTGTACCTCACCAGCAATAAATCAAATGACTAGAAAATTAAATTTCACATTTAACAGAATATGAACTCTACCTTAATAAAATAAATGATATCTTTCTTTAATTTAATTGGCGTCACTTCAGATCCCACAGATTGCTAATATAATTCACGATTTCCATATTTAATGATGCATGCTTTTCATGGTAAATTTTACTTAGAAAACGGTTGCCTTTAATGAACCTAGAGACTACTGAAACAGTCACCCTCTGTCTTCATTCGTAAAGGTCCTTTAGACATGTCCTTCTGGAACCCATACACGTTTGTTCGTGTTTTTAAATATGAGTGTTCTGTGTATAAAGCATGTAGTGTTGCATACAAACAAACAGGATACGGGACTATTTAATTGAAACAGGACTGAACAGTACATAAGCAAGTTGGTTTGGTGTTGGTTGTAATGGCTTTCTCCAAACTTTTCAGAGAAAAAATCAAATAAATACTTTTTAGGAAGGCCACTGAGAAAGGAGAAGAAAATGGATGTCGATTCCCATTTTAAATTGGTAACCAGTGACCCATTGAAACAGCCTTTCCACCACATACCGACTGAATAACTTGAATTAGAAGCGGCTGACATTTCAGTTAATTGCACAAAGTATGTCTGGTCCATAGTAACCTCCAAACTAAGCTCAATTAAGTCTTCAGCTTCCAACCACAGTTTCAAATTAGATTAAATTACACTTAAATAGTGCGGTACGATTCTTGTAAGTTGCTTTTTATATCATAGCATCATTACACAGCTATACATTACAAATGAATATGTGTTTAGTGAAATAAAAACAGTTATAATATCATGAAAGCAAAAGGTTTATTCATGTTTGAAATTACACAACTACCACAGGGAAGACTTTTCAGTCAAGGGTGTAGTCTGGTTATAAAGAAACACTAAACATCTTTAATACATTAGAATCACTGCCACAAATCATTTGTCATGACTTTATCAGTCTCAGAATCACATACAATACAAAAAAAGAGAAAGAAACTTTGAACCCTGTCAAACAGAGATTGAAATGTACAGTTCTGAATACTGAAACCACTCTATGCATTACAGTTTTTATAATCTTTTTTTTTTTTTTGCGTGATTTAGTAACAAGATGAGCAACATTCAAAATGTTCTTCAGTATGTACAACAGTTTTACTGTTTAGGGTTAATTTATCGACATTTTCCCCCTCCCCTTCCCTATTCAAAATGTTTACCAACAAATTTCTTCCTATTTTGTTGTCATTTTCTTCATATTTATACTGTAGTATTAATATCATCAACATCACTTTTCTAGTTTTTGTCATTTTTACGTTGCAACACAGCAACCTTCTTTTCTTAAAAGATTAAAATTTACATTAGATTACATGAAAAAAAAAAAAAAGTTTACGGTATTACAAGATGTAATTACAAGATGTTATTAACGTAACTACATATAAAATGTTAAATAATGGGGACAAAAACCTATGACGGTGAGATCGTTTAGAGGTAGTAAGTGAGCACTCTAAGCTAAAGACATGTTGAAAATCTATTGGTTTCTATGAGTTTGAATGAGGTAATAGAGGCGTGTATTGATTGGTGAGAAGTATAAATACTCTTAAGCTATATTATATACAACCTATGCTAGGTGACTGGTATCCATATGTGTGTCAAAATGAAGGTGGCTGGCTTCACTGTTAAAACAAAAACTAAATACATGATTAGCCCAATACAGAACAATATCAATTGATATTTTCCTCAACCTCACATCATATTTGAAACAGTAGATGTTACGATATTATTCTCAAAACAATAGCTCATAGCGGTTTTCATCCCAAGTCTGTAGGCTGATGCAAGTCGACCGTCCATGCTACTAAACGAAGGCTCGGTAAAACACTGGATGTGCAGTAAGGCAAACAACAGAAAGTAAAACAACAGCAGATTGTGAGATGACA